>NC_088684.1:11182267-11493324 GCF_028017835.1 Emys orbicularis | reverse complement strand
CACCACGCGCATTGTCCTGGAGTATATGCAGAGCCAGGACATGCCAAAGCAAAACCAGGACCAGCCGAGGAGGCGATTGCAGCGCGGCGATGAGAGTGATGAGGAAATTGACATGGACATAGACCTCTCACAAGGCACAGGCCCCAGCAATGTGGAAATCATGGTGTTACTGGGGCAGGTTCATGCCGTGGAACGCCGATTCTGGGCCCGGGAAACAAGCACAGACTGGTAGGACCGCATCGTGCTGCAGGTGTGGGACAATTCCCAGTGGCTGCGAAACTTTTGCATGCGTAAGGGCACTTTCATGGAACTTTGTGACTTGCTTTCCCCTGCCCTGAAGCGCCAGAATACCAGGATGAGAGCAGCCCTCACAGTTGAGAAGCGAGTGGCGATAGCCCTGTGGAAGCTTGCAACGCCAGACAGCTACCGGTCAGTCGGGAATCAATTTGGAGTGGGCAAATCTACTGTGGGGGCTGCTGTGATCCAAGTTGCCAGGGCAATGAAAGACCTGGTGATATCAAGGGTAGTGACTCTGGGAAACGTGCAGGCCATAGTGGATGGCTTTGCTGCAATGGGATTCCCAAACTGTGGTGGGGCCATAGACGGAACCCATATCCCTATCTTGGCACCGGAGCACCAAGCCACCGAGTACATAAACCGCAAGGGGTACTTTTCAATGCTGCTGCAAGCCCTGGTGGATCACAAGGGACGTTTCACCAACATCAACGTGGGCTGGCCGGGAAGGGTACATGATGCTCGCGTCTTCAGGCACTCTGCTCTGTTTCGAAAGCTGGAGGAAGGGACTTTCTTCCCGGACCAGAAAATAACCGTTGGGGATGTTGAAATGCCTATCGTGATCCTTGGGGACCCAGCCTACCCCTTAATGCCATGGCTCATGAAGCCGTACACAGGCAGCCTGGACAGTAGTCAGGACCTGTTCAACTACAGGCTGAGCAAGTGCCGAATGGTGGTGGAATGTGCATTTGGGCGTTTAAAAGCACGCTGGCGCAGCTTACTGACTCGCTCAGACCTTAGCGAAAAGAATATCCCCATTGTTATTGCTGCTTGCTGTGCGCTCCACAATATCTGTGAGAGTAAGGGGGAGACATTTATGGCGGGGTGGGAGGTTGAGGCAAATCGCCTGGCCGCTGATTACGCGCAGCCAGACACCAGGGTGGTTAGAGAAGCACAGCATGGCGCGGTGCACATCAGAGAAGCTTTGAAAACAAGTTTTGTGACTGGCCAGGCTACGGTGTGAAACTTCTGTTTGTTTCTCCTTGATGAACCCTCCGCCCCTCCCCCCCCCCCGGTTAACTCTACTTCCCTGTAAACCAACCACCCCACCCTCCCCTACCCTCCCCCCTTCGAGCACCACTTGCAGAGGCAATAAAGTCATTGTTACTTCACATTCATGCATTCTTTATTAATTCATCACACAACTAGGGGGATAATTGCAAAGGTAGCCCGGGATGGGTGGGGGAGGAGGGAAGGAAAAGGACACACTGCAGTTTAAAACTTTAACTCTTATTGAAGGCCAGCCTTCTGATGCTAGGGCAATCATCTGGGGTGGAGTGACTGGGTGGCCGGAGGCCCCCCCACCGTGTTCTTGGGCGTCTGGGTGAGGAGGCTATGGAACTTGGGGAGGAGGGCTGTTGGTTACACAGGGGCTGTAGCGGCGGTCTCTGCTCCTGCTGCCTTTCCTGCAGCTCAACCATACGCTGGAGCATATCAGTTTGATGCTCCAGCAGCCGGAGCATCGACTCTTGCCTTCTGTCTGCAAGCTGACGCCACCTATCATCTTCAGCCCGCAACTTGCTCTGTTCATCCCGCGAGTCAGCACGCCACCTCTCCTCTCGTTCATATTGGGCTTTTCTATAATCAGTCATTGACTGCCTCCATGCATTCTGCTGTGCTCTGTCAGCGTGGGAGGACATCTGTAGTTCTGTAAACATGTCATCACGTGTCCTTCGCTTTCTCTTTCTAATCTTCACTAGCCTCTGTGAAGGAGAAACATTTGCAGCTGGTGGAGGAGAAGGGAGAGGTGGTTAAAAAAGACACATTTTAGAGAACAATGGGTACACTCTTTCACGTTAAATTTTGCTGTTCACATTAAACAGCACATGTGCTTTCGTTACAAGGTCGCATTTTTCCTCTTATATTGAGGGCCTGCCGGTTTGGTGTGAGAGATCACTCACGCAGTGCCAGGCCACAGATTTCAGCTTGCAGGCAGCCATGGTAAGACACAGTCTTTTGGCTTTTTTAACCTTCTTAACATGTGGGAATGGTTTCAAACAGTAGTGCTCTCATTTCCCATACCAAGCACCCGTTGGGTTGGCCATTTAAAATGGGTTTGCAATGTAAAAGGAGGGGCTGCGGTTTCAGGGTTAACATGCAGCACAAACCCAACTAATTCCCCTCCCCTACACCCAATTCTCTGGGATGATCACTTCACCCCTCCGCCCACCGCGTGGCTAACAGCGGGGAATATTTCTGTTCAGCAGAGCAGGAACGGGCACCTCTGAATGTCCCCTTAATAAAATTGCCCCATTTCAACCAGGTGAACGTGAATGATATCACTCTCCTGAGGATAACAAAGAGCGATCAGGAATGGATGTTGTCTGCATGCCAGCAAACACCGGGACCATACGCTGCCATGCTTTGTTATGCAATGATTCCAGACTACGTGGTACTGGCCTGGCGTGGTAAAGTGTCCTACCATGGCGGACGGGATAAGGCAGCCCTCCCCAGAAACCTTTTTCAAAGGCTTTGGGAGTACATGAAGGAGAGCTTTCTGGAGATGTCCCTGGAGGATTTCCGCTCCATCCCCATACACGTTAACAGACTTTTCCAGTAGCTGTACTGGCCGCGATTGCCAGGGCAAATTAATCATTAATCATTAAACACGCTTGCTTTTAAACCATGTGTAATATTTACAAAGGTACACTCACCAGAGGTCCCCTGTGTGCCCTCAGGGTCTTCGGTGAGTTCGGGGGTTACTGGTTCCAGGTCCAGGGTGACAAACATGTCCTGGCTGTTGGGGAAACCGGTTTCTCCGCTTCCTTGCGGCTGTGAGCTATCTACATTTCCTCCATCCTCCTCTTCCGAACACTCTTCCCTGTGTGTTTCTCCAGTGAGGGAGTCATAGCACACGGTTGGGGTAGTGGTGGCTGCACCCCCTAGAATGGCATGCAGCTCCGCGTAGAAGCGGCAAGTTTGCGGCTCAGCCCCGGACCTTCCGTTTGCTTCTCTGGCTTTGTGGTAGGCTTGCCTTAGCTCCTTAATTTTCACGTGGCACTGCTGTGCGTCCCTGTTATGGCCTCTTTCCTTCATGGCCTTGGAGACCTTTTCTAATATTTTGCCATTTCGTTTACTGCTTCGGAGTTCGGCCAGCACTGATTCATCTCCCCATATGGCGAGCAGATCCCGTACCTCCCGTTCTGTCCATGCTGGAGCTCTTTTGCGATCCTGGGACTCCATCACGGTTACCTGTGCTGATGAGCTCTGCGTGGTCACCTGTGCTCTCCACGCTGAGCAAACAGGAAATGAAATTCAAATGTTCGCGGGGCTTTTCCTGTCTACCTGGCCAGTGCATCTGAGTTGAGAGTGCTGTCCAGAGCGGTCACAATGAAGCACTGTGGGATAGCTCCCGGAGGCCAATAACGTCGAATTCCATCCACACTACCCCAATTCCGACCCCCTAAGGCGGATTTTATCGCTAATCCCCTCGTCGGAGGTGGAGTAAAGAAACCGGTTTAAAGGGCCCTTTAAGTCGAAAGAAAGGGCTTCATCGTGTGAACGTGTCCAGGCTTAATTCGATTTAACGCGGCTAAAGTCGACCTAAACTCGTAGTGTAGACCAGGCCTGAGTTTGTTAAAGTCTGTTTAGTTTTGGGTTTTTGGCTTGTTTATTTGTTTGTTTGTTTGTTTGAAGTACATTGTCCTTATTCTGCTGCTCTGACTCCTTCCTTTTCTTAGAATCATGAGCCAATCAACATAAGCCAAATCTCACATTTCAGGGCATGAAGTGATCACCAGCAGGATAAAGTTCCTCCTCACAAGTACACTGTACAGTGGCTAGGAGGTTGGGAACGTTCATATCCCTCTGAAGCAGGGATACCGAAGACAACGCTGGCCACATGCCACCTAATATTCATTTAAATGTACATACATTATTGTAGCAAAAATAATTGCAAGATAACATTCTTTGAATCCATGATATAGGAACAGAAATGGGGTGTTGGCTGAGTTTACCACCAATCGAAACTACCAGCTGATCAGGTTTCTCATGCTGCACTTGAGGGACAGAACACATGTGAACCACATTTAAATTCTCTGGACCATAGTGAAGCCTCAGGGTAAACCTTGGGCAATCCTGTTATGAAGCATCACATCCTGGCCACTGCCGGGGGCAGAGACCAGGACTCGATGGAGCAGTTTGACCCTGCAGGGAGACTCCTGTATTCCTGCTACAGTCTTTCTCTGTGGGTACTCTTGTTCCATCACACACATAATGACCTGAGTCTATCAGGCCTGGAGAGAGTGCTTTAAAGAAAGAGTAGCAAGGCAAGAGCAGGGATGGGACCTCGTTCATAGAATGGACATACACAGTAAATAGCTCCAGGGTGGATAAGTACATTAATGAAGCATGGCCATGAGTCCTGCCATGAGTGCAGGGGACTGGACTAGAAGACCTCTCAAGGTCCCTTCCAGTCTAATGATTCTATGGCTTACCATGTACGAAAAATGTTTCACTGAGACAAATACACTGCCTCTGAGCTCTCACCGAGTGCTGCGGAGCTAGTGGCAACAGCATCTGTTCACATCAACATGTTTTCCATTTTTACCTTGAGTAACCCTCCAAATCCTAACTGAGTCTTTCAGGGGCTTTGGGTGGAGAGGAGGAGGACACGAGAGCCAATGCTAATACATTGATTAATTATGGAAAGCTCAGAGACTTTCAATTTGTCTAAAGTCTTAATTTGATGACAAAAATCCTCACAATATTCTGCACCCATCAGCCTCAGTACACGATCATCTTACTTAACAACAACAACAAAAGTTGTAGTAAGCAGGCACCAGACGGGAAATTTGAGATGGGAAAGGATATTATAGTATTACGCTAGAGAATGCCATAAATAAATCTTACACAGAGATGGGTAGGCAGATTAGTGCAGTGTTCTACACCCATCATGCCGCTCTACAAGACAATGACTCATCAAATTCTCCATTTCTAGCAGTCAGTCAAACCTGGTATTTGTTACAGCACGGAAGGAAAGCCAGAGGAAACAACCTGAAGCAAGGTTGGCTAGACGTAGGTTTTGTCCACTGGACAGAGCAGAGATCTAGTAGTTAGGCCTCATGGATTGCATTCCTGACTTTGCCGTTCACTTGCTGAGTAATTCAGGGCAAATCATTTATGCCAAAATGTTCAAGCTCAGGTGCCAAACAGTCGGCTTCTAATTCCATACTTAAGCATCTACATTTGATTCTCAACTTCACTGGGCGCTTTGGGCACTCAGAAACTCTGAAATTCAGGCCACTTATATAGATGCCTGTAAGCCAGTTGGCTAAGAACTCTCTTCAGGCACAGGATATATGTCCTCGTGTCTTCGGGGCTTCAGTTTTATTTCTTCCAAATAACATAAGTTGAACATATCAGTCATGACCCCAGAACTTCTATCGTAAAGAACAAAATTGTCAGACACGTAGATGAACATAATTTCTTGGGAAATAGTCAACGTGTTTTTTGTAAAGGGAAATCATGCCTCACCAATCTACTAGAATTCTTTGAGGGGGTCAACAAGCATGCGGACAAAGGAGATCCAGTGGATATAGTGTATTTAGATTTTCAGAAAGCCTTTGACAAGGTCCCTCATCAAAGGCTCTTAAGCAAAATAAGCAGTCATGGGATAAGAGGGAAGGTTCTCTCATGGATTGGTAACTGGTTAAAAGATAGGAAACAAAGGGTAGGAATAAATGGTCAGTTTTCAGAATGGAGAAAGGTAAATAGTGGTGTCCCCCAGGGATCTGTACTGGGCCCAGTCCTATTTAACATATTCATAAACGATCTGGAAACAGGGGTAAACAGTGAGGTGGCAAAATTGGCAGATGATACAAAACTACTCAAGATAGTTACGTCCCAGGCAGACTGCGAAGAGCTACAAAAGGATCTCCCAAAACTGGGTGACTGGGCAACAAAATGGCAGATGAAATTCAATGTTGATAAATGCAAAGTAATGCACATTGGAAAACATAATCCTAACTATACATATACAATGATGGGGTCTAAATTAGCTGTTACTACTCAAGAAAGAGATCTTGGAGTCATTGTGGATAGTTCTCTGAAATCATCCACTCAGTGTGCAGCAGCAGTCAAAAAAGCAAACAGAATGTTGGGAATCATCAAGAAAGGGATAGATAATAAGGCAGAAAATATCATATTGCCTCTATATAAATCCATGGTACGCCCACACCTTGAATACTGCGTGCAGATGTGGTCGCCCCATCTCAAAAAAGATATACTGGAATTGGAAAAGGTTCAGAAAAGGGCAACAAAAATTATTAGGGGTATAGAACAGCTTCTGTATGAGGAGAGATTAATAAGACGGGGACTTTTCAGCTTGGAAAAGAGGTGACTAAGGGGAGATATGATAGAGGTCTATAAAATCATGAGTGGTATAGAGAAAGTAAATAAGGAAGTGTTATTTACTCCTTCTCATAATACAAGAACAAGGGGCCACCAAATGAAATTAATAGGTAGCAGGTTTAAACCAAACACAAGAAAGTATTTTTTCATGCATCGCACTGTCAACCTCTGGAACTCCTTGCCAGAGGGTGTTGTGAAGGCCAATACTATAACAGGGTTCAAAAGGGAACTAGATAGATGCATGGAAGATAGGACCATCAATGGCTATTAGCCAGGTTGGGCAGGAATGGTGTCCCTAGCCTCTGTTTGCCAGAAGCTGGGATTGGGTGACAGGGCATGGATCACTTGATGATAACCTGTCTATGCATTCCCTTCGGGGCACCTTCCATTGGCCACTGTCAGAGGACAGGATACTGGGTTGATGGACCTTTGGTCAGATCCAGTATGGCCGTTCTTATGTTCTTCTTATGTTCCCATGTTCTGAAGGAGCCAATCTACAAATCTACAGGATCTAGCTGGGAGCCAAGGTGAGCCTCTCTGATCCCTACTCCTTTCTAGCCTGCTCCCTATGGGATTCAACTCTGCAGGCCATCTGCCTGAGTCATATATATAAACCAAGTTCTCTCTCCTGGCACAAGGAATCCCACAGGAGTCTACCTACTCCCCACAGTTCTCTAGCTCAGCTCAGCTCAGCTACTTGCTGGATAGCAAGTAGGGAGGGATAGCTCAGTGGTTTGAGAATTGGCCTGCTAAACCCAGGGTTGTGCGTTCAATCCTTGAGGGGGCCATTTAGGGAACTGGGGTAAAAATCTGTCTGGGGATTGGTCCTGCTTTGAGTAGGGGGTTGGACTAGATGACCTCCTGACGTCCCTTCCAACCCTGATATTCTATGACAAGGTGACCTTCATGCTATCACCCAATTCTGGCCACATTGCATCAGTTGGGAGGCAGCTGGTTAGTAAAGCTCCAGGAATTAAAGCTTAATCTTTAATTAAAGATTACGTCACGTGATGAACCCTCCAAGAATACATCCAACCAAAACTGGCAACCCTACTGATATGTCACCATATGGGGGCAAAGCCCTTAAAGGGCCACTCCACCATGTGACACAGCCTAAACATGGTGCCTACCTTTAGGCCCTTATGTATGAATATTTAATTTTAACGTCTTGATGTCTCTGTTATTCATCTCAAAATGTATATAATAATTATTATTATTAATAGGTACTTTACAGAGAGGCTAGTTGTGAGGTTTTTGTTGATTAACTTTGTAAAGGGCTTTCAGATCCTTTCAGGGAAAGTGCTATTGAAGTATTAAGACTTTGCAATCACACGTATTTATAGTTAGGTAAGACCTAAATAACAATAACAATAATAATAATAATAATTACTGTTATTCAAAAGTAATAATCTTTACTTATGCCATCTTCACTTCTCAATCCAGGACAGTGCAAATTGAAACCCATCATACATCTATTGCTTTACATTACGTGTTTTCTATATTGCCCATCACCATAGTAACTGAGCATTGCTCAGGAACATCAGATATGTACAGCAATGTCCCTAGTGGATTTCATGGCAGCTTCTGTTCTTCTCCCTTTCATAATTATAGGAAGCTCTGCATGGCAGATGAGAGAGACAGAATAAACTATTAAGCCATCTTCATAGAATCACAGAGTTTAAGGCCAGAAGGGACCACCAGACCATCTAGTCCAACCTGCTGTATATCGCAGGCCCCCACCACCACCCGCACACTAAACCCAGCAACCAAAATTAGACTAAAGTATTACAGCCCACAGGAGACTAAACTATTATGTGCCACACACAGAGAATAGGAGGGACCAATTCCCGCAATGACAGCGAATTGATTAAGATATACGCAGATAATCTCGGCAAGTGACCCCCATCCCATGCTGCAGGGGAAGGTGGAAACCCCACAAGGTCACTGCCATTCTGACCTGAGGGGAAATTCCTTCCCAACCCCACCAATGGTGATCAGTTAGACCCTAACCCTGCAAGCAAGAACCAGCCAGATAAGCATGTGTGAGCGAAAATGCTGGGTTTCACCTCAGAGTGCTGGCCCTCTCGATTCAGCAGTGTCCCATCTCCCACCGTGGCCATCTCTGATGTGTCAGAGGAAGGAGACCAATCCCCATGCCGCAAAACAGAATACACTGGTGGTGGGGGAGGAATCCCCTCCTGACCCCTGCAGGGGACCAGCTGAGGCCCTGAAGCATGAGCTTATAGAAACATAAGGCAAAAACTGGAAGGGACCCCACCCCCAGGGCTGTATTCCCTGCCCCCACCCTCACAAGCAACCCCATCATACAATCACACTCATACATTTGTCCTGTCTATCCCCAGTGAGATGCCAGGATAGGGTAGTTCCCTGCAATGTATTCCCCAATGGTTTGTTCAGTCCAGTTTGAACTAACTAAAGATATGAGGCTTCTACCACTCTACATTAGGAAGTGAATTTTTTTCATCTATTTAATCTGCAGTCTCCTTTGGCTGATTTATTCTCCACTTAATCTCCTTGAAAAACCTTAACTAATTTCTCTCCTCCATGAGTTCTGTGTATAGAACTCCCCTGGAGTGTCAGGGGGCAGCTATGTGCAGGATGCTTACAGAACCAGGCCCTTAAAGTTTACACTCTTTGGACATTTGTACATGGTTATCCTTTGCAAAATCATTTGAAACAAGGCCAACATCTCAATCCTTTCTCTGCACGAGGCTTTGGTAAGAAAGCTCATCTCTCCATAAAACAGGACAAATGAGCATTCTGAGAGTAGAAAACTTGTTTGTATTTTCATTGAAGTCAGTGGAAGTCTTTCCATTGACTTCCGTGCAGTTACCACTCAAGAAAAAGATCTTGGAGTCATTGTGGATAGTTCTCTGAAAACATCCACTCAATGTGCAGTGGCAGTCAAAAAAAGCAAACAATATGTTGGAAATCATTAAGAAAGGGATAGAATACTGCATGCAGATGTGGTCGCCCCATCTCAAAAAAGATATATTGGAATTGGAAAAGGTTCAGAAAAGGGCAACAAAAATGATTAGGGGTATGGAACAGCTGCCATATTAGGAGAGATTAATAAGATTGGGACTTTTCCGCTTGGAAAAGAGACGACTAAGGGGGGATATGATAGAGGTCTATAAAATCATGACTGGTGTGGAGAAAGTAAATAAGGAAGTGTTATTTATTCCTTCTCATAAAACAAGAACTAGGGGCCACCAAATGAAATTAATAGGCTACAGGTTTAAAACAAACAAAAGGAAGTATTTTTTCACACAATGCACAGTCAACCTGTGGAACTCCTTGCCAGAGAATGTTGTGAAGGCCAAGAATATAACAGGGTTCAAAAATGAACTTGATACATTCATGGAGGATAGGTCCATCAATGTCTATTAGCCAGGATGGGCAGGGATGGTATCCCTAGCCTCTGTTTGCCAGAAGCTGGGAATGTGCGACAGGGGATGGATCACTTGATGATTACCTGTTCTGTTCAATCCCTCTGGGGCACCTGGCATTGGCCACTGTTGAAAGACAGGATACTGGGCTAGATGGACCTTTGGTCTGACCCAGTATGGCCCTTCTTATGTTCTTATGAACCTTCTACAAATAGCCCTCCCACACAGAAAGAAAGGATCACTCGGCAACAGTGTGCTAGTCTGCAGCACTCATCCCTCAGAACTGGTACTGACCCAATGGCCCAGCATGTTGTTCATGGGGAATTATGCCACCAGAGATGCTGTCTTTCAGATTGGAGGGGGAGCTAAAGCCCTGACCACCTGTGGCTATTAAATATCCCACTATACTTTTCTTTAAAGGGTCGGTGATTTAACCCTAGTGTACTGGCAGAATTCCAACTTTGGTAAATAAGTTCTGTCCAGTTTAAATTTCCCCTATAGTTTCCAATGAATAGAGCATTCTCTACATGCCATCCTGAACTCATGGGTAGGGTGTGACAAAAAGGAGCTGTATTTCATTGAAAACCATGGGCCAAAACCTCAGTTTGATGTAAATCAGTGTAGCTCTACTGAAGTCAGTGGAGCAATAACTCTTTGCACCAATTGAAGATATGGCATAGATTTACTAAATAATAATAAGTAATAGCATGTATAGAACACATATGTGGAGGTGATACCCAATGGATAAATTGGAGAATCATGTCATGCACTGTAATCATGTATCTTTGACCATCTCCCCTGAACTATGCCACTAATCCACTTCCCTTGGGACACCGTCTAACATTCAACATTGCCGAGCAGCTTCAAATGTCCATTATTAGCTTTTTTTAAATCATCCAGCCACATAAATGTTTGCCTCTTTCCTTCATGTGTGTAATTTCCTCCCTCTCACCGTTCCCCACATGGAAAACAAGTTACACTGGACTGAGGTCCAAGACACACAATACTCAGTCCTGAACCTGTCACACCTTTCTGATCCAAAATCTAGTGGCCCTGCAGCACTAGAACTGGTAGGTTCATGCCATTGGAAAGGAGAGAGTCCCAGACTTCCACTGTGATACAAAACAGTTGCTTCTAGCCCTGGAAGTTACTGAAATACTTGATATCAAAACAGTTGCAATTTTTTTATATATAAAAGCTATTTTAGGTGATTTTTAGTGGTTTTATGGCTCCCTCTTAATCCTATATAGTTAGACACATGGTAACTAAGGGCCCGTCTTCACTACCCGCCGGATCGTCGGGTAGCAATCGATCTATTGGGGATCGACTTATCGCGTCTAGTGAAGACGCAATAAAATCGATCCCCGATGGCTCTGCCGTCGACTCCGGAAATCCACCACGGCAAGAGGCGGAAGCGGAGTCGATGGCGGCACAGCCGCGGTCGACTCACCGTCGTCCTCACAGCCAGGTAAGTCAACCTAAAATACGCAACTTCAGCTACGCTATTCACGTAGCTGAAGTTGCGTATCTTAGGTCGACCCCCCCGCCCCCCCGTAGTGTAGATCTAGCCTAAGACACAGGTCTAAGACCTGAATGAAGGTCCTGTGATTTCAACACCAAACAAGGCAAAAAGAGCTGTGAGGGAATTGAGAAGGACAGTCTCAGCATTGTCAGCTCCTGGGCTGTTTCATTGACTCACTTGCTCTCTGCACAGAACAGAGCGGTAGCAGGGAAAACAAAGAGCATTTGTGGCACTTAAAGACAAAGGACTCCAAACTCAGCGGAGTCATCTGTACTTCACAACTAAAGGAAACGGGATGACAAAAGTAATGGCAACCACAGATTAAAGTTTACATTACCTACGTAGTTCCCTTCTTGAATTGTATCTGTGCTATAGATATTTTTAGCTAGCAGCTACTCTCCTATGTCTTATTATCCAAAAGCCACCAACCAGGTCCTCTATGGCATGTGCATAAAGAACACGGGTCAATATAAAAACTGACAATGAGCATCAGGCAAAGGAAGTGTACGCTATGTGATGTACCACAGCATGGGAAACATAGTAAGGACAGTATGCATGTCACAGAATCATAGAATCGTAGGACTGGAAGGGACCTCAAGAGGTCATATAGTCCAGTTTCCTGCACTCATGGAAAGACTAAGTATTATCTAGACCATCCCTGACAGGTGTTTGTCCAACCTGCTCTTAAAAATCTCCAATGATGGAGATTCCACAACCTCCCTAGGCAATTTATTCCAGTGCTTAACCACCCTGACAGTTAGGAAGTTTTTCTAATGTCCAACCTAAATCTCCCTTGCTGCAATTTAAGCCCATTGCTTCTTGTCCTATCTTCAGAGATTAAGCAGAACAATTTTTCTCCCTCCTCCTTGTAACAACCTTTTATGTACTTGAAAACTGTTATCATGTCTCCTCTGAGTCTTCTCTTTTCAAGAGTAAACAAATCCATTATTTTCAATCTTCCCTCATTTTTGTTTTTAATTATTTTTGTTGCTCTTCTTTGGACTTTCTCCAATTTGTCCACATCTTTCCTGGGATGTGGAGCCCAGAACTGGACACAATACTCCAGTTGAGGCCATATCAGTGCTGATAGAGTGGAAGAATTACTTCTCATGTCTTGCTTACAACACTCCTGTTAACACATCCCAGAATTATGTTTGCTTTTTTTGCAAGAGTGTTACACTGTTCACTCATTTAGCTTGTGATCCACTATGACCCCCAGATCCCTTTCTTCAGTACTCCTTCCTAGGCAGTCATTTCCCATGTTGTATGTGTGCAACTGATTGTTCCTTCCTAAATGAAGTACTTTGCATTTGTCCTTATTGAATTTCATCCTATTTACTGCAGACCATTTCTCCAGTTTGTCCAGATCACTTTGAACTGGAATCCTATCCTTCAAAGCACTTGCAACCCCACCCAGCTTGGTATCATCTGCAGACTTTATAAGTGTACCCTCTATGCCATTATCTGAAGATATTGAAAAGAACCAGACCCAGAACTGATCCCTGCGGAACCCCATTTGATATGTTCTTCCAGCTTGACTGTGATCCACTGGCAACTAATCTCTGGGAATGATTTTCCAACCAGTTATGCACCCATCGTATAGTAGCTCCATCTAGGTTGTATTTCCCTAGTTTGTTTATGAGAAGCCCATGCACGACAGTATCAAAAGCCTTACTAAAGTCAAGATGTACCACATCTACCACTTCCCCGCCATCCACAAGTCTTGTTACCCTGTCAAAGAAAGCTATTAGGTTGGTTTGACATGATTTGTTCTTGACATATCCATGCTGACTGTTACTTATCACCTTATTATCATCTAGATGTTTGCAAATTGATTGCTTAATTATTTGCTCCATTATCTTTCCGGTTACTGAAGTTAATCAGAATGATCTGTAATTCCCCAGGTTCAGCGGTGGCTCCAGGCACCAGTGCTCCAAGCGCATGCCTGGTGCGGCAAGCCGCAGGGGGCACCCTGACGGTCCCTGTGAGGGTGGCAGTCTGGCTGCCTTCGGCGGCTTGCCTGTGGGAGGTCCGCCGGTCCCGCGGCTTCGGTGGCAATTCGGCGGCGGGTACGCCGAAGCCGCGGGACCGGGGACCTCCCGCAGGCGCGCTGCTGAAGGCAGCCTGCCTGCCATGCTTGGGGCGGCAAAAAAAACTAGAGCCGCCCCTGCCCAGGTTGTCCTTATTTCCCTTTTTATAGATGGGCACTGTATTTGCCCTTTTCCAGTCCTCTGGAATCTCTCCCGTCTTCCATGACTTTTCAAAGATAATCGCTAATGCCTCAGATATCTCCTCAGTCAGCTCCTTGAGTATTCTAGGAGGTGTTTCATCAGGCCCTGGTCACTTGAAGACATCTAACTTGTCTAAATAATTTTTAACTTGTTCTTTCCCTATCATGTACTTCTGTACCAGATATGGACTGGTCACAGAGCTTCCTTCTGAGTGAGATACATGCCAGATTTGTTCATCATAAGATCCTAGCTGGTATATTACAATATATAGGAATGTACCAGCCATAAAAATGAAGGCATGATTCTCTATTTATATCTTTATGGGAAGCTCTGATATTTTGTTCATCTCTTATATGTGTAGAGTGCCCATATGAAAAAACTATCCATATAGCGAGAGCCGAAGCTCAGAATCAAGATCAGATGCTCATGCAGTACTTCCCTCTCAATCTTCAAAAGGAAAGACCAGAAAAGTCAAGATAAATTTTGTGCCCACTTTCTGACATCTGTATGCAGATTTTGGTTTCTTAACAGAATGAAACCTCTGAACATTTTGAGGTTCTCCCTCCACTAATTCCACTATATGCTCCTAATTTAGGTGACAAGTTGAGTGCTGTGCAATATAAATGGTTCAAATAAGGGCAGATATATACAGTATACATAGAATAGAATAGAATATCAAAAAATCTCCTGTGATATCTGACCACATCAAATGAAAATTCCGTACACACAAAAGAAGGACAGACTAGCAGAACTGAGATCAGTTATGCAGATGCAAGAGGAGATTTTGCCCTTAAATAGGCACTTTTGTTTCCATTGGGTGAAGTGCAACCCAATTATTTTTAACTCCCACGCACACCAAGCATGGTATGGAGATGTAAAACCAAGAGTGGATTGGTCAGGAGGGACTAAGGAAAATAAATCAGTTCTTTGATGCAATGAAACGAAAAGAGGAAAATATGACATTACAGTAACACTGAGGGAGGTTGTTATGGGAGGTAGTGTGGTCTAGTGGACTGAGCATGAGAGCAAAAGCTTAGATTGCCTGAGTTCTAATCCTGACTCTGTGATTTGGGCACTGTATGTCTCAGTTTACCGATCTAAGATATGGGAATAACAACAATGCTTACTAACCTGCCTCTGGGTCTCATTGTGAGGCGTACTTAGTTAATATTTCTACAGTACTTTGAAGATATTAAACAAACAAAGGAGAAGGAAATTCAGTCTCCCACGCAGCTGATGGAGCATCTTTCACAGCCAGTAAAATCAATTTGATAATTAGAAAAATTTCAAAGGAAGGAAATGAAGTGTTTCCACAGCTAGCCTGATTCCCCTCCCAGCACAGCAAATCAGGAGCATCCCCAATGATGTCAGGAAAGTTACACTGGTGTGAGAGGAGAATCAAATCTATCCTGCTGCTCTGCTGCTTAGCTAGTCAGTGCAGGCCCCAGTCTCTGTGTAATTGATCGCTGCTAAGAGAGCAGCGCACTACCCAAGACCAACAGCATACCTGAATGATAAAACAGCACTGTTATTTAGTGCTAACTAGCAGGACTGGATTAGCACCCCTGAATAATAAAGTCTTCTCTCTATTGACAGAACATGCCCAGGTAGCAACAGGTCAAGTTTCCTGCCCAGCATTCCATATGCCTCTTCTCTGACCTGGGGGACCCATTTACAGGTGGGAGCAGAAAGGTTCCATGTTCATTCAACTTCTGGCCTCTCTGCAGAGATTCTTAGTACTATAATGCATGTTTCTAAGGTGCCAATCCCCATAATATCAAGGTGCCACTGCTGAGGGATTTATTATATTGTGGATCTTTGTCCACTAGGAACAGCATTAAGAGGTCAATCTCTTTCACAGAGCCCATTTGACCTTTGCCCCATTAAAATCAGTGGCCAGAGTTGAGAAGCTATTTATCAGACCCTTTACCTGGTTCCTGTTCCATCCAGTCCCAGTGCAATTCTGTGTTTTCCTGAAGTCTTGCTAAGTTGGAGTTGAAATTTTACAACCGGATTGTCAAAATGAACAGCATGGATTGGTATGTGAATTTTGGCCTTGTATGTGTAGCTGAAGAATTGCATAGAGCCATGTTTCAATGGGCAATTATGCAGTATGCATGTGCAGCTGCACATTTGCACCCAAATGCATCATTTGAATGCAAAGTTTAGGCACTTCACATCCTCCCTGCCCACTTATCTTATTGTGTTACCCCCTTCTCCCTCTGCTCTGCCAATGATGCCATCCTTGACTGCCACGTCATCTGTGCCTCCCAGAAACATCTTTATGCTTTTTTGCCTCTTGAACTTCAACTATCCGGATATATGTTGGGAAAATAACACAGCAGGGCACAGACTATCCAACAAATTCTTGGACTGCATTACAGACAACTTTTTATTTCAGAAGGTTGAAAAAGCTACTAGGGGGGAAGCTGTTCTAGACTTGATTTTAACAAATAGGGAGGAACTCGTTGAGAATTTGAAAGTAGAAGGCAGCTTGGGTGAAAGTGATCATGAAATCATAGAGTTTGCAATTCTAAGGAAGGGTAGAAGGGAGAACAGCAAAATAGAGACAATGGATTTCAGGAAGGCGGATTTTGGTAAGCTCAGAGAGCTGATAGGTAAGGTCCCATGGGAATCAAGACTGAGGGGAAAAACAACTGAGGAGAGTTGGCAGTTTTTCAAAGGGACACTATTAAGGGCCCAAAAGCAAGCTATTCCGCTGGTTAGGAAAGATAGAAAATGTGGCAAAAGACCACCTTGGCTTAACCACGAGATCTTGCATGATCTAAAAAATAAAAAGGAGTCATACAAAAAATGGAAACTAGGACAGATTACAAAGGATGAATATAGGCAAACAACACAGGAATGCAGGGGCAAGATTAGAAAGGCAAAGGCACAAAATGAGCTCAGACTAGCTACGGGAATAAAGGGGAACAAGAAGACTTTTTATCAATACATTAGAAGCAAGAGGAAGACCAAAGACAGGGTAGGCCCACTGCTTAGTGAAGAGGGAGAAACAGTACCAGGAAACTTGGAAATGGCAGAGATGCTTAATGACTTCTTTGTTTCGGTCTTCACCGAGAAGTCTGAAGGAATGCCTAACATAGTGAATGCTAATGGGAAGGGGGTAGGTTTAGCAGATAAAATAAAAAAAGAACAAGTTAAAAATCACTTAGAAAAGTTAGATGCCTGCAAGTCACCAGGGCCTGATGAAATACATCCTAGAATACTCAAGGAGCTAATAGAGGAGGTATCTGAGCCTCTAGCTATTATCTTTGGAAAATCATGGGAGACGGGAGAGATTCCAGAAGACTGGAAAAGGGCAAATATAGTGCCCATCTATAAAAAGGGAAATAAAAACAACCCAGGAAACTACAGACCAGTTAGTTTAACTTCTGTGCCAGGGAAGATAATGGAGCAAGTAATTAAGGAAATCATCTGCAAACACTTGGAAGGTGGTAAGGTGATAGGGAACAGCCAGCATGGATTTGTAAAGAACAAATCATGTCAAACCAATCTGATAGCTTTCTTTGATAGGATAACGAGTCTTGTGGATAAGGGAGAAGCTGTGGATGTGGTATACCTGGACTTTAGTAAGGCATTTGATACGGTCTCGCATGATATTCTTATCGACAAACTAGGCAAATACAATTTAGATGGGGCTACTATAAGGTGGGTGCATAACTGGCTGGATAACCGTACTCAGAGAGTTGTTATTAATGGTTCCCAATCCTGCTGGAAAGGCATAACGAGTGGGGTTCCGCAGGGGTCTGTTTTGGGACCGGCTCTGTTCAATATCTTCATTAACGACTTAGATATTGGCATAGAAAGTACGCTTATTAAGTTTGCGGATGATAACAAACTGGGAGGGATTGCAACTGCTTTGGAGGACAGGGTCATAATTCAAAATGATCTGGACAAATTGGAGAAATGGTCTGAGTTAAACAGGATGAAGTTTAACAAAGACAAATGCAAAGTGCTCCACTTAGGAAGAAAAAATCAGTTTCACACATACAGAATGGGAAGAGACTGTCTAGGAAGGAGTACGGCAGAAAGGGATCTGGGGGTTGTGGTGGACCATAAGCTAAATGTGAGTCAACAGTGTGATGCTGTTGCGGGGAAAGCAAACATGATTCTGGGATGTATTGGCGGGTGTGTTGTGAGCAAGACACGAGAGGTCATTCTTCCGCTCTACTCTGCTCTGGTTGGGCCTCAGCTGGAGTATTGTGTCCAGTTTTGGGCACCGCATTTCAAGAAAGATGTGGAGAAATTGGAAAGGGTCCAGAGAAGAGCAACAAGAATGATTAAAGGTCTTGAGAACATGACCTATGAAGGAAGGCTGAAAGAATTGGGTTTGTTTAGTTTGGAAAAGAGAAGACTGAGAGGGGACATGATAGCAGTTTTCAGGTATCTAAAAGGGTGTCATAAGGAGGAGGGAGAAAACTTGTTCACCTTAGCCTCTGAGGATAGAACAAGAAGCAATGGGCTTAAACTGCAGCAAGGGAGGTCTAGGTTGGACATTAGGAAAAAGTTCCTAACTGTCAGGGTGGTTAAACACTGGAATAAATTGCCTAGGGAGGTTGTGGAATCTCCATCTCTGGAGATATTTAAGAGTAGGTTAGATAAATGTCTATCAGGGATGGTCTAGACAGTATTTGGTCCTGCCATGCGGGCAGGGGACTGGACTCGATGACCTCTCGAGGTCCCTTCCAGTCCTAGAATCTATGAATCTATGAAACTTGTCCATAAGGCTATTTTCCTCCTGCTAAACCCTTCTTGAGTCTCACTCCTGCCTTGATCCCGACAACAAAACAAACTATGCTTAATGTTAGAATGAGAGGTGGCTGGAGAAGGCAGCTGAAAGGCAATAAGGGAAGATCAATATTTATCTGACACATCAGATTACAAACAAAGAGCAAAGGCAACACACACACAAAATAGGTTCTTGATTGTTTCCTTCTCTCCAACCTTGTGTTTGTTGCTTTGTCTTCTTAGATTATAAACTGTTCGGAGCAGGAACGGTGGGCCAAAATTTTGTTGGCATCGCTCCATTGACTTAATGGACTGGTGCCAGCAGAGTGTTTGGCCGTGTGTTTTCTTCTATGTTTATGCACAGTGCCTCTCCCAAGGAGGCCTCATCCCTGATTAATAACAACAACTTATGTTAAACATAGTTTTGTGTTAATTGCCTTAGCTTTCTTATTTGCTCCACACGTATAATAAACCCTTTGTCATTGAAAGCTGTCCTTTAGAGCCATTCCATGGTCAGTGCCAGCATGAGACACTGCCCAAGATGCTTCTAAAGGCTTGTCTACACTTACCAAGGGATCGACGCTGCGGCAATTGATGCAGCGGTGGTCGATTTAGCAGGTCTAATGAAGACCTCTCCCGTCAACTCCTGTACTCCACCAGAATGAGAAGAGTAAGGGGAGTCGATGGGAGAGCATCTCCCATCGACATTGCATAGTGTGGCCCCCGCGGTAAGTAGATCCAAGCTACGTCGATTTGAGTTACGCTACTACCATAACTCAAATTGCGTAGCTTAGAATGACTTTCCCATCTAGTGTAGACAAGGCCTAAGCTGCTCCATGGTGGGTGTAAATTCACTGATCTCCAGTACAGTCTCACTACAGCCTCAGCACACCCTCGAAGACACAGCAGCACAGACTGAAAGGTGCAGTTTAAAAAAACATCTCCCAGTGACCTATTATCCATGGATTGCCAAAGCGACCATCAAAACCCAGCATGTCAGTGTGTGCCGAAGGAAGCATCTGAGCTATGGGCTGGTCTACACTGGGGGGGGATCGATCTAAGATACGCAACTTCAGCTACGTGAATAGCGTAGCTGAAGTCGAAGTATCTTAGATCGATTTACCTTGGGTCCTCACGGCGCGGGATCGACGGCCGCGGCTCCCCCGTTGACTCCGCTACCGCCGCTCGCTCTGGTGGAGTTCCGGAGTCGAAGGGGAGCGCGTTCGGGGATCGATATATCGCGTCTTAACGAGATGCGATATATCGATCCCCGATAAATCAATCGCTACCCGCCGATACGGCAGGTAGTCTGGACGTACCCTATGGATCCACAGCCATTCAGTATGTCTGAGAACTGAAAACATCCCGATGGGATTAATCATAGAAACATAGAATATCAGGGTTGGAAGGGACCTCAGGAGGTCATCTAGTCCAACCCTCTGCTCAAAGCAGGACCAACACCAACTAAATTATCCCAGCCAGGGCTTTCTCAAGCCTGACCTTAAAAACCTCTTGTGGTAAACTAGTATTTTACACTTGGGAATGCTTCTCTCCTGACTGTGGGGGTTTACAGTTTCAGAGGAAACACTTAAATACTACCTTATAACATGGGCTACAGAGATTAAGTGAGATTAATCATGCAGCATCCTACCAGCACTTCATAAAGTCTAAACATTTTTTTTTTATAAATCTAATACCTATTTTAATAATACTTACACACAGGTCCGTCAGACTGGTTTCCAGCTATGCATTTGTCAGTGTCCAGTTGAGGCCTTGGCATGAACTGACACCGGATCTGCCAGCGACACAAGGTGAACCTAAGCTAGGTCTTGAGTTTGTCATGAACCCTGAAACCTGGAGTTACACATGGATTTGGGGGGTGGTAACCAACTTTTTGCACGGCTCTAGTCACTACAGCACACAGTGTGAGCACAACATATACAGCCTATTCTTATCCTCATGGGTGGGGTACTGCAACCTGTGTGCACCTTTAGATGCATGGGTGCAACAAACTCTCCATGAATAGCTTTGTCCCTAGATACACAATATGTGTGTGCATCAGCCACTTCTGGCACCCAAACTCATCTCTGGATCTGCCAACAATTCTCATTGGGTCCAAGCATATGTCTGTGACGAGGAGTGACAGACAATGGAGAGGAGGGAGAGCAGATATTATCCTCCCACCAGGGCATCAGCACAGGAGTTGGAATAGCCTGAGGTGAGATTCTCTTCATATTGCTAAACCCATCTCCTAAAGGGCTTGAGGGGTGGGCTGTGGAATCCTTGCAGGCAGAGTTGCGTTGCCAGAGAACCAGGAAGAGCAGCTCAGAGCAGTGCAGAAAGACAGCACCTCTGTGCAGATGGCCCTGTACCTCCAGGGGACCATGGGAGAATCTGATGGGGTTAAGGCCTGAACCCCTAGCTTCATCTGCAGAGGAGGCAAACCCTGCCCCTCCTTGGAAAAGCTGGAAGGAAATTCTATGAGTTGTTCCTCTTGTGGGGGTCCAGATGCACATAAGACCGATTAGAATATTACTATTTCTAGCTAGCCATTAGTGTGGCAGCACTAAGGAGTTACCGAGCTGGATTCAGAACCTAGCTCTGCCACTGACTCACTATGTGCTCTGGACTAGTCACTTAACCAGTCAGTGCCGTAGGATCCCCAGTGGTCAGATAGAGACAAGGACATTTACCCTCCTTGGTAAAGTGCTTTGAGTTCTAAAGGAGGAAAGTTTTATTCGGCATTTTTACCATGGGGAGACAGTCTTTGCTGCTCACAACTCCTGACTGATTTATGCCATGAACATTCATTTTTGTAAAGGGACTGCTCAACGCAACTACAACTCTCCTCACCAAACTGCAGGCTGGGAGCTTGCTGCTTTATTCAAATGGCATCACAATACAACTGGGGATGGGGGAACTCCCACTGACTAGATCAAGATGTAAGGGAGGGGTGAAGCAAGGCTCCAACCCATAATAACCCAGTTCATCCGGTGATGACCACTCTACTACATTATGAGTCCTTGTAATTTTTACCCTGATACATATGACAGGAAAGGCTAACCCAATTAACGTTTAAATCTTTTTTAAAAAGTCTTCTTAAACTATTTTCCCCAATAACACTCTGCACCACTAAGGTCCAGTCTACACTGTGTGTGTGTGTAGGGGGGGGGGTATCGATCTAATATATGCAACTTCAGCTACGTAAATAACGTAGCTGAAGTCGACGTACTTAGATCTACTCACCACGGTGTCTTCACTGTAGTGAGTCAACAGCTGACGCTCCCTTGTCGATTCCGCCTGCGCCTCTCGCTCCGGTGGAGTACAGGAGTTGATGGGAGAGTGTTTGGCGGTCAATTTATCACACCTAGACTAGACGCGATAAATCGACCCCCGCTGGATCGATCGCTGCCTGTCGATCCAGCCGGTAATGTAGACAAGCCCTAAGTTCTACAGACTCACTATGTGTGGCATGAAAAATGTTTCCTGTTACCCATTTTAAATGTATTGCCTTTGATATTCATTGAATTTCTTTTCATTCTCTATTTTATGGAACAGGGTAAAAAAAAAATCAGAGTGGCAGATTAGCCTAATCTTTACCATTCATTGTATTAAATTAATCTCTGCTATCACCACTTATTCTTCTCCTTTCCAAACCAATTAACCCTAGTCATTTTCATCTCTCTCTACATTAGAGAACCACATGCTGCTAAATCACTTGCATTGCCTTTCTTTGGACCTTATGCTACTGTATCTCCTTTCTAACAAAAGGGAGAGCAAAACTGAACTCCGCATGTGGGTGAGAATGCGCCATCAATTCTAACATTTTCCATAGTCTCCTCCACCCCTTTCTTAATTCAGCTAATGTCTCATTCACTTCTTCAACCCTCCCACTGCGCATTGAGTAGATAGCTTCATTGAGCTTTTGACAATGATGCCTACAGGTTTTTTTATTCCCCCCTTCCCCGAGAAGTTAGAATTAATTCAGAGCCGACCAGTGTGTACAAGGCATTTAAGTTGTTCCTTTCAACTTGTATTACCTTAGATTTGGCTATGTTGAAATTCATCTGCCATCACGTTGGCAATTTCTGAGGTTTATTAGGTACTTATGGAGTTCCTTGTATTTCCTCACTAGTCTTTACTAACTTGACCTCGGGGGGTACATTCCTATTAATGTCCTTTCCATCCTGCAAATTGAACGTTTAGCCCTATTCTTTGTTTCCTACCTCTTACCCACTTTTTAATCAATGGCTGTGCTTTCCCTCACACTCTATGGTTACCGTATTTCACTAATACCTTCTTGTGAGGGACTTAGTCAAAAGACTAAATATATTGTTTTTATCAGTTCTCCTTTATCTGCTGTGTTGTTAATGCCTTGAAAGGCATCTGTGATGGGCTGACTATCCCACACTCACCCAGCAGGGTTTAATGCAGGCCAGATGGGCCAAATAACCCAATAGGCAGCTGATTAAGGAGACTCAGCTGGGCAGGAACAGGCAGGGCCTATAAAGCCCAGGAGTTGAAAGCAGAAGAGGCTGCTGGGAAAATGCAGATGCTCCCAGGAGAAAGGGAGGAGTGAGTGGGGACTGCAGGCTGCGGTCACTCCCTGGGAAGAGGTTTTGGGAACTGGTAGGCCCAGGAAGACAAGGGGAACCAGTAGTAGGAAGCAGCCCAAGGATAGAGCAATGAGGCCAGAGAGAGAAGGCCCAGCCTGCTGAGCTGAGGGTCCCTGTGATGGAACCTGGAGAAGAGGGTGGGCCCGGGTTCCCCTACCAGCCACTGGGCAAGTAGCACCAAGGATGTGAGCAAGAGGACTGCCTAGGACTATTGAGGAGTTAAATCTCCCCTGAAAGGAGGGAACTCTGACAGTGACACGGCCAGAGGGCCAAGCCACAAAGAGAATTCTGGAGTTCCTGGGGCTCCAGGCAGAGCTGCAGGAGGACAGAGTGATGGTATGCAAATCGCGGATGGGGGGGATGTTGGCCTTCAGCTAATCCCCATAGTACCAGGAGGAGGCACCAGTCCGGCAGTGAGTGGTGTATCCCAGGACAGCATCTACCAGGTTATTAATGTTGAAGAGGTACAATTTATTGTGATTAACTGAGATCAAGGACCCACTGTGCTAAACACTATACATACAATAAGAGAAAATCCAAAGATTTTACAGTCAAACTAGATGAGAAAAACAAGGGGTGGGAGCCAGGAAGTAGCATTATTTAAATTTTAGAGATGGAGAACTCAGGCACAAAGAGATTTACCCTTAAAAAGTCATGATGGTTTGTCACTTAAAATTTATACTTATCAAGGTGCTTTATTACTGTGTCTATCATTCCTTTCTCAATTGTTCTTCCTGCAACTGAAATAAGACTGAAAGGACTGTAATTCCCAGGATTACCCTTAGCTCCTATTAAATAGATAGATATGTTGGCCATAATCCAGTCCTCCCTGGTCAAATTATTCATCGTAAGTAGCATTTGTTATGCATTCAGCCCCCTTTTGGTTAGCAAATCGACTGGAAACCAATCCTGATTTTCTTTAAATGTATGCAGTGCTTGTAAACATTCATCCAATAGCGTGGCCAAACAATTAATCAGACAGTGAGGGCCAGAACCACAAGGGTCCTTAGGCACTGCTCTGATCAGCATTGCAAGGCCTAATCCCAAAACACTAGGATAGGGTTACCATATTCAAACATTTAAAAAAGAGGATACTCCACGGGGCCCCGGTCCCGCCCCCGGCCCTGCCCCAACTCCGCCCCTGGCCCCGCCCCAACCCCGCCCCTTCTCCAACCCCTTCCCCAAAGACCCTGCCCCAACTCTGGCCCCAACTCTGAGCACCCTGCATTCCCCCTCCTCCCTCCCGCTCTGATCTTGGTTGGGGGTTGCTAAGTGCTTCCCTGCTCCCCACTCGCCCTGCAGTCCCTGCACCCCCCCACCCCTGCAGCCTCTGTGACCCCTGCTCCCCACTCGCCCTGCAGTCCCTGCACCCCCCCGCCTGCCCTGCACCCCCCTGCCCCTGCAGCCTCTATGCCCCTGCCTGCCCTGCTCCTCCTCGCCCTACAGCCTCTGCGCCCCCCGCCTGCCCTGACCCTGCAGCCTCTATGCCCCCGCCTGCCCTGATCCTCCTCGCCCTGCAGCCTCTGCACCCTCCATCCCTGCAGCCTCTGTGCCCCCTGCTCCCCACTCACCCTGCAGCCCCTGCACCCCCCCACCCCTGCAGCCTCTGTGCCCCCTGCTCCCCACTCACCCTGCAGCCCCTGCCTGCCCTGCCCCTGCAGCCTCTGCACCCCCCGCCTGACCTGCCCCTACACCCCACCTGCCCCTGCAGCCTCTATGCCCCCGCCTGCCCTGATCCTCCTCGCCCTGCAGCCTCTGCTCCCCCACTCACCCGGCAGAGGGAGAGCTGCGGGCTCCACGTGGACTCAAACACTGTTCTGTGCTGCTCTGCGGGGGAGGAGGGAGCAGGGAGGGGGAGGGACTCTGGCTGCTAGAGGCCCCAGTGGCTGCGAGCGGCTTTCAATCAGGCCCCGCCATCCAATCAGCCGAGCCGCACTCTGCATGAGGGGAAGGGGGAAATCCCGGACATTTCTACTTGATTAGAAATCCCCCCCGGACGGCCATTTAACGCTGAAAAAGCCGGACATGTCCGGGGAAACCCAGACGGATGGTAACCCTACACTAGGATGACCAGACAGCAAATGTGAAAAATCGGGACAGGGGGTAATAGGAGCCTATATAATAAAAAGACCCAAAAATCGGGACTGTCCCTATAAAATCGGGACATCTGGTCACCCTACAAAACACCCGCCGCCTTGTGGAATCCTCTGCCCCAGGTTAGACACCCAGGCACCCCAGACAAGGCCTGGGGAGAGTTAGGGGCCTAAGGAAGGGATGGATCCTCAGAAGCCAGCATACCGAGCAGGGAGCTGACTACGCTACCCAAGAGTGAAATGCGGAGGAAAAGGGTGGGCTTAGGCCCAGATCCTCAACACTATTTAGGCACCTAATGCCCATTGATCTGGACCTTGGTGCCTGACAGACAGGCCTGTGATAGGCACCTCCTTCTGCTTGGGATCCTCAGCTGTTTGGCCCTAACAAGACAAAACTGAGGCCTTTTGATGTTTTGTGCAAAAAAAAAAAAAAAAAAAAAAGAGAGAGAACATAATAAGACGACTTAGGGGGGAACCTGATAACAGTCTTCCAATATGTTAAGGGCTGTTATAAAGAGGACGGTGATCAATTGTTCTGCATGTCCACAGAAGGTAGAACAAGAAGTAATGGGCTTAATCTGTAGCAAGGGAGATTTAGGTTAGATATTAGGAAAATCTTTCTAACTATAAGGGTAGTTAAGCTCTGGAATAGGCTTCCAAGAGAGGTCGGGAAGCCCCATTTTTGGAAGCTTTTAAAAACAAGTTGGACAAACACCTGTCAGGGGTGGTCTAGGTCAGCATTTCTCAACCTTTTTGATACCAGGGACCGGTTTGCTGCCTTCCTAAACTGTGTCAGTGAGATCTTGGGCACCAGCGCCGGTCCACGGACCAGTCATTGAGAAACATGGGGCTAGGCTTGCTTGGTCCTGCCACAGCATGGGGCGGGGAGGGGGAACTGGACTTGATGCCTTCTCAAGGTCCTTTCCAGCCCTACATTTCTATGAATAGCCTGGTGATGAAGGCATTCATCTAAGATGTGGAGAAACAACTTTAAATCTCTGCTTTGCCTGATATGCCACATCCCAGCTGAGTGCCCTAGCCACTGGGCAATAGAGTCAGTCTCTTTCTCTCTGGCCCCATTAATTTATACAAAGTGGAACAGCTTCAACAGGAGAACTCTGCTGCAGAACAGCCAGGGCACTGACAAGTAGGAAACCTCAGTTCCAGCCCTTGCTCCAAATCAGGCAGAAGAGGGATTTGAACCTGGGTCTCCCACATCCCCAATGAAGGCTCTACCCATCAAGGAAACACACAACTACTACCCGCTGTCTTTTGTACAGCAGCTGCCCCTCCCCTAGTGTTTCCTGGCATCCAGACCTCCTGCTGCAGGGTCTTACAAATATCAGATTTTAGGTGAGCTCAGAGCACAACTATCGCATTGGACCCTGCTGGCAAGATCAGTGGGGTAATGCCTAATTTGAGAATCCCACTTCAGGGCTTCAGCTTAAGCTAGGGCTCAGAGCAGCTTGTTAGCTCTGGGGGGGGTGTCCAAATGTAGGCAGCTTTGCAAATGCCAACTGGCGGAAACTTACAAACATATAGGGTTAGTGGGTAGATAAGCAGTGGTTTTGAGAGTGTCAGTGGAACCTAAATGGTGGGTTTAGGCACCTAAAGAGACAAATAGGTGCCTATGTATCTTTGTGGACCTGTCCTCAAGTTATTTGCAAACAATTTTCTTTGACTCTTTATTATTCATATTCTCTGATTGGTCATGTAAGTCGCACAGGGTTTTGTATCAGCTCCCTGATTGGCTTAAGCATTTTAAACAGGAAAGTAACGAATAAAACAAAGCTCTTTTGGTATGAATTTTGAGATGAACACGACAGAACTTTTAGGATTGGAAGATGCTTTCACAAATAGCTGGTGGTTGTCCAAATACTCCTGAGACGCGAATGATCCGGCCCCCGCAAAGCTAACTGAATTGAACTCAGCAACTGAGTTGCAAAAATATAGTTTAGCCAGATGATTTTCTATTTATTCAGCTGTAACTCCAGGGAGGTGGCTGCTTTTAATGGTAAATTACACAGGTTTTCAGCTACAGTCTAATACTTTGTTCCTTCGCGCCTTCAGCACTCCCTAGGGGGATTTCACCCTGTCTTGATTTAACCCCAATTCTGCAAGCTGATCCATACAAACGGAACCATGTGCTCAAACAGAAGCCAACTGACTTCAGTGGGGATTTGCGCGGTTCTGTCAGGACTGTTCCTGGCAAGATCAAGGCCTTAATTTCTTAACTTGTTCTTTCACCTTATTGGCTTATGCTTCTGTCTGACAGTGCCTCACCTTGCTCTGTGTAACAAGTCAGCCAGCTTCCTGGGTGGCTGTGCGGGACACAAGCATTTTGCAACATGGAAGAGGAGAAAGTCCACTGAAGTGGTATCCTGGAGTATCCTGCACCCTCAACCCTCAGAAGCTGGTTCTTTTTAAATGCCCCTTGCTTTGGGCTGATATATTCCCCAGGGGGAATAATTATCTTCAGAAGTACCCTGGTTCATGGACACAGGTCATTCCTTGCAGGGATAGTACAGCAGCACCCACAGAGGCAGATTAAACTCCATCAGAGGAAGGGAAATCCTCCCCCCACCACCACCCTAAATCCTCCCAATTCAGTCTGAACACTGCTTTGAAATGAAGATTGATAAAAAGAAGTCATTTAACTCCTCCACAGTCTCTTTATCCTCCCTGATTGCCTCCTTTTCACCTTCAAGGTCTAGAGTCATCTCCACTAGCTTGTAACTAGGGAGAAGAGACTGAATCAGTTGTTTATTAACTCAGGCAGGAAATGACTCTGAAATGATACAGCAGCTGGAAGCCCACAAAGCTTTATCAGAGGCCTGATCAACTCAGCATGAATGAGGTCCCCAGCTTCACCCTGAGAAGAGAAGCTATGCCTGCTGCCAGCATTGCTACATCACAACATCTGGGATTTAGGTGAGAGTCCTGGGAATGCTGCCTTTTATATTCCTTTTTATACATAAAGTCACTAATAAATGGAAAGTATGTTTCTGCTACCGATTTATTGTCGTAGTAAATTGTGTGGCCAGTATACAGAAAAAAAAAAGTTGGGGGCATCATCGCAAGCTAGGTATGTTCCTGACTCATACAGTCCAGCTGTGTATGGCAAAGCATAAAAGCTTTAAGCGGAGGGGCAAGGGAGGGAGAAATGAGAGCGAGTGAGTGAAACAGAGGAAAAGACCAATGTTTGCACTTGTCTGTCTGCTGCTCCCTGCACCACTAAATCCATATACCTTTCAGGCCTTGATTTATTAAGCCTTCTATGTACAAACCAAAGTTTTCCTTCGACTTCCAGAAGTACTGTATAATCTTTGAGAGCCCAAGCCACCCAGTTGTATGAAATTACTGCCATGTGTCTTTTGCAGTCGTTTACCCCTCAGCAAAGGGAGTGTTCAGTGCTACCGAACGAGCTTCTCCACGTACACCAGTGATAGCGTTTTGCACAGGTATAAATGAGTAACAAGCTGCACGGCAGCAGAGAATAGATCCCATGGGCTGCAGAAGTGGTGCTGCTGATTAAGTAGATGGCACCCTCCTTTAGAATCACTACTGTGCCAATGCACCAGCATCATGTTAAGATATACTGTGCTGCTGGGAAGGCCAGCTTTCGGAAGAGACAAACATCCCATGGCAGTTTTCACAAGTTAGTCTGTTAGCCATGGTGTCCTGACTTTGAGAGCAGTGAGAGCAGTTACAACTACCTGCCTATGTGCTTCTGCAGTGTCAATTGGGTGTGGTATTTTTCAG
This sequence comes from Emys orbicularis, assembly GCF_028017835.1. Taxonomy (NCBI): domain Eukaryota; kingdom Metazoa; phylum Chordata; order Testudines; family Emydidae; genus Emys; species Emys orbicularis. Next base: position 11,464,293 of record NC_088684.1, on the reverse strand, counting down.
TCTCAAACCGATGCGGAGTCTTGAGATCTGTTGTTAAACAACTAGAGCATTGCATTCCAGAGATGGCTTCATTTCAAAAGTGGCTGAAATTATTCTTCTGTATATAGTGGGACATATGAATAACAGCCTCTGATATGGGTAACATCTACTAATAATGAATTTGTTCTATGAAAAAGTATTCATATGCACCAAATTCTGAAGGCCTTCCTCAGGTTTTAATCATTATTTAATCGTCCTTAGTCAGGCAAACTTACTGTATGTGCACATGAATGCATCTCTCTCCCTCTCTCTGTTTTTGTGCTTTGGTATAACCAAGTCTAAATAAGGTTTGTTTTAAAGTAAGAGCTGAACTACTAATCTAAGGCCTGGTCTACACTACGACTTTAATTCGGATTTAGCTGCTTTAATTCGAATTAACGCTTGACCCATCCACACAACAAAGCCATTTAATTCGAATTAAAGAGCCCTTTAATTCGATTTCTGTACTCCTCCTCGACGAGAGGAGTAGCGTCAAAATCGGTATTGTTAATCCGAATTAAGGTTAGTGTGGCCGCAATTCGATGTTATTGGCAATTAGATGTTATTGGCTACCCACAATGCAACGCTCTGGAAATCGATGCTACTACGGTAGCTTGGACGCACACCACCGAATTAATGGTGCCTAGTGTGGCCGAATACATTCGAATTTATAAAATCGGTTTCCTAAATTCGAATTATATAAATTCGGATTAATCCTGTAGTGTAGACATACCCATAGATGACATCCTATCTCCATTGGGGTTCAGACAGCTGCAAGATGACCCTGAAATCACACTCAGCGCTTGCTTTACACTGGAGGATCTCCAAGCACTTTAGAAACATTAAGCAATCAAGATTTCCAACATGCCAGTGAGGCTGCCAAGGATTAAAGATGGAGACAGATTAGGTTGCTTGTCTGAAGTTACACAGCAAGTCAGGGGTAGAACGAGGAGTAAAACCTAGAAGTCATCATTCCTAGCCTCATGCTTCAATCCTCAAACCATACGGCCTCTCCCACGTCCTTTGGGAATGTGACTGTTTGTGGGATTGAGCTAGCATGTCTCAGTGACCAGTTCTCTGTGTTACTCAGTGTCTGGAAAATTTACCAGGTTTCCAATTTATATTCTCTGCAACAACTTGTGAAAACTTTGGGCAACCGTTTATTTAACATAGTTCTTTGGGTTTTGGGGTTTTTCCCTTCCTCCAGGTAAAGATAAGAAGCATATTCAGCATTTGTATAGTTAAAAAAGAGATAGTCTTGTTAGGCCTGGTCTACACTAACCCCCCAAATCGAACTAAGATACGCAACTTCAGCTACGTGAATAACGTAGCTGAAGTCGACGTACCTTAGTTCGAACTTACCGCGGTCCAGACGCAGCAGGCAGGTTCCCCCGTCGATGCCGCGTACTCCTCTCGCCGAGCTGGAGTACCGGCGTCGACAGCGAGCACTTCCGGGATCGATTTATCGCATCTAGACAAGACGCGATAAATCGATCCCAGAAGATCGATTGCCAGCCGCCGAACCAGCGGGTAAGTGTAGACATACCCTTAGTCCAAATCCTGTAGTATTAGATCAAATCCTGAGGGATGCTAAGCAACTGCTGAGCAAACTGCTATGCACTGTGAAGTCAACTGATTGCGCTGGAATTGCAAGTGCTCAGGACCTGTCAGGATTTGGTGTATTACTGGGTCCAATCCTGTTCTCACGGAGGTCAACTTCCACTGACTTCAGTAGGCCCCCGGAATAGGCCCATAGCTATCACACACACACCTTCTGGCTCTTCAAGGTGCCTTATTATTCCGCCTTGAGTGAGAATAGATATAAACCAGCAGCTCGGGAAATAGTGCTGTAGCAGATGCAAACTGATCATCAGTTTCTAATCTTATTCTTCTGCAAAGGTACAGTATGGCCATGACATAATGGGCACAGGGTAATTATGGTCAACACTTCGCAGTCTGGCAGAGGCTTAAGATGTTAGCCTGTAAATTTTTCATTGCCAGTCTGCACCTCCATCAGCCACACTCCAGTGCTTTGGCTTGTATTAACCTCTTGATCCAGAAGGGAGTTGTCTCTTTATTGTTCCCCCCCCCCCCCCCATCAGACTCTCACTTACTGTTATTTTCCTCTGTCGTACCATGTCATGCATTCATACCTCAGCACTAAGACACTAGCCGGCTTTAATCCCTTTATCAGTTCCTGCTCAGTGACCTGCCTGGTCACCTACCACATACCACAACATTTCAATGGGACATGAGGTGAGCCATGTGAATGCTGCCGTTCTGGATGCAACTTTGAGTGAAAGGGTTTAACCCACAGAAAATTGATTTGGGAGGCATGTCAACAGGCTGCAATCTTACCTCCTGCATAAGGACATTGCTGCTGTTATACATACATGTGTCACTTCCAGGCTACGCCACTCAATGCGCTCTACACTTTAAACCCATTTGGTAACCAAAGCTGGTGCAGAAAATAGCAACCTGTTTATGAAGCAATGTGTCTCAGCAGCAGCACACAGCACCAGTGTCCTGTGATTGACACTAGCTGGTGGAGATAAGTAATTGATTTTAACCTATACAGCCTTGGACCTGCCTACCAAAAAGACTGCAAGTCTCCCTGTGCTGTAGCACCCTAGCTGCATTTAGAAGTGATATTCAAGCTTTATCCTCTTCACTACAGGAGAAAAAAGCAGGCAGCAGGGCATTCTCACTGACCAACTGACCTTCAGGGCATGCTGTAAAGATCATCTGTTTCCCAAGTTTATGGGGAACCCTGAAGGTGTAGGTGTCATAGGACGTTTGGGGGGGGTAGGAGCAGATTTTGCTGTTGGATTTACTGGCTAATTAAAATTTTGTTATGTGGGGTCTGAGATTTGCTGCAGGGTGATGACTTGCATAGACGCTTCTCTTAATAATCCTTCAGGCACCTCACGCAATGGAGAACTTTGTTTTCATTGTCTGGCATTTAATTCAAAACTAGTCACTCAAACCCTTTCTGTCTTACAGGATGTGTATTACTGGATGGACAATTTAAAAACAAAATTGAACAGCGATCACAATACTATTATGTTGTTTTTTCAAGATATCTAGCCTGGCTGGGCCAAAATCACAGGTGCCCATCAAGATTTGCACCCTCTATCCCTGGTGACCTTTCCTCTGCCCAAGGAGAGCAAGATATAGTTCCTGGGTGGAACCTGACCGTGCCATTTCAGGACCCACGTGTGAGGCTAAACATATTGGGCCTGATTCTGCCTTCAGACAGGAGTGAAGTCATTGAGTCACAATGGTGAAAAATTAGTGTGAGATCACAGCAAGCCAGTGCCTACACTGTGCTCCCAGACACAGCCTGGCCTGGGGTCAAACACAGAGTCCTCCCATTTGGTAGCTATTCCTGTTACCTCAGCTGCTTGGGGGTCCTGGGTTTTGGGGGGTATTTATTTTTGGTGAAGGCCTGTTAGCCGAGGGAGCGGAGCATGCTGGCGGAGTGATAAAAATGCCAACAGGGCCCTCTAAAAAGAATCTACCTATAACGAGGAAGGGAAATTGTGTGAAACACACACACAGAGGCAACTGAAATGCACAGCGATGGGCAGATTGAACAGTTGCAGATGCTTTCTAACTTCAAACTTTATGAGATTTACTCTACAGTGCAGCAGTATTTAATAGGTCTTTTGAGGATGCTGATAATGCCAGAGGAATGAACCAGCCTTTCAAAAGTTTATTCTCATCCGCACTGAGATTTTCTTCTGGAAATAACCCTACTGTAGGCAACAGCCAATCTTGTCATTGCAGGAGAAAAGGTGCTCTATGAGTTGTTACCTAACAGGGAGCAGTATGAAAGAGGTAACAGTAATCTACTTAGAGAAGATTAAGGGGTGACATTTTAATGGTGAGAGTAACTAGCCACTGGAACAATTTATCAATGGTCATGGGGGATTCTCCATCACTGACAATTGTTAAATCTAGATGGGATGTTCTCCGAAAAGATCTGCTCTAGGAGGCATTGTGGGGAAGTTCTAAGGCCTGTGTTATACAGGACTTCAGACTCAGCGATCATACTGTTCCATTCTGGCTTTGGAATCTATGAAGCCCAGGTAAGATTCTCCTGAGTAATCTTGTCTCCTTTTTCTACCTCTTCTGAAATCCTTTGTTCCTTTTTTTTTATATATATATATAAATGGCCCAGAAAAAGAGCCTGCCCCGATCCATGCTAGAAGCAAATCCATTCCTGGAAGATTTCGGCTTCCTTAGATGAAACTCAGCTTTGCTCTTTTATAATGCAGGGCCTAATCCTGCAGCTCTCACTCTGAGAAAACTCCCACTACCATCTGTATGAATAAAGACTGCAGAATCAGCCCCTTAACCTGGAATCCTCCCAGCCCACGTAGTAACAAGTTGCTTCTTGCTGGTGTAATGTAATCAGCGCTCCATTTCCCTCCAGTGGCCAGGATCTGGGCAGATCCTTATTGGTGACACTAGGCCACACCAGATGTTAGTCAGACTGGAGCTAGAGAGCCAGGAAGAACTACAGGATCTGTCTGGGTTCAACATCCTGAACAAAGAATCCTCTTTGGAGTCATCACAACCACGCTCTATCCTTCCTCTGCCACAAGGGTCACTGCAAGTACCTATCTGCTTATATGACTGCTATCACCACAGCAGCTGAGCAGGTATCTATGTTGTGTGTGCAGAAGCGGGTCCAGTAAAAGATATTACCTCACCCATCTCGTCCCATTGATTTCAATAGCAGTTGCACCCACTTACTCCAGAGCAGGAGTTGGCTCTCAAGGACAGTAACATTTTGATGAGAACTCTGCCATCTCTGTCCCAGATGCGTTTAATTTTCTCATGCCAGAGAAGGGCAAAAAGAACGGTGTAGAATAAAACTCCAGATCCAGACACAGGAAAAACATGAGGCTAGTTTCTCCACTGCCCTGTGCCTTTGTAGTTATCGACCCCCATACGAAGTGGGTGTAAAATGCCACCAAAGCAGAAATCTCCACTCACTTACCACTGGGCCTCATCACTTACACCCCCTTTGCACAAGTGGAACCGTATCAAATGCCTTACTGAAATCGAGGTAAATTAGATCCACTGTGTTTCCTTTCTCTAAAAAATCTGTTACTTCTCAAAAGAGATCAGGTTGGTTTGGCACGATCTACCTTTTGTAAAACCATGTTGTATTTTGTCCCAATTACCATTGACCTCAATGTCCTTAACTACTTTCTCCTTCAAAAATTTTTCCAAGACCTTGCATGCTACAGATGTCAAACTAACAGGCTTGTAGCCGGATCACTTTTTTTCCCTTTCTTAAAAATAGGAACTATGTTAGCAATTCTCCAGTCATACGGTACAGCCCCTGAGTTTACAGATTCATTAAAAATTCTTGCTAATGGGCTTGCAATTTCATGTGCCAGTTCCTTTAATATTCTTGGATGAAGATTATCTGGGCCCCCCGATTTAGTCCCATTAAGCTGGTCGAGTTTGGCTTCTACCTCAGATGTGGTAATATCCTACCATTATCCCTAAGCTCCTCATTAGCCTCATTAAAGACTGAGGCAAAGTATTTGTTTAGATATTGGGCCATGCCTAGATTATCCTTAACCTCCACTCCATCCTCAGTGTTTAGCAGTCCCACTTCTTCTTTCTTTGTTTTCTTCTTATTTATATGGCTATAGAACCTTTTACTACTGGTTTTAATTCCCTTTGCAAGGTCCAGCTCTACATGGCTTTTGGCCTTTCTCACTTTATCCCTACATGTTCTGACCTCAATAAGGTAGCTTTCCTTGCTGATCTCTCCCATCTTCCACTCCTTATAGGCTTTCTGCTTTTTCTTAATGACCTCTCTGAGATGCTTGCTCATCCTGCTTGGTCCTGCCTATGAATTTTTTCCCCTTCTTTGGGATGCAGGCTTCTGATAGTTTCTTCAACTTTGACTTGAAGTAATTCCAGGCCTCCTCCACCTTTAGATCCACAAGTTCCTCAGTCCAATCCACTTCCCTAACTAATTTCCTTAATTTTTTAAAGTTAGCCCTTTTGAAATCAAAAACCCTAGTCACTGATCTATTTTTTGTTTATCCTTCCATTTAGTTTGAACTGAATTAGCTCATGATCGCTTGAACCAAGGTTGTCCCCTACAACCATTTCTTCTATGAGGTCCTCACTACTCACCAAAACCAAATCTAAAATGGTATCCCCTCTTCTTGGTTCAGCAACTACTTGGTGAAGGAATCCATCAGCTATTGCATCCAGGAAAATCTGAGACCTATTATTACTACTAGCATTTGTCCTCCAGTCTATATCTGGGAAGTTAAAGTCTCCCATGATCACACAATTCCCATTAGTATTTACTTCATTAAAAACATTAAAGAGGTCTCTAGCCATATCCAAATCAGATCCCGGTGGTCTATAGCACACCCCAAGCACTATCCCAGGGGAGGCTCTAGTAGTTTTCTTCCCCAATGTGATTTTTGCCCAGACAGACTCTGTCTTATCCATTCCATCACTTCTTATTTCTTTACAACCTACCTCATCATTGATATACAATGCTACTCCACCACCTTTGCCTTTATTTCTGTCTTTTCTAAACAGCACATACCCTTCAATACCTATACTCCAGTCATGACTACTACTCCACCAAGTTTCTGTTATCCCTATAATATCTGGTTTCACTTCCTGCACCAGTAACTCTAGTTCCTCCATTTTGTTACCTAGGCTCCTCGCATTAGTGTACAAACATCTTAATTTTTGCTGTTTGGCTTCTCTCACATTCTTTACCTGATTAGGCACAGACATTCTACCACCAATATCACCTATTAGACTGGTATCTACACTGCCCTTCCTCCTTATGTCCATTCTCCTACCCACAGCTATATCCTTTCTTACTTCGTTTTCTTCCCTCTCAATGTTAAAATCCAGTGTGGAGATTATCTGGACATCTCCCAACCATCTCCCCCATATTCCTAGTTTAAAGCTCTCTTAATCAGTTTATAATTTATGCCTCATTCTGCAGTGCCCAGTAACCTCACAGAGATCAAGACTGAATTCTGTAATAATCCTTAGCTCGCTTAAATGCTTCAATCGAGGCATCTCAATGCTGGTCTCAACTCAGTTACATCTGAATGGAAATATTTATTTTCAGAAGTGTTGCAAAGAAAAGGGAATCTCTGAAAAAACAAATGAAGAAAAATGCATTAAGATGCAAGGAGGACTGGAGTGCCTTAATGAACTGCTCTATCACCAGGAGATCACTTCGAGTTCCTCTCAAAAAACATGCAAAGAGATTTCGGGATTGTGCACAGAGCTTCCGCACAGCCATCTGGCTGCAGCAACTAATACAAAAAGCAGCGAGAGGTAAATCTCCAAAGGTTCAAAGGTTTAGTTCACATAAATACCCAGCACTTTCAATCCCTATCTGAACTATCTGACACTCAGGGTTTGTAAAACTGGCCTGGAAGTTTCACAAGAACAGATTTTCTCAAGAGACTTACAATATCTCTTCCCTTATTAAAAACAAATATACTGTTCTACACAATGGTCCAAATTCAGGTGGATTCTCCTCTTCACAAACCCAACGGGCCAATCTGAGCAAGTTACTGCAGAGTTTGCATATTCCCCCTCTAGGGGCAATAGGAAGCAAACAAGAACTGGGCAGCGAGGCCTCTGTGCAGATGTTCCTTGCCCCTGGAAGATCCCAGAAGATCCACATACATCTCATGAGATCCATAGGTTTCAAAAAACCCTGTCCTCTTCCACAGGATCCCAGCAGGGGCAGCTACTCTGTTGCCTCGTACCATAAAGCCTATGATCCCACAGGAGTCTCCAAGGCAGCTGCAGGAATTCACTGAACAGCCCAGCAATGACAGCACAAGGACGTTGTTGTAGTGCCCAATTCTGAGAGGTGCTGGCTACACAGAGCTCCTGCTGAAGTGGTTCTAGTGCTTAGCACCCCAGTGATCACCCCCGTAGGGCTTTCCAGGCCAACCCCCACAGTGATGGAAGAATTAGCAGGATGTAAAAGAATCAGGCCCTTGCTGTTTAGGAGGCTGAGATGTAGGCACGAGAGTCAAGGCATTCTAGGCTTTCAGGATTTATTTATTCGGGGGCAGGAGTCATGGTGCCCTATGACAAATCTCCCCATCCCTGTCCCAGTTTGTTACACAAGAGCATCCTCACACTTAATACCAATATGTGTTATTAATACACAAGATAACCCTGTCTCACTAGGGTATACAGAGAAACTATTTTCTCAGTCCCGTCTCCCACCTGTCCCCGCTACTATTTGTCTTCTTGCATGTTTACTAAAAGCCAGGTTTCTGTAAGATTTTGACTCAGAACCAGCACATCACAATCTCTAGTTAGCGACTAATGTCAGTAAATCCCTCATGGCCCCAAAGGGGTTTTTTCCATATACCGAACCTCCCAGAGGGAATCTGACCCTGCACTGCAGCCATTTTGCTCAGTCATGCCCTGGCACAGAGGCTCAAAGTCCCTTCTCCAGCACAGGGGACATTCCAGTTTGGGCCGGTGCTTGCTTTCAGGTTGCGGTAATCTGTGCCAGGGTGAGGGATGTGCAGATTGTATTCCCTCCGTCCCTGGGCTATGTGCTGCACCAGCGCAGGGAGGTACTCAGCCTCCAGCCTGCCTTAGGGAGACTCGCTGAAACTTAGACAGAAGCAAGGAAACTGCAGCATTTGCCTGTTGGAGTCGCTAGAACGCCGAGTATAAAAGATCTTCTCTGTCAATTCTTGAGCTAAGCATGGATCCTAATCCACATTTTTGCAGGGTGCATAGGCATGTGGACCTGGCCCATCTCTTGTACTATTATTCAGAAGGCAGAAATGGAGAAAGTCCCATTACTTAGGGCATCTAACGCTGGCTTGAAAAAGCAACAGGGAATACATTGGTCAGAACAGGCCTCAGAGATGGAGCAAATGACCGAAGGGGCCAGCTTCTCTGCGGATTGACACCTCACGCACGGTAATTGCAGATTTTGACCCAATTTTTTACTGGCCCTGATGCCGCAGTTCTTACTCAGGCAAACCATCCATTGTTTTGAATGGGCATATTGTCTAAGAGCTGCAGGATCTAGCCCGCTCCCTCTATCTAACTGCTATGAATCTATGAAAATACCATCTCTTTCCCTGTAATACATCATGGGGGGAATGGGGGAAGAGTGTCCCATTGTTTCATACCTTGGGACACTTTGTGGACCATTTATGTTTAAGTTTGACTTTAGACCCTAGGGCCGGTGACTTCTATGGAGCTGTGCTCACTTCTACCCTAAAATCTAAAGAGAGAAACAAGTCCTGTCCTCATTTAAACCTCCGCAAACCTACCTGCTTTCATCAGGTTTGCACAGGCGTGAATGAGTGCAGAATTCAGCTTAGTCCCTTCGATAACGAGAATGAAACTTTGCCATGATGACACCTTCCTAACGCTCCGTCCAGCAATGAGCCACTGCCAGAGAAAACGAGCATGACAAAAATGGTAAAGCCACTTATAGCGTCAACCCTATTAACATGTCATTGAAATGGTCGGCAGCTACTGAGCGAGAGAGGAGGTCTCACATGGTAATTGGGCTCGGCTGTAACTTAAAGCATTACACCCATGTCGTTTTGCTAATAGAGGCTTTGCTGACGCATATTGGATAGCTTTTTTGTGTAATATGTAACAATTTGCTGGGATAAGAATTCAGTAGCTGATAAACCCAGCTAAGCAGGACCTTGGAATGAACTGTTTAGAACATTAGCTCATTTGCCACTAGCCTAATTCATCCAGCAAAACAATGAATGATAGTGGAGGGTCTCATTTTATCCCTCATGTTAATAATTAGCCCTTGCATAGGTCCTTTCACTTCCACCGCACTGTAGAAATAAATAGTAACTCATTAAGCCCCACAAACACTCTTGGGAGGTAGGTAAGGGGGCATTTTTACAGACAGGGAAACTGAGTCAGAGAGTCAAAGCCGTGTGCCCAAAGTTACACAGCAAGTCAAAGCAGAGATAGGATGGAATTAAAGGGCAGGGCCTCCACCCCGAATCAATCTGCTACATCATGCTGCTGCTCTTGTTATAATCACTCGAGCTTAAAATGTAGCTTCCAATAGCACTTTGTATTCTCGCTTTACTACAACTGGCTTTTTTCTCACCTTAAATGGGATAGAATGTGTGTGTTCATTCTCAAGTGCTTTCTTCTGTCTCGCTCATTTGGCAACATGTCTAGAGAGAAGGAAAAAACAAGGACAGCACCACAACGGCCACTCCAGTGTCACCTGAAGAAGAGCCTTTTTCTCCCAGTGACCACCTCAGAGCTGAAGTGCTTTCCCCTGATACGTCTGTCTTTATCCTCGATGATCTAATGCTACAGGATCACCAGTGGCTTCCCAAGAGTTTAATTTATCCACAATTCGGCCAAATGGTCAGGGACATTCAAAATAAGATTTTTACAAACAATGGGCTTGGTTCCCCCACTGTTTTGCACATTGTGGAATCTTTTACACCTGAGCATAGGGGCCAGGTTCTAGGATATACCAGAGGTATGCTCAGCTCAGCCTCCTTGGAGGAGCAGAACACACCTTTATGATCCCCCCCAATACTGATCCTCCTGATGCTGGTTCTATCCCGCAGTGCAACTTAAAGCTGCCTCAGGGCTGCTCTAAATTATGCCACAGCCACAAGGGTTTGTCCCAGCTGCCAAAGCTCACCACAGCACAGGGTCACTGGCCCTGTCTCCTTTCCTCAGTCATGCCCTCTTCACTAGAAATCAAAAGGGCTGTGTTCCAGGAGCTGCTATACAAGGGCAATCCTCATGGGACTCCGTAGGGCTTTCCTCCAGTCCAATGCAAGCTAGAGCAACACAAAGCAGTTAGAGTACAGGGCAGAATCTGGGCCAGTGAGTGCAAAGCGGATGTAAAATGCTACCATTCTGACTGGGTTGCAGTTTACTCTCACTTTGCATAGGTGTAAATAAATACAGAAGGGTCAAGTCAGTGGAGAATTATGCCCAGGATTTCTCACCTGGAATGCATGGGTTGGGGCAGGAAGGAGTAAAAATAGGAGAGATTATTTAACAAAAGAAGAAGAAAATATAATTGAGCTGCAAATTGAAGAGAGTACAAATTAGTCAAAGGATAGCTCCCAGATCCATCAGAAAGTTGAGGTTATACTCATTGTTCCAAGGTGAAGAATGGTTGGCCTTCAGGGTTTCCAAAATCTATAGACAAAACTCATAAAAGCATCTGTATCTCTTTACTTTTCAGTTCTGTACCTATGGATGATTTGGATCCCCCAGGCTCCCAACAAAATTCCAGGGTCAGCAATTCCATCGGGTTCTAACCTCTGACATGAACTCGTACTGTATAATTTTGAGTATAATTATTAACTATTTCTGTTGAAGGAGCAGGGCCCCATTGTGCTAGGTTCTGCATAAATGTTACCAAAAAGGCAGTCCCCTGCCTTAGAGAATTCCCAATCCAGGTTTATGACAAGATACAACAGGTGGATGGCACAGACAAATGGAGAGTATGAGGTAACAGTAAAATCAGCACAATTCTGTATAATAAGCAGTACTCTCAACTTAGGCCTGGTCTACACTGGGGGGGGGAGGAAATCGATCAAAGATACGCAACTTCAGCTATGAGAATAGCGTAGCTGAAGTCGGCATATCTTAGATCGAATTAAAATTACTTACTTCGCGTCCTCGCGGAGCTGGATCGACGGCCACGGCTCCCCCGTCGACTTTGCTTCCGCCTCTCGCCGAGCTGGAGTTCAGCAGTCGACGGGAGAGCGATCGGGGATCGATTTATCGCGTCTACACTACACGCGATAAATCGATCCCCAATAGATCGATCGCTACCCGCCGATCCGGCGGGTAGTGTAGAAGGACCCATTGGTACTTATATGGCCACTATTACCATAGCATCTGAGCGCCTCATAATCTGTTCAATGTATTTATCCTCACAACACCCCTATAAGGCAAGGAAGGGCTAGTATTGCTATCTTACAGATGGGGAATTCAGGCACAGAGAAGCTAAGTGACTTGACCAGGGTCACAAAGGCAGTCTGTGATATACCAGGAACTTGAGCCCAAGTCTCCAAAGTCCTTGGCTAGTGCCCTAACCAGTGACTCATCCTTCCCCATAATGAGACCACCCTTCCTCCCGCTCAGCACGTGTCAGATGACAGGGTTTTATAGCCACCACAGCAGAGATGAGTCTGAAAGAATGAGGTAGAAGGAATCGATGCTGGCCATATGGATTTTAACTGAGAGTTTTTCCTCACATATAACGGGCAACATAGGAAAAAGCACAAAGATGGTGGCTGTGCAACAAGTGAACGGAGGGGTAATAAAGACTGGCATCATCGACAACGTGAGTCTTCTTTAGATCGTGACAGATTGATGCCCGTGGCTTGGCGAGTGGAAGATAACTGTTGTTATAAAACAAATAAGATAAACAAATCCATTTTTTCCCCCCACACATGTCTAGTCCTACCCAAGCTAGAAGGAAAATGAATTCTTATGTTTATCTGGACTAGGATTTTCTATTTCAGTTCATTTCCCTGCTGAATATCATCTTGTTAAAGACGTTAAAATGCTCTCTTTTATGTTCATGACAAAGAGGTGGCATTTTTGAATAGTCAAATCAAGGGGAAAGAGAGGAGAAATGAGTCTGCTGATGAAAAGTTGAATGATTTAGATAAAAAAATCAGTTATTTGAGTCAATTCAATCAGACTTTGAATTATATTGTTTTTCTTACGTTTTTTTTTATTTTTATTGAGGCCTAATGATCTGGAAAGTAACATAATTCATTCACTTACCATAACATCAATAAGGGGCTAATTCTGAAGGCTTTTTTGTTGAATAATTCGACCAGACTGAATGCATATTTGATTGATATTAAGAAAAGAACAGTTTGGACTAAGTTTTCTACTGAATTTTGTATTAAAACTTTTTAACTGACAAATAATAAGTTTGTACATCAATAGTAGTCTTTTCTGATTATTTATATGGCAAATATAAGAGCAGTTTTGGCTTACTTCCTTATTGTATTAAAATTCTGCTATCCAGAGGGTAATATGTTTGTATTTACTCATTGTGATATTAATCAGTTTTAACCATATAGGTGTTTCATATTCAGTAAACAGGTCTAATTTAACTGGATATTGGTTAAATTGATAAATAACGCAATTTGGGCTTAATTTTTTATTACCAGCTCATAAACCAAAATGAAATGAACTAGTATAATTAGCCTTTTTATCCAATAGGTCCTTATTACCCAAGGCATTTTGTGGATGTGGACACAAACTTCTATTTATTTCTTGTACATCTGCTTTAAAAATTCAAGGAATGTGCTCATCATTTTTTTAAAACAATTCATCTAAAATATTGAAATTATTAATATACTTTTGAAAAAAAACACATTAGCTCAGATTCCCTCTCCACCGAATCTTGTGGTTACAAAGAGGAAGGAAGGTCTGCAGTAAAACATCCCAGACTGGCTAGATTTGGGGTTAAATAGGCTCCAGTTCAATAAAGCACTCAAGCATGTGCTTAATTTTAAGCATGTGCTGAAGTCAACCTGACTTCAATGGGACTTAGGTATATGCTTAAGTGTTTTGCTGAACTGCAGCCTATATGACCCTGGGGCTTGAATCCACAGGGAAACTCCCATTGATGTCAAACATAGCTAATGCTATACATTTAACATTCAAACCATGAACAGAAAAAGAAGCCACTTTCTAAATAAAGCCTGTTATTTATCAACAGATTTTTTAAAAACTGTATATTGTCCAGTTCAATAATACTGTCCTACCTTTATTTGTTGTCATTGCTTATTATTATTGCTTGTATTACAATAGTGCCTAGAGGTCTATTCTGCTAAGCATAGTACAATCTAAGGGCTTGTCTATACTTCTGGATAAATTGGCACTGCTGCAGTCGATGCAGCAGTGTCAATTTAGCGGGTCTGATGAAGACAACTAAGTCGATGGCAAAGTGCTCTCCAGTTGATGTCTGTACTCCACCTCCCCAGGAGCCTGAAGGTAAGTCGGTGGGAGAGCGTCTCCCGTTGACATAGCGTGGTGTAGACACTGTTGTAAGTACACCTAAATTATGCTGACTTCAGTGACGTAACTGAGGTAGCGTAACTTAGGTCGACTTACAGCTTTAGTGTAGACTAGCCCACTCCAGACTGCTGCTGCTCCAAAGAACTTACAATCTATATAGACAAGACGGGCAAAAGGTGTGGAAAGAGGAATATTATCATCCCCATTTTACAGATGAGGAACTGAGGCACAAAGAGAGTAAGTGATTTGCCCAAGGCCACACATGAAATGTGTGGCAGAGCCAGAAATTGTACCCAGATCTCCTGAGTCCCAGCCTTAACCACAAGGCTATCAGTCACCTACAGCTTTTAAATCTGCATTATTGCAGGTTGGGAACTGAGAGTCTGGAGAGTAAACTGATTGATGAAAAAATACCTGAGAATAATGTCTAGTAAGTATATAACCCATTATAATAACTGAGTGCATATGCCAAAAAGAAATCCAATAGAAAAATAAATCAGTCTGCGCAAATCCCAGCTGAGTACACAAAAAATCTAAAGAGAAAAAAGAGCGTGTCTATGCTTAATGTCATATTAAACATTGCCATTCTCAGCCTGTATATCTAAAAAGTCACGCTCCCCAAATCTGAACTCACAACCAATAAATAACAAGCATCCCATAATTCCACAAATGCACCTCACTTTCCAGTTCACTGCTTATTTGGAGCTGGTCCAAAGCCTCCCTGACAATACCAAGATACATGTCTCTCCTTTTCCATCTCAGAAAGCAGTCCAACGGGGCACCAAGACATCATTTTAACAATAACTTTATTTACTTCACCACAGGTCCATGCGGTACATACAAGCAAAATGCAAATTCCCCCACAAGGGAATTTCTTGTGCCATCTCCATGTAATTGTCCCTACAAATAACCAACAATAAACACACCAAATGAAAACCCTTGCCCTTCTACAGCACTGTCAGTGGAGGATCTCAAAGCACTTTGCAAACATTAATGCACGACACCTCACAACAACCCAGTGAGTTTGAGAGTATAATCTCTATTTCACCGGTAATGCTATGATGTGTTATCAGCATGGTCTGAAGCATGACCTCAGTACGTTTCCCAGAGTTTCCAACCACTCCAGCATCCCCGTCAGACACACACAGGCAAGACTTGAGTAGCCACTGCAACTTTTACAGCCTACCCCAGTGCTGCCCCATGTTGGCACGGCTTCTCTGAACCCCAAAGCACTGACTTTGCTGCCAGGTTGGGAAGTGAATCATGGCATAATGTCCCAAGTGCCCCAACCACATGAGGGGGAAACAAATGCATCAAGAACAAGTCCCAAGAAGCTGTGGGGGGTCAAGATGACTTAGCTGGAAACAGAGCCATTTGGGTAGAGTCAAACCAAATGAAAGACTAACTGGACGGAAAGTCCCTAAAGTAAGCATGGACAAATGGAGCAACAACATCCTTCCAATAGTGGGGGCAAATAACCTAACTAGTTTTAAGATGGAGCTTGATAAGTTTATGAACAGTATTATATTATGGGGTTGCTTGAGATAGCAGGCGACTGGACTCAGTGACCCAGGAGGTCTCTTCTAGGCCTATGTCCTATGTTCCTAAGTGTATCAAGGACAAGTCCGAAGGCACACAATTTTATGAGAAGCCCCATTCCTTACAGTAGCTATGAACCAATGCTATCTAAGGCTGGAACCCAGTGTACCTAAAGGAATAGGCTAGACATGATATGTCTCGGGCATTCCAAACATTATGTAGCAGTTTTAACCTGAAATAGTCTCTAGAAAGCTAATGCCAAAAATAAATATGTTAAAAGAAATTGTTTGGGGTTTTTGTTAGCATGGAGTTCATAAATAGTGATTAATGGTTTATCAACTTCTAATAATGCTCATGTCAGTCTAGCAGATGGTGGTGGGGATGTGCACAATTCTAGAAATAAAATGCATCCACCAGGAAGGAAAGAAAAGCATTTCTGCAGAGAAGCAGAGATGCTTTACTATCTAAATCTTTCTTAGGAAAAAAGAACACTTTGAAACATTGCTCCGGTTTGTTTGATTCCCTGCAGCAGCCCGCATCCAATGTTCTCCATTAAAAGCTAAAGTACACATTAGAACCATGATAAGAGACTCTCTTTGTTTTTCCATTTTCTGACCAGGTGTACGTGTAGGTCAGCTCAGTTCTGCCAGCTCTCCTTGAAGCCTCTAGGGGGAGCTCTGAAATCACAGTTCTTCCCCCAAGTGGCCTTTATATTTTGTGCTTTATTTTGAAAGGAGGATACTGTTAAATTATAAAAAGAAACTTCTTCCCCCCTTTATTGTTATTTTTAAAACTAAGCATTGTCTCCCTTTGGAAAATTCAGAGGGAGCAATGTCAGCCCTAAAATAATATTTTATGGCCCACTTTGTTGGATAGTTCAAGTGAACAAGCACAGAAATACAAGGGGGCTAACCAAAAAACATTGGGGTGGAAATTAAAAAGGTGCTAAAATGTTACCCTCAATGACAATGTTTCTTTGGGGCAGGGAACAATTTATATGTTTGTAGAATGCTTAGCAAAATGGGGCCCTGATTAAGGCATCTAAGTCCTACCATAATAAATAAATAATAATATAAATAAAATATTTTCTGCCTTTTCCCAGGTATCTATTTTCCACATGTTCCTTTGCATCTGTAGGAACTTTAGCTCCATGAATTCTGAATGGCTCTATTAATATCAACAGTATATTCTGCTCTGACCATCTAACTGCCCTTCCCAACAACATTCATCCTTAGTATATTTATTAGTAAAATTACATCTTTAGTGAAACGCACTTCTTAAAGGACCCTTTGGGATGCAAATTACATCAGGATGTGAGTGTACAGGACAAAGAGGAAGAGGTATCACTCTACCTTAAGCATATGTACTATAAAAAAAATTAACACCAATAATTTCCAGTGAATCTGAAGATTCCCCAGTGACTGTCCCACTCATTCTTGAAGAAGGTGAATGGTGCATTACATTGACGATATGCCAGCATTTCTAATTCAACGTTATAATGTTAGAATTCCCCTGCAAAAAAGGACCAGGAGTTGTCATGTTGCTTCAGAGGAGGATCTTTCACTGGTTGTTTGTGTAACCCACTGGTCAGTATCAGTATATGTTACGCATTCCCCCTCTGCCCACAGGGCATGTGAGTCTGTGGTAGACCCCGCTACAGATAGTCCCCACTATCTTTACCTTAAGAGTTAGGGGACTTGTGCTTTTAGCTCTGTAGGTCCCTCGTTGAATTCTTGCTGTTAGCCAAGATGGTGCTATGGGCATCGTAGTCTCATGACACGCTTCCTCTGTACACAGGAAATATGTAACCTGCTGGTCAGTCTGTATTCTGCCTTCCTCTCTGTGCCTTATCCACATGTGTCTGTTACAGAAACTGTCCCTTTAGCTCAAACTGCAGATTTATGCTTTGAGCTCTAGGCATCCCAGGTATCAGCCAAGATAGTGGCTGTCGCATTTGCTCACCTTTTGTATTTATAGTCTCCTTAAAGAGGGTAGAATTAAAAAATAAAATCACTAGAGCCGTGCAAGTAACTGATTTTTCAGTTCATTGGTTAAACCAAAATATTAGGGAAGAAATTTGCTCTGGGTCAACCCACAAAGGTTTGTAAGTTTTGTTTTTTGGGGTGGGGGGTTGTTTTCTTTTCTCAAAATGAAAAAGTAAAAAAAAAAAATAATTTTGAGTTGAACAAAATATTTTCCTTGACCAACAATGAAACATTTCATTTTATGTTTGAGTTTATTTAACCTTTTTTTAAAAAAAAGAAAATAGAAATAAATCTCAAAACACCAAATCATTTGGAATTGAAAAATTGAAACATTTCATATTAAAAATGGTGCAACTGACTCGTTTGAATTTGTTTGGAATTATTTTTCCAACCAAAATAATTTTGCAAATTTGACATAAATTCACAAAATGTTTTGCCCAGTTCTAAAAATAACTGATGAAGTATATATAATTCAAATTAATATTCTGATGGGATGATAACAGGGAGAATGCTATTTTCTGACTGGCTCTTGCGAACTCCCAATCCCAGAGAGATACTGACAATTATAGAAGATAAGGAAATCTAAAGACAAGGATAAGAAATTATTATGAGATTGGACGGTACTAACTAATGAAGAGAATTTAAAACAGACAAATAGAGATAGTTTGGCTAAACAGAAATTACAGTGAAGACTTGCTGACAGTTCATAAATATCTGAGGGAGGAAAATATGTTATTTCAAGTAGTAAAGGGGAATAAAGCTAGGAGGAATGGAAAAAAATTATGAAACAGAAAATGTAGGTTGAAAATTAGGAACTGGATCCATTAGCCTGTGGAATGGTCTGCCAGGGAAAGTTATCTCTTATGGAAAAATCCTGTAGTATCTAATTAGGATGGAACCTATGGGAACCTAAAGAAATTCTAATAGTAATCTATAGAAATTATTCCAAAACCTATAAAATTTAATGTGCAGTCTAGTTTTAAATG
This sequence comes from Emys orbicularis, assembly GCF_028017835.1. NCBI lineage: Eukaryota > Metazoa > Chordata > Testudines > Emydidae > Emys > Emys orbicularis. The sequence continues at coordinate 11,445,701 of NC_088684.1, read as the reverse complement.
CTGTATGGAATAATCTTGCAGACTTTAATAGACGTTAGATAGAATTTTTGAACCAACTTTTATAATTCCATAGTTCTTTATTATATTCTATAGGGAGGTTAAAAATCTTATGGGAAGTGCATCATTCCTTCTAAAGTCTATAGGACTATTCCAGAAGGGGTGGCAGCCTTTAGGACATTTACGGTTCGCAGCTGCTCCAGCCCATAGGCAACCCTTGGGAGAATGCTCTGTTTTACACCGGAAGCTGAACCAATGCCCAGAGAATCCCAGAATCCCACAGATGCAAAAGGTGGCTTCAAGCCGCCTTTATCTCCCCTGGACTTTACCTTCTGTGCTACAACTCCTGAAGACACAGCACAGAATCTCAGCCTATATATCCTATAGGCCTTTTAATGTATAACCCCATGTTCCATCTGGTCATTCTACTGGATCTTGATTGCTAGGAATAGTGAGGGGGAAAAGTGATCAAAGTTGTTCTGTTCACTTCCTCACCCCACGGGAGGCAACGGACACACTCTGCTTGGCCCCCATGTAGAAACAAGCAGTGAAATTCACATGAGTATGTGAACCAGAAATAAAACATAAAACTGTCTGGTTAGAATCAGATGAGACTATGGTAAAAAATGTCCCCTTATTTCTCAATATAGCAGCTCCTGGAATGTTTCCAAGTCAGATCTGCTATTTATTTCAGAGGAACACGTTTTTTTACTACAATTAGCATGATAGGGTCGCTACTGCGAAGAACGAGCTGGATTCTATTCCACCTCACATACCACCAATAAAGCTGTTTCCTGCGTGCTCACTGCAGAATATTACCCATGATGAGGGCAGAGATGGAGAGAACACAGCTTGATCTTCAGGCTGCAGGCTGAGTTTATTAGGTTGGCAGTCTACAAAAAATTATTGATTTGTATACTGAGCAAATTTGGTTTAAAAAGTCACTGAGGGAGCATAAACATGGAATCCCAGGATGCCTTTTATACAAGCACTTCACTGAGTGTAAGCATGCTTTGGAAATAGGTATTTTCCATTCCCTTCCTTTTTGTTGCTGATGTTAAGATCCAATCAGATATAAGAAGCTACTTACGTGTCTGTCTGTCAGTCAGATAAGGACTAGATTTTACCAAGTGCCCTCATCTTTACCTCACCGGCGGCCTTATTGAAGTCCTTGGGCTTGAAAGCTAACTAAGAGGAAATGACTCCATATCACAACTCATCAGAGAGAAAAAACTGTCAGGCTCCATCAGTTGTCTGAGTCAGACAGTCGTTGTTTACTGTTTTATAATGAATGTTAGGGGTAGAAATCAAAAAAGCACCTCGGTTACATTATACCTTCTCACAGGATGTTGGAAAATGCATCGTACTTCTTAGAACCGGCCACATCAGAACGCTGGGCTCTGAAGACATATATAATAAAGTTTCCGAGTCCTCAGTCAGTGACATGTTCTCTGCGGGAACTTGCCTGCCCATCGGGTACCACGTGGCAGCTGTCATTTCAGTTTCCCAGAATCCCTGTGGCTGCATTCAAAGCTTTTAAAGCATCGTGTGGTTCTCAAAGGCTCCTTTCATGGCTGTGAGGGTGGCCAAGGAACGTTACCTCCTACAGCGGCCATAGGGCTGTGAATAAGAATGGTAAACATCTTTGAGAAATGTGAAGACTGCCCTGCGGGGACTATGCTGCAATAATGGCACTTCTGCAGTGCTGGAAGCCATCACTTTTCAGCCTACCACTCACAACTAATGCAAACCTGAGAGGCTAGAACAGGAATCGCCCTCCTGCAGCTTGATACAAAACTGATTTGACCCTTGCATTCACTTTTCATCTTCACACACCTCTCCCATCTAGCAGAGAGGGCAAAATACCGACTGTTCCTATGAGATTCTGGCTGTGTTTGGAGTGACGTATGGAAGAGTCCTGAAGCAAGTTAGAAACATAGCTGATTGATTAAGACCTCACGCAAATCAGCGTGCTGGAGAGAAGGGATTTTGGTTCCTATGTGTCCCATAGAAAATCCACCTGCCAGCCTCTCCGGCAGGATTCCTAGGAAGTGTCCTCAATTCCCACTGAAACCAGATGATCAGGCCAAAACCCTTTCATGGGTGTTACAAACATCACAAACTGAGGCCCAGTTTTGCCGACCTTTGAATAATTCAGAAAAGCATAAACTCTTGGCTCCCTACCTGAGTTTTTGAACGTTACCCATCACTACTCACAACATATCCAATATGGGCTGCTCTTCCAAATAACACACTTTGCTATATATCACCCACCCTCCTCCAAATACCCTACTTACCTACCAGATTGTACTTAGAGTGGCAAGTTACAAAAGTGTATGGGTCAGAGATCAGGTAAAAGACAAGAATAACCAAGGGAAACAGGTAGAGATGGAGTCAACCCAGCATTGTGATACAAAGGGAATGAGTCTAATGACTGAATGACATACTCTGCATAGCGTAAGAAAAATTAAATGCAGCCACTACTTTCCTGAATGGGGAAGTTGCAGGGGATGTAGGCTATACCCACTTCTCCTCAATTAGTGGTATTGTTGACTCAGCTGATCCACGCTATGCATGGATTCAATGACTATGTTCCCAGTATGCTTAGACTAGATAAGTACTGCCAAGATCTAGCAGTTGGCAGTATGTGGGTGTGTGGAGACCGCCCCCCACCCCCACCCAGCACGGATTCTTTGTTCTCTGGCCCTCTGCACAGTGGCAATGCAGTTTTCCTGTTGTGTCTGAGGCCTTTTCTGCTCGTACTGTAGGTCACAGCATTTCTCCCAGTTAACAATATGAAGAGGTTCTACTCAGCTCAGTTTATCTCCCCTTTCTCGCTGGTTTGTCTGCTCTGGATTCATTTTCTCATCCTCTTTGTCCATATGATTTTATTTTGAAGATAGCCTGTTTGAGCCCAAATCATCAGGCCAGTACGGTGTAATTATTAATTATTGGTTACTTATTATTTAAGTGTTGCCAATTAACTCACACAGTGTCACAGACATGTTGTGATGGGTGTTGTACATATTGTTAAATGTATCAACATTGTAACAAATCTGTGGCCACATGGGACGGTATTGCTTGTCCCTGTGTTGCTCTTGGAACTTCATAGCAACAGCGGGAATAGAACCCAGATCCCCCTGCTACAAATGAGACTCACCATTAGCGTTATAGGTCTATGCCACACATATAGAGCAGTTGCATGTATACAGTCTAGCTAGTTCATTACAGTACAAAGCACACTGTATGATGCAAGATAATACAATACAGCAGCAATTCAAAGAGTTATACATTATGTCAGTAGGCTTTTCTAACTGTTGGGGTTATTCTGAATGTTCCACCCTACTCCATTTTCATCTGCAAATTAAACCCTCCTAGGAGAGAATCATCCTATGTTTTTTTAAAAGACTGAATTGCTCATGCACCAGGAGATTGATGACAATAAATAATGAATTAGTTAATTTGATTAAATGAGCATTTAGGTTTCCCACTTATTGTTATCATTGTTATACAGTACCATCTACAGGCCCTAACCACATACCTAGAGGCTATGCACTGTACATACTACACCTCTACCCCGATATAACGCTGTCCTCGGGAGCCAAAAAATCTTACCGCGTTATAGGTGAAACCACGTTATATCAAACTTACTTTGATCTGCCGGAGTGCACAGCCCCGCCCCCCCGGAGCACTGCTTTACCGCGTTATATCCGAATTCGTGTTATATCAGGTCACGTTATATCGGGGTAGAGGTGTATATATGTCTGAGATAATCCCTGTCCTGAAGACTTTACCATCTGTATAGACAGACAATGAGTGGAAGAAGGGAAATGCTATTGTGCCCATTTGACAGATGGAGAACTGAGACAAATTGAGATTCTGTAATTTATCCAGTGTCAGGGAAACTGCAGCAGATCTGAGAATTGAACTCACAACTCCTGAGTCCTGGCCCAGTGGGACTCCCAAAGCCATGTGTTTTCTTTTGTTCCCTGTTGAAAGGGGCGGGTCTTGAACATGGCAATGGTTGAACTCCTCCCAACATCCTTGGGAAGGAGTCCCAGGGCCTTGGGCTCCACCTTCATCTCCTTCAAATCTGAACCTAGCGTCTGGGAGTAATATTTGACACTATCAGCATATTATATGGTTAAATCCCATGGGCATGAATGGAAGGTGGCTCTGATCCTGCTTACAGGGAGATGTGGCGGCCATGTCCACACCTGGGAGGAGAAGTAACATACACACACATAGTATATCCTGCTCCTGACACCCTGTAACTCATCCATCCCCCAAAAGGCCGATCCCTTTCCTGTCATTTGCATTTTCATTCTACCTAGCCATTTGCAATAAAAGGGATGCCGAAAGGCTGCATTAAGCCAGCCAGCAGCCTCTTGCAAGACAATGCAGAAGTTAACACAGCCTGAGATGCCAGTCACCCTTGCTAGCTCCAAACAAAGGCAACCAAAAAGGTACTTGATTACTGAGTGATTTTCCTTCAGCTTTTGAATTTGTCCTAGCATCATTGGGAGCCATTGACTTTTCATGGACTTACATAGACTGTTCTCTCTTATCAGCACCAGACCGCAGGGTTCCTTGCTTGTCAGCCTGGTATTTTTGCTTTGCAACAATGTTGCTGGTAAAGCAATTAACATTTCATTTGAGTTCTTAAGTCAAGCCGGGGTAAAAGCATTTGGAAAGAAGAGAGCTGTTTTCAGCAGGAAGGGCCATTGGAGGCACACCATCCGACCGTTACACAGCCAAATACATCAATGCTTAGCAAAATCAAATAGGTTTACACCCAATAACATTTGTGATAACTTTTGAAAGTGAATGTAGGGCATGTAAATGGTACCAGATTGTTGGTGTTGGCAGCAGGCATCCTCAGAACAGCTAGACCATGGGCAGCAGTGATGTATGGGCTTTCAACCTGGGGGTCCCAACTCCCAGAGAACTTGTGACCACCCTCTGCCTCTGTATATAGCTAGATGGGTTGAGGGTCATGAAACTATGCATGGAGGTGCCCTGGAATTTTTCCTCAGTTGTAACTCGGGGTCACAGTATAGAAAAGGTTGAGAACCCCATCCTAACCAATATGTCTTACTTAACCCTGACCTGCATGCACCACTGTGCAGGATGAGAGAGTAACCCATTTTCCGTCCTCATTCAAACCACAGCCCCTTTACTGAAGTTGCCAAGACAGGGGGCACCATTTGAGGATGAGATGCACAGATTCGTGCCAGCCAGGACAGTGTTTTTTTGGTAATACAGTGGATTTTGATATGGAGACCAGGTCACTAGGAACTGGAGTGACAGCCTCCAACTCATTCCACAGAGATTCCCAAACAATCACACACACTCCCTTTCTTAGAAGCACAGATGCCTATATATACTTAATAGACGCTTTAGTCATGGCGTGAACATGTTGGGGGGGGGGAAGGAACTAAATATTCCAATATATAATTTTCTCCTTTTGGTTTATTAGATTATACCCTTGTTTAAGAACTAACTGTTCTTTTACTGTGTGTCCTTTTGGCAACCATCTCTACCTTGCGACATGTGGGTGTGCATACTCCCCCAAATTCTCTTGCATTTTCACTGCGAGTTCAAATGAAACACATCTCAGAAATTGTACTCTTGCAGACCAGGCGCAGGAGTATTTAGAGCAATTAATCACTAAAATGAAGAAAATCCAATGACTGGCAGTGTGGAGGAAGGAAAATTGTTAACTCAGAACACTACCGAAACGTGCTCCACATACACAATCCCTGAAGCAAGCAGCAAGGCTGCCTTAGCTTTGACTTGGTAATGACAGCAACTGAGCCCCATACTGTTTGGGGCTGGGCCGTGTACTAACCTGGAAATTCTTATTCAGTACAATCTTGTCATGAGGAGGGATTGGGGTAGCTCCTTTCAATGAGGGGCGGGGGGAAATTCTGTTCTCTTTATCTCACAAGGAAAAAAAACAACCACTCTATGGTTGTTTTTATTACTCTAGTGTAGAATGCTTTTTAATGTAGAGATCTCAAAGCCCACTGCGGAGGATTTAAGTATCAGTATCCCCACTTTACCAACAAAGAACCTGAAGCACCAATACATTTAGGCCATGTGTTTTTAAAAGTGGCCTCTGCTTCCATTTTTGGGTGCCCAACTTAAAACACCCAAATTGCTGAGTGCCCACAACTCTAGCTAAGGTCTATGAGCAGCATTTGGCCTTGGCGAGGAATATTAGAACCCATAATTCACCCCCTGTGCAGCTCCTGCAATGGTTGCAGGAGAGGATGCTCATGATATATAACTCTGATGCTTTTATTACCATGTCACCTTACCCTGTTCTGAGAGAGGATTGTCTTTCTAATATTTCCTACTGTTGGTATCACCAATATAGCTCCATCACTAGTAACGATGGTAGAAGCAATATTGTAGATCAGCCACCAGAATTTTAACGACCAAGTCACCTAAAGCTCCAGTACTCTGTCAACAAGAATTCTGCCACCCATGGAGCTGCACTGGTGCCACTGTAACACCGATGGATCCCGGTCGTCGGTGGGCAGGATCAAACCTGGGGCCTCTGGAGCTTAGTGCATGAGCTTCTACCGCATGAGCTAAAAGCCAACTGCCTCTTAGCTAAGGCTGTAGAGCAGACTCATTAACTCTCCCTAAGTGGTTTCAATGCCACTAGATGGGACAGAACAGCACACCCAGGAGGTGTGTGGGTTACACCAGCAACTGTGGGAAGTTTGATAGGGAAATCAAGTCTAGTGTAGAATACTTGGGCATAAATGCCTGTGCCCTGTCCACACTGCATCTTCCACTATTACCTCCACTCCTGGAGGATGATGGGTTTTAATCTTCCTAGTGCAGAGAGAGTCTTTGGCTCACCTATGTCTCTGCCCCTTACACTTACAACACACCCTCCCCCAGCACAAGTCTGTTCATTAGTCCACATCATAGACGCCAACTTTTCCAGGCACCAGTGGGTGCTCCCCCCCCGGCTCCGCCCTGCCCCCATCCCAAACCCTTTCCCAAAGTCCCGGCCCCAATTCCGCCCCCTCTCTGCCCCTATTGGACCCCTTCCCCAAAGTCCCCACCCCAACTCCACCCCCTCCCTGCCCCTATTGGACCCCTTCCCCAAATCCCCGCCCTGGCCTCTCCTCTTCCCTGAGCACACCACGTTCCCCCTCCTCCCTTCCTCCCTCCCAGCGCTTGCCACCGTGAATCAGCTGTTTTGCAGCGGCAAGCACTGGGAACTAGGGGGAGAAGCGGAGCCGCAGCACGCTCAGGGGAGGAGACGGAGGCAGAGCGGAGGTGAGCTGGGGTGGGGAGCTGCCAGTGGGTGCAGAGCACCCACCAATTTTTCCCCGTGAGTGCTCCAGCCCCGGAGCACCCACAGAGTCAGCACCTATGGTCCACATTCAGCGCCTCCTAAAAACTCACCTCCACCATCTTGCCTACGAGACGAGAGGTGGAGGGCACAAACAGGTCAATAAATGACCATCAGCATGTACAGTTGCCTTATTGAATAACCACATCCCTCCTCTCTTAGTCATGTGTGTCCTTTCCATTCCCTTCCCCTCGCCTGTTGGGTCATGTTGTATTTAGTCTATTACCTCTTTGGGGTAGGGAACCATGCACTGGTCTTGTAAGTCTACAGGTACACACACCTCTGGGTGCTTGAAAAATAATTGTGGCCCTCTAAGACTCTCTGAATGAGCACTGCATCCAGATCCCTAAAGCAGAGAACTTTGCACATCAGAAGCATGCAAAGAAGAAAAATCTCCATTGTGCAAGTACTAGTCCTACAGGCATTTTAATACAGGTCAGACAAGTAATAATTGGTTCTAACTGACACTCCCACAAGTGGTGATATTCTACACCTGCAGGCAATGGCACTCAGGTGTGAAATTCTCACTTACCATGGAAAACATCAAAGAAAATCAAAGAAATTACTTCCATTCTGATCATTCCAGCCACATGAATGGTCACAAGCAAAGGCAGACATATGATAAAGTGTCCAGATGTCCCGATTTTACAGGGACAGTCCCAATATTCTGGGCTTTGTCTTATATAGGCACCTAGTACCCTCCCCCACTCCCTGTCCCAATTTTACACACTTGCTATCTGGTCACCCTAACATATGAACACCAGTAGGAAATATTTTTCCAAAAGTAAAAACAGAGGAGTGAAAATCACCTTCCTTACCTGTCACCTTAACAATATCACCTTTCTCTCCCCATTTGAAATCCCGCACCTGGCTCCCTCATTTCCCTCAAGCTCCTTGTGATCACCTTCAACATCTTACGTGGTTCCGCCTCCATCTTGTCTCTCATCAGGTAACCCATTGCCCCACCTGCTTTGCCAACGATGCCAGCTGTCAATGCCCGTTGGTCTGCTTCTCCCACAAATGTCTCCACGCGTTCTTTCCCACAGCTCCTTACGCACCATAGACCTTCGTGATTTAATCTGTATGGCTACACTACCGTCTCCAACCTAAAAACTCTGCTGCTGTTATTCCACTGATGTCAGCAAAACTGGACGGCAACAAAGTTTGCCCTCTTCTTCAAATCCCTCCTCAATGCCCACCCCTACTGCGACACGTACAAGATATCTGCCTGCCAGCCAGTGATGACGAGGGTCAGTGGCAGTGAGGGAGAGCTGATTTCATATATTTACATATTTAAGTAAAAAAAAAAAACACCTTTCAAATGATTTGGAACAAAGTAGCCTATGTAATGACATGAACTTATTATCATTCCCCTTGTGCTCGCTTCCCTTTCCCATCCTTTTTAACACACACTCTTGTCTCATTTCAAAAGAGATCGTAAGTCCTTCAAGGCAGGGTCTTAGGATAACACTTTCCAAAGTTCCTACGTGATTTAGGAGTCTAAGTCCAGTTTTCAAAGGTGACTTTTGCACTTAGGAGCTTATGTCTCATTGAAAGTCAGTGGAATGGGAGTTAGATGCCTAAATATCTGAGGATCTGGGGCCAAAGTCGCTTGTTTTTTAAATGGGACTTGGGTTCCTAAGTCAAGCTTTTGAAATGTTTCCCTGTGTCTTGCTTTATGTAGAGTGCCTAGCATAATTGGGCCCGATTCTGATGGGGCTCTTTGGGCAATACTACATATAATAATAACAACAGATCCACGTAAACAACTAATCACTACGAGTGACAGCTGGAAAATCCCACTACGTTTAGAGTTTACTGGAATCTATAACACTTTCAAAAGAAAAACTAGGAAACAAAGCTCTTTATCAGTCTCAAAATCCAGGCATTGCTTCTCAGTACAACTAACAGATGCAGGACTGCATTGGCATGTTTACTACTTCACGCTGTCTCATGCTCAAAGCACTTTGCTGTATTTGCTTTTGGTTTTATTTCATCTTTCTGTGTAATGAAACTTTTCTGTAACCAAAATACATAGGGCCAGATTTTCTGGTCCTGCCAAGAAACACTTAATACCAGTCCAGGGTGGCAAAGATGTCTTTAAGCTGACTTTTTATTCCCCAGTCCTAAGGTCCATTGGTCCAGCCTTGAATGACTTTTATATTAGTTTAAGGGAAACAACAACATAAGGAAGAATGGAAGTGAAGTCTCCTCCATTACAGGAGTGATCTCCAACAAAGACATATCTGTCTGTATGTAATTAGATAAGGATATAGTGCTAGCGGATGGCACTCAAGAACAGGCAGCTTTCTTCATAGGTTTTGAAGGACCAATAAAACTTGTTGTTGTGCAATGCAAATGGCTTCTTGTGTGGAGTTCTTAACATCCTCCAGACAGAGCACATAGTGTGTCTCTCCTCTGGAACATGCTGCCAGGGCCAGCTCCAGGCACCAGCCTACCAAGCATGTGCTTGGGGCGGCACCTGGAGGGGGGCGACGCTCCGGCCCGAGAGCGGAGCCGCGGCGGGCTCGCCACCCTCCCCCCGGCGCTCCGGCCGGCCGGGGAGAGCGGGGCCGCGGCCGGGCTCGCCGCCCTCCCCCCGGCGCTCCGGCCGGTCGGGGAGAGTGGGGCCGCCCTCCCCCGGCGCTCCGGCCAGTCGGGGAGAGCGGGGCCGCGGCCAGGCTCGCCACCCTCCCCCCGGCGCTCTGGCCGGCTGGGGAGAGCGGGGCCGCGGCCGGGCTCGCCGCCCTCCCCCCGGCGCTCCGGCTGGCCGGGGTGAGCGGGGCCGCAGCTGGGCTCAGCGCCCTCCCCTGCTGCGCTCCCCGCCAGGGGCGGCGGGAGGCTTTTTTGCCTGGGGCGGCAAAAAAGCCAGAGCCGGCCCTGCATGCTGCAACAGCTCTGCCTCCAATAACAGCCACTGGCCTTGCACAGACGGCTATCAGACATTAACGGTGCAGTACGTAGAAAGCAAAATCATAAGTTACACAGCTACATGTGCTACCCTGCTCCCTCAGCATCCTGCCTCTCTGTCTAGAAACTCATCTTGCTCCCATTACCACAGTATCTAAGCACCTCACAATATATCTCTGAAGTGTCAGCCACACATGGGGAACCGCGAAAGAGAAATGAAGTGAGTTGCCCAAGGTCACCCAGGAAGCCTCTGGCTGAGCCAAGAACTGAACCCAGGGTTCCTGCATCTGTGCCCCAGCTACTACTAGGCCATTCTTCCTGCTCAGCCCAGCGTCCCTCTTACTCCATGAGCTTTGCCACCAAATGAAGTGAGTGGGAGTTTGCCTAACCAAGGATCTCAGGACTTGGCCCTCAGCTTGTTGGGCTCCAGGTTAACCAGCTGGCTGTGTACGTCACAGCAGCCTGTGAGTGTGCTTGGCAGCTGGAGGAAGCAAGTCTATGTGGAGGGGGGTGGGGAAATCTGTTTGCAGTTGGGGAGAGAATCTGGAGGGAACCCACACTTGGGATGCTGTTCAGACTAAGGTCTGCCCTTCAGACTCTTTTCTGTAAATCAATAGATGGAATCAAAGTGAGGTGATATTACAAACGGACACCCCATTAGGAGCAGAGAAAAGATCAAAGAGCCTTGAAACCAATGAAGTCTCTCCCTCCCAGTGTTTCCTTGTGCATGGTCATGGAAGTTACCCACAAATAGCTGCCCCTCTGACACACTGGGCTTTATACTGTTCTCCCACTGGTGTAAATCTGGAGTCACTCCCCTGAGGTCAATTGATTTACACTGATGTAAGTGAGATGGGAATCAGAAGCACCCTGCATGCAGCACTTTCCCTCTTAGCCTCTCTTTCTGAGCACAGGCTCTATGGAGGTGGAGTCTAGTTGCCTAGGTTTTATTCATGCCTCAGGCACTCTGAGCAGCAGAACTTATATCAAGGACTGCAGCAGCTGGGAGGTGAAGGGCAGGGGAGAGGAGACAAAAACCCTCTCTCTCCCCTTGAAGATTAAAGGCTGTGGGCCTACCAAAGATCGTACCCCAACTTGTAAGAGAAACAAATGGAGCAAGTCATATTAAAAGCTTTTGTATAAAAGAATATGTATGTTGTTTTAATAACACTAAGAAAAGCTGCTCTGGCCTCCCCTATCATGCCTTGGTACATACACATACAGAAAACTAAAAGGACTGAAAACCACCACAGCCCACCGCTTTCAGTCTCAGAGAATCAACTGAGTGAATGATTCTAATTGTTGATCCACCTGATTCTAGTAGAGAATTTATGCTCAGTCCTCCAGAGTAGAAAGACACCCATGTCTTCAAAGTCCCTGTCAATATGTGGTGCAGGAAAATCCCTTGAGAATGTCCCATTTAGTGATCAACACACCACTGTGCATGTAAGCAAGACTCGCCATTCCAAGGAGACCATGGACGGGCCCACAAGTTTGATCCATATTACTTACATACCTTATATGGTTCAGTGCCAATGGACCGGTATTTTCTTTTAACTATAACATAACTTCCATGGAGAAGTTTTGTAGCAGGCTCTCTGTGTTAATTAGCACTGTGTTAATCAGCACTGAAGGGCCAACAGGAGACTCTCTTGCTCCCTGAACTGACAACGGCGTTGATGCCCATGGAAAAGGGAGGAAAGGGAAAGGAGTACCTTGCTTTCATCCACAACTAATCCCTCTGGTTGATAGAGGGTCAGCTTGGACAAATTTTTCTAGAAGTCTCCCATGCCTAGAACAGCAATGGCTGAGATGGAAGGCATGGAGAGTGAGAGAGGAGAGGAGTGAAATATATATAGGAGGGGAAAGGGGGTTTCCTCAGGGCACCACAAGGATTGCAAGGGAGCCCTCCAAGCAGAATAACAGCTCAGGAACACCAAACTTTTAGAATGCAAAGAACTAGAAGCCCATCCTCTCCTGGACATTCTGACCTGGATTCTGTTCGCACACCAGTATAAATCAGGAATGACTCCACTGAAGTGGCGATGACACCGGAAACACCAACTGTTGAAGAGCTAGTTCAAGGGTATTAGTCCATAACACTATATGCCGTTTAGAGTTATATTCATACCAACACTATTGCTTCCCAGTTTCTTTGTGTGGGGCTGGTCAACATGCATTGTTCCATGAATGCCCTTTGGGAGAAAAAGCACGTTCTGGTCTCTAGCCTCTCCCTCTCTCAAATCCTCTGTCCAAGGTCCTGCTTATTACATACTGGCCCTAAATTCTGTAGCGAGGCCCCTGGAATTCTGCATTCACCACAGTGCTGAAAACTGCACAGAGTGAGATGTAGAGAAAGACAATTTTTAATTAATTATATGGAACTGTATCGATTTTGTTGTTTACAGAATATATATATATATATTTTTTTTAAAGAAAACTCTGTGTCTGGGAACATTTTCTAGGCATTGCAGACAGCTCCCTAACCTCCCATTTGCTGCAGGAGCCAGTACTGACACTGTAAAATTCAGAGGGGGGCTGTCTTCAAAATTTAGGGTCAGTAGGTCAGATTCTGAACTCATTTACCACAATGTAAATCCAGAGTTACTCCACAGAGATAAGTGGAGTTGGGCTGGATTTACAATGAGGTAACCAAGATCAGAATCTGACCTAGTATATCAGACCCCTTCTTTTCATCAAGAGGGGATGGATGACTCTATTCCACTCCTTCTGGTTGATGGAAGGGGGCGAGGGGACAGAGAGGCATAGGAATGGAAGCAAAGAGGATAAAGGACATTATACTGGGCTGAGACATGTAAGTAGAAGCTAGCATTTGGTGGTGGGACTAATCGATAAGTCAATTCCACTGCAAGCTCAGGATCTCATAGTGCCTTGAGAAGAAGGCATAGAAACTAACTTGAGAGTACACTTAATCTCAGCCACTCTTGAACAGATTCTTTCCCTTGGGTATGCACTGACCATGGTTGCTTTGTGCTTTCCATGTCTTATTACTGAAAGTGTGGCCTTCAGCTCGTCCTCCACGCCAGTGGAGAGGCTGTCCCAGATTAGAAGAAGGTGAAAGAGAACATTTGATGACATGTTTAATGAGCTTATGAACACCTCTGGGACAGCTGACACCAAGCAGAGAGCACGGAGGATTTCTCTCTCTGAAAACTGGACATGGACATTGGGAGCAGGAGAGAAGCCCAGGAGAATGAGTGTGGCATGCAGCAGCAGATGCTGGGGATTCTGAAGGAACAAACAGACATGTTGAAGCATCTCGTTGACCTTCAGGAGAAACACCTTGAGGCTAGACTCCCTCTGCAGCCCCTGAAGAATGGCATTCCTGTATCACCATCCTCCTTCTCTCCCAAACATTCCAAGAGATGAGCAGGGGAAAGCTATATTCCTTCCACTCAACACTGGGGGAGGCTACTAGCAATAAAAGTGCACATACAGTGGGCTTGGCAGTCAAAGATCATTGTATTTAAAAGACAAGATTACTGTGTTTTTCCCCTCCAAATTTTATTCTACCGACGGTCCAAGGTTGCATCCTTTTTCTGACCTTTCACTTCCAATATGTTTGTGCAATAAAACTCTAGGTCCTGAGAATTAAATAATCTTTATTACTTCACACCATGGGAGAAGAGGGGGAAGGGGAGGTACAGGAAAACTGAGGAAACAGAGGGGATTTTCTGGAGACAGAAACCCAGCAGGCACAGCAAGGTTCATGGTATGGGAAGGCACAACTCAAGAAGCTGTGCACATTACTGTGGGTCATTACTAAATTGGGTTTTCAAAGCCTTCTTGAGATGTAGTGATCCATGCTGCGCTCTTCTTATTGCCTTGGTATCTGGCTGCTCAAAATTAGCAAACAGCCTATCCACCTCCAAGCCCCACTCCTGTGTAAACTTCTCACCCTTTGCCTCACAGATATTATGGAGCACACAGCAGGCAGCGATAACAATGGGGATATTGCTTTCACTAATGTCTAACCTAGTAAGCAAACTACACCAGCGACCCTTTAAACGGCCAAAGGCACATTCCACCACCATTCTGCACCTGCTTAGCCTGTTGTTGAACTGCTCCTTGCTGCTGTCCAGGTGTCCGGTGTATGGCTTCATAAGCCCTGGGAGCAAGGGGTAGGCTGGGTCTCCCAGGATCACTATTGGCATTTCAACATTTCAATGGTTATTTTGCATTCTGGAAAGAAAGTCCCTGCTTGCAGCTTTCTGAACAAACCTGTGTTCTTAAAGATGCGGGTGCCATGCATCTTCCCTGACCATCCCACACTGATGTCTGTAAAATGCCCCAGCACTCAGCAGCTCCCATGGTGACATCTAAGGCCAGATTTTCAAAAGAGCCCAAACCCCAACATGCATCCAATGTGCTGAGCTCTTTTGCACCTGTATTGTATTAACGCCAAAGGAAGCCACTGTACATCTATACAAAGATGAAATAGATATTTAGCATATAGTGCCCAGAGTCCCAATCCCTTAACTGATCAGTATCAATTCCAAACAAGCACATGACTTGTTAACACAATGGTACCCCTCCATCTACATAAAAAAAACCACTCAGGGGGAGAAAAATCTACATAACCACATTTTTGAGACATACTTTAAAAACACTCTGATTCCTTCCTGGGAAAGGGCTCTTAGAGGAACTGGTCACTTTTGAATAGTAATTCAGTATTCTTCTGGACAGCAGCAGCATTTTACCAGACCAAGGGCTGTATTCTGGCTGTTGCACGTTGCAGGAGGGGGATGGAGAAATGAAGCACCTAAGCAGCAGGTACTGAAGCACTGCATGCAGAGGACAAAAGCAGGCAGTATGCTTCCAGGCGCACTGGAACTGCAGGATTATGAGGGCCGACAGCTACAGCCTGTGAAAGTGAGCACTTCTCAAACAGCCAGCCTCCAGCTTCTAGTGGAAGAGAAGCAGGGTGGCATAACCTACCAGGCCATTTCTACTTTGGATGCGGGGGTGCAGTCTGGCTGAGTTATCCCCATGCTTTCTGCTAATGGACCACAAGCCCTGGCCTTTGTCTCCCTCTGTGCTGGTGAGGATTCATAGATTCCAAAGCCAGAACGGACCATTGTGATCCTCTAGTCTGACCTCCTGGATAACACAGGCCATAGAACTTCCCCAAAAGAATTCCTAGAGCAGATCTTTTAGACAAACATCCAATCTGGATTTAAGAATGGTCAGTGATGGAGAATCCACCACGACCCTTGGCAAATTGTTCCAATGGGTACTGATGCTCACCATTAAAAATGTACACCTTACTTACTCAGGGAAAGGAAGGGCTCCATCCCTGCCCCTCTCTTTTACCCAGACACACGGGGACACCCAAACTCTAGCCCTCAGATGGCAGCTGTGCCAACCAATACCTGCTACCTTCCAGTCAACTGTGTCTGCTCTAATACGTGAGGTTGACTAAACCATTCAAAACCACATGCTCACAGGTGGTAAACACCCCAACTCCATTGTAGGCTAGCAAATGCCTAACTGGAAGAGAATGATGTACTAGAAAGACCTACCATAGAAACTCATAGATAAGGTGGGCGAGCCTAAGAACTCATCATAAAAGGCTGAAATACTAGTACACTTACTAGTGGTTAAGAGTAAATACTTCATCAAAACACCAGCTTCTTCCTAAGTACAACAGGAGCTGCTCAAAGCCAATTTGGAGCACAGTGAGCCTTTACTGAGAGTGAGTGAAGTTGTTTCATGGGTTATAAACGGGCTCTGGTGCATTTGCAAGGAGGATATTACAACAGTAGGGTCAAATTAACCCCTGGAGGAGTTAGACCAGGGATCAATATGGCCCACAGAGTGTTAGCTACTAGAAAGTAGAGGAGCTGTGCATCTTAAATGAAAAGCCACATTGGGGTGGGTGTTTGTGAAGAAAACAAGAAAGCAGCCATTCGGAATCATTTCTAGCTATTGCTTCTCAAGCATTAAAATAGCCCCTGAGTTGTGCAATGCATTCAGGAGCTGGCTTGTAATATAGCTAATTTGCCTCTGTTGGCCTACATAAGTAGGTATCAGCTAATGTTTCCTCTGACTGGCGTAGTGTGGTCATTAAGGCAAATGCATTGGTAGTGAAGCCCTAATTGTTTTGGAAAGTACCCTTTAAATAATAGCCCTTTTATTACCAGTCATGATCTGTCTTAAGAGCAATTCATGTATTTAAGCCCTTTGCTTTCCAAGGCCAGATGCTCACATGTGTGCAGACCAAAGGCGCTACAAGGAAATTCAGAAACTGATACTGGACAGGTATTCCCTGATAAAGTTACCATCTCCCTCCTTTTTTGTGATATCTCTTACCACACAAAGCAACATGGGAAGGGAGGCTGTGTGTGTATGTTTGTATGCGTGCACATGCACATGTGTACAACTCAGATTCCCCAAGACATCAGTGAACACATCTTCAGAAGTATTTTGGTCAAATTCTACCCTCAGATGCCTGTAAGCAGTTCCTGGACATGAATTCAAAGCCAAAATGTGTCCCTTGCACAAGGCAGAAGGAAGGAGAACTTATTGTTTCAACTATTTGTTGCCTGAAATGAGCTTTATCTCATTTTAACAATAATTGTTCAAAGGTGCAGAAGCTAAAAACCTCCCAGAGAAAATCCACCTTTGGTACGATCTGTAGCAAGGTGCACAGTGGTTCATGTATTTTCAAGAAGAGTGTTGGATGTGAGAGATGGGCAACCCCTTTCAGATACAACAAGAATCTCTCCTCTGCAAAACCTTGGCCCTAACTCAAATCAAACCCAAACTGAGCTTCTTTTGGGTTCAGGCATAGTTGATTAACATTTATGTGCCTTATTTTTAGAGCCCAAATACCACTGAAAGGACATTCCTACACAAGTAGAAGCAGGAAGTACCAGAAATCTCACAAGTAAGCATATTCACAAGATGTTTGGATAGTTCAGAGCAACATCAGAGAAGTATTGAGACTTCAAGGTTCTTCCCTGATGCAAACTTCCAAAACTAAGGTCAACTATCACTACTTCATGGAGAGTCCTATAATATTTCAGATACAGTAGCTTTATATTCATAGCCTTATGTATTCCACAACACTGGAGTAAATTCTGCTACAATGTCCCTAGTTTCTGCAACGGACTTCATTTAAATTCCAAACCAGAGCTTTCATGAATTGTTGTAATTATTATTACTACACGCACCATTGTCTTGCTCTGGATTAAATCAGGCCTGTTCCCCTGTGTACCACAGACCCCATACTGTTGACAGCTACTGGGGATTCTCCTTTAGCTCAGGTGGTAAAGGGCTGTGCTTTTGAAGCAGGAGGAGACAAAATCTATCCTTGCTGCCCCGGCAAACTTCCATCATAACATACAGCAAAGTGATAACTGCAAAGCTCCTCTGTAGATTTGTTAAAATACTGCCTTTGTGTCACAACTTCCATGGCAACAGCCTGTGATGACTTAAACATAGGACTAGGACATTGCTGGTAGACACAGCTAAAAGAGAAGGTAGGTTGGGGGGATAAAGCATGCCACCACCTGGACCTAAAATGTCTTCATAATAGGATAATGGAGACATACAGAAAACTGCTGGCACCACCAATTGCCTCGAGAATAGAATTTCTCTCTCCAATTTCCCTTCAATATGAGCTTTAAGAATTTCCGCAGGTTGAGGGACAGCACCATTTGCCCTGATCTGACCTCTTGTACTATACAATTAGCTGCTGTGGGTTTAATTCGTCACTCTGTGTATTATCAGTCTCAGGAAAAACACGCCTTTCCAAAGAGACTGCCACATTTAGCAAAGAGAGCTATCATTTTCAATGATGGCAGAGCCTAAGAGACCATCTGCTGCCTGTCAGATCCCTATAACCCCACAGTGAGCGTGCTCTTCTACAAGATGCTCTTCTCAGTTGTGCTGCTTCGATATGATCCAGGAATCAACTCATGGGACAATATAAAATTCTTTCCCTCTTAATCACCCTAACAGGTAACAAATACATAGGCGCCCCTTAACAGGGAGTTGTCATTCATTGCAATGCCCACATCATCTCGATAATGCAAGCAGTTAAAAATGGAGAGTGAGCTTATCGCCCCTTAACCATCTGAATGTTGCATAAGCCTCCTGTGGCAATCTGCCCGACATTAAAAAATTTTTTATGTAATTCTGCAAAAAAAGTGCCAAGAAACTTGGAGGGGTGTTTTCTTTCCTGAAGCAGAAAGAAAGAAAGAAAGAAAGTGCATATTAAGCTTTAAAAAAAAAAATCCACTATCTCAGCTGATCAGAAGAGGATGTTAACTGTCAGGCAATGGGGAAAGAATGCATAATATTTTTTTAAAACAACAGCAAAAATAAGCATCAAAGCTCTTCTTGCAGATTTCTCTCTGTCGAAAGTTGGATATGTAGCTTAATCCCTCACTCCTTGAAAAAAGGTTCACTCTAATCCTAGCTGTAAACTCCAAAGACAACATAAGCTCAACCTCAGCAAACCACGTATGTTTCTTTGTTTGGGGGGGGAAAAGTGCATATGAAAACTGCACTTGTACAGCAAGAACTCATAACAACAGGTCAATAAATCGCTTGCGTTCCCTTCTTTTAATGTCTGTTATTTGCATTACACTCAGAGAATTCTCTTGGAGTTTGGCTGCTACAGAATGTGGCTCCTTGGATCACGGAATGTATGTTGAATAAGGACCTGATCCAAAGCCCACTGAACTAAATGGGAGTATTTCACTGGCTTCAGGGGGCTTTAATCAGGCCCTAAATTTCCAGACGTCCTAGGATCCAGGTAATATAGGCATAGGGTGCCACCCATGATCTACTGCGTACAGTGAACATGTACTGCAGTCAGTAGCAACCTGTTGGCTCACGTCAGAAGCAGAGAGGACTATGACTGATTAGCTCTGCATCACCAGCAGATGTCCTTGATGGCTAGCTTGTATTAGGGGGAAGACGGATAATTCATCCAACCACAATCATAACAAAGGCTGGGATTTTCAATAAAAGTCACCTAGCTCTTTAAGCCTTCTTTTGAAAACCCCTCCCCAAAATAATAATAAAACAGAATAGTACGTGCCCATCTCTATATAATATGGCTGTATTTCCATGCACAGATTCTTCTGCTATCCAGAACCACGAGACCCAAGTTAGAGAAGCTTGTTTATAATACCACGAACCCACAACGAACGTATGCCTTTGGTATACCCACATTTGGGGGAGGTACTATTTACCTGGATATAAACTAGGAAAGTCTGTGTGGTGTTGTGGTACCATGAAAAACAACTAAATATCAAGGCCCTAAAATTGAGACATCCCTCAAAATGCAACCAATGAAAATTTCTAATGAAAGGTTTGGGGTTTTTTTGAATGATTCACAAACAAAACTGGACTTTGAATGAAAATGGCCTTTGAAAACATATGTTTAACTGAGACAAAAAATGTTGACATTAAAGATTCATCATGTTTTCCAAGCCTCCACCCCATAATAGATTAATGGAAAGAGTAGGATAACACATACTGAATATGCTATTGAGATATAAAAATGAAGAACCGTTAAATGGTAAGATTAAGGGCTTTGTTAGCTAGATTTTAATAAATTGTAATTATGTATAGGGAACGAGTATAGACAAGGTAACACTTCAGCCAAAGCCTTGCCTGGCATGAGTGATTTGTTTAAAATGACGTTATTGTTGGTGAGATGAGTAATATGTCATGCCGGAAGATGTAAGTAAGAGCTACACAAACATGTAATGATCAATATAAAACACGCTTTGTCTGGGAAGGCTCAGGAACAGAGTGACATAGAATGACGTGACCCAAAAAGTGCAAAACCACCAGGAAAAATGCAGAAGTTGGGTAAACGAAGTCTGCATATACATCATGTACGGGATACTTAAAAAAATCAAGGGGTGATGTGCTAAAAGTCGACTGGATAAAGATTAAGTAATCTGTAATGTAGAAATGTTTAAAACACCTAAGTGAACAAGGCTCAGATTGGAAAAAACACTGATGCAGAAAGTGAAGGAATGGGACTGAAGGACTCGACCAAGGGATCAGAGAAGGGAACGGCCATCATGGAATGTGAAAGAACTTCCCAGTGCCCAGAATGTGGTAACTTGGGCCCATTCACCTATTCCATCTTGTCTGTTATTATTTGCTGGCATCAATAAATTTGTCTGACAATAATTCTCTCTGAAATTGTACAAATAAAGGCAAAAACTGATTAAGCCTAAATCGGGTGGATTTATGAGACAGTTTCACACTTTCACCTCCAGCAGTGGTTTGGAGGCATAAGAACAGGTTTTGGATCCAGCTCATCTCCAGTTCCCATCCTGGCTCTGCTAGTGAAGCAGTGTGTGACTTTTGGAAAGTCACTTAATCTTCCTAGCTCTCAACTGAGGAGATTTTTTACAAGATTTACCAATCCCACAGAAGTGCTGTGAGGGTTAATTACTGAATGTTTGTAGAGCATTTTGAACATGCAAGGTAATATATGATGTTTGTTATTCGTGTTCCAATACAGCATTGATCACACCCATCAGTGTTTACCAAACAATGGTCCCCAGCACAAGGATATGAGCTCCTCCTCTAGGGAGCCAGCACCCTGAACTCCTATTGCCTTTGGTAGGAGTTAAAGACACTTAGTTCCTTGCATGAAGCAAGGATCAGATGAAATAAAAACAATGGGCTCGGTCAAGGGCTGTCTTTCCATTGGATAACTTTCCTTTGGCTCAAGTCCTGTATGCACAGGGGCCTGATCCTGATCCCACTGAAATCAATGAAGTTTTGCTTTTAATTTCAATGGGATCAAGAGCGGGTCCATGGTTAAATCAACCAATGAGCTGTCTCTTGAGCTTCTTTTCCTCCTCCCGTATTTCTCTTCCTCCCTGCTTCTTTTAACTTCCCCATCAATGCCTCTGCTCCTTCTCTTGTTCCCCTTCTTTTTCCTTCCTTTACACCGGCTTGATAGTTTGTCCGTTTAATTTATACTGTGATTTTGTTTTGGCATTGCGTAGTTATTGCACAAAGTGAAGTACGGGTGTACAAACACAGACACTTATAAGCCATTCCTAGGAAAGGTGCACAAGGAATTCAGACACTTGATATGAGTATAGAAAAATAACCGAGTATATTCAAAGACTGTACAAGAGAGAAAAACAAAGTGTCACTTAAAAGCTCTTGGGCTTTCTTTCTCCACAGAAAAAAAAAATTTACTGAGCAGGAACGGCCCCAGCCATTTTGCCGGCCAGGGCAGAAAACATTTTCACAACCCCCCCCATCCCCAGTGACCAAGCCAAAAAAAGAAGATGCCCTAACCACAGCCAACAAATCAGTGGATTAAAAGAAAGAGGGGGAAAATTGCAGAGGTATGGAGCCCCTTGGAAGATGGCACCCAGGGTGACTGCCCTGCTTGCCTGCCCCTAGAACTGACCCTGATCCCAAGGAGCATCAGAGTTTGTGAAAAATAGAAAAAGGAAGAAAGTGAAGAAAAATTAAAAGGGAACAGAAAGGCAAGGAGAAGAGAGAGAGAAAGGACGCCAAATGCTAAATAATAATAATAACATTAGTCACCCATTTCTCAGATTTGTATCAAGGAGCTCTGGGGACAACAATCACCAAAGGCTAAGGGACTTTTGGGTGTTTCAGAAACCCAACTGCAGCCTATTATTGTATATATAACTTGGGTAAGTTATCCTGGGCAAACATGGTTTAAGATCAATCTAAATTACATTTCAGCCTTCTTCGGAAACCGTTTTAAAATGGGTCCTGCTAACATGACTGTAGCATGGTGTGGACAGGGTATAAGTATGAAAAAAACATTTTTCTTTTAATAGACTGAAGAATTGTTTCTAAAAACATGTTAACAAAGTTGTGACCTGGCCACATTGATGGCACAACTGCGTTAGCAGAAAACTATTTTTAAATGGTTTCATGCAGTTGGAAATATAGTATAGATAGGCCTTTTAAGATTCACTGAACCTATTCTACAGTTGTATGGATACCTGGAGTACTACAATGTGGCTGACTCTGCATGTTCATGTACAATGTGATCATATCCACAGAGTTCTGCAAGTTGGCTGACCTCATTGTTATGAAGGTGCAATCAACAGAGACTACAAGTCTCACAATCTAATACTCTGGGCCAGATCTCTACTGCCATGAATTAGCAGAGTTTCATTGACTTCAAAGGAGCTATGCCCATTTGTACCACAAGTGCATGTGGCCCTCCATCTTGAGCTAAGTGTATTAAAGAGGAGAGTGGCTCCAATCTGCTCTCCTTTATTTAAGTTAGATATGGCCTTCATGCTGCTGGCAAGTTGCTGATGCAGCCGTTGGCTGACAAATCATGGACTTCTTTGTTCTATCACTTCCAAGACCTTACCATACAAGGATCTCAATGCACTTTACAAAAATTAAGCAAACAAATCTTACCCATCCTTCTGCGGTAGGTATTATTATGCCCATTTTACAGATGTGTAAATTGAGGCATAGAGAGGGTAAGTAGCTTAAATGCTGTCCTGAACAGAAATGCATTTAAGTGTGTTTTTAGCTGCTTTCTTAAATCTGGGGCCAAACGCACTGTGAAGCAGCTATCTGTTGTTTGCAAAGCATCCCTATCAGTGGAAGCATCATCTACTGGGTATTGCAGATACTGTACAGCATTCTCCAAAAACACCACATCTCTGCTGATCAGAGTGTTTCAATCTCTTCTCACAGTAGGCTGTGGACTGAGTTCAAAAAGTCAGAAGGTCATCAAGCTAGAAAACCAGCCCTTTTGAGACTCCCTCTGCACATCACATGCCATGTCTGCATTCGGCTCTCATTACTTTATGCAGTCACTTCTTTTTTCCAAAAAAAGAACATCCTCAATCTGTTCATTGCTTTAGTTCATTTTAGGGCAACATAAACAGCTTTCAGTTCTTTACAATCCACACAAGCCTTCAGAAATATTCAGTGTTTACTAGGGCTCTGTAGTGTTAAATCAAGTATGACTATCACCCTTAAAAGCCTAAATGATGGAGTCATATCTATACTACTAACACATTTTGACAGTGTCACCACCTGCCTAAGTAAAAACAGTTTTCTCACCACTGTAAACCTAGAAGATGGAGTCACAAGTTACCAGAATTTCTTTTCAAAAGTTGGCATTGTTATTCGTAATACCCAGACTCTTAATTTACTCAATGGTATAAACTACAGTGTATCATTTAAAAGATAAACAGCTGGAAGGAATACCAGATTCATTCATTCTCTCTCATCCTCTTGGCCTGATAGCTGGAAGTGGATGGGAGCTGATATTAACGAAGTGAGAAGAATCCTGAATAAAATCAGTAAGTGTTGAGAGCCATGAGTGTCTGATTACTTCCTTTGACCATGTGAAAACTTTCTCATAATTCTAACATGACAAAAACTTCAATAAAAAGGATGTTTCTATTCTGCCACTGAATTTTAAGAATAGGGTTACAGAAAATCGTGATGTTTGCTCTTGCTAATTCCTTGCTAGAGATATTAGAAAACAGAAGTAAAATAATATTGTAATCTGAGTTTGGGAAGATCTCCTGGGTAAAGAATAAAAATCCTCTTTCCATTTACTTGGTACTCTCAGATTCCTTTATTTAGAACTGCGATTGACAAGCTACGCAGACCAGCAACTAACTACTACTGCAAGCCAATACAAATAAAATGATCTAGAGAATACGAAATTAAAAAGTTGGCTAAATCTTACTACTGCAACTGACTTGGAAGGTTTTTAATTATTTATACTTCAGTTAAAATAGATCTTTAATGATCTATATTTAAGATGAACTAATGAGTTGTGTTTCTTTTTATTGTGGAGTCAAAATTTGGCAAAATGTGGATACTGCAGGACATTTGCTGCAGGGAGCTGTCCCATTCAGCACCATATTTGTACAGTAGACATTCAAAATGAAGCTCAAAAATACAAGTCAATCTTGCTTTCATTTGGGTCCTTTTTCTAAATAAATAGTCTCTACCAGGCTGACATAGTCATTGCGATCATCAGAACTAATTTTACAGGGGCACTTAATGACTGGGCCGTCTTCATTAAAACAGTATGTGCTTCTTGAATTCTACCTGGAAGGTTTTGAAGGAAGAATGAGATGTGCATGCAAGCAATGTGTGCAAGTTTAGAATAAAAACAGGAACAGCAACAGAAGATTAACCTGAACAGTTAATATTACCGCACAATATAAGAAACAATACCATAGAGGGAAAATGCTTTAGTATTTCCTTTCAATGCCCAAGAACTTCTTAAGTAGACCAAAATTGAAAATGAGAAGCTTTTTACTGGAAAATTAATCTTTTTGGATGAACAAGTAATGTATCCACAATATTTCAGCCACTCTAATTTTTACAGACAATTGTTATAAAAGATAACATCACTGGGCAACTTATGTTTTGAATGGATTATGTGAAAGACAGAGTAGAAGAAAAGTAAGACCGATATAGTAACTAATTTATTAATAAACTTTTGGAATATTGATCACATATCCTGCCAGAGAATATACTTATAAATACTTGTTAAGGTATTTCCACGTTGTGTCTTTCCACTGCATTGTTTCTTCCAGCCTTTGACGACTGCTATAGATATTGTAATGTTAAAAGAATGCTGACTTCCCAAAGTGCCTCAGCCCACTGACAAGAATGGTACCCAATGCAAGAAATGGGTACATGTCCAAGGCTATTGATTTTCTTAAACGTAGCTAAACTCTTCATTTTAGAAAACACCTAAGCATCGTGTAACTGACATTGTTGACTTAATAAACTTCAGCCTTCATTTTAGCAAAAGAAATTGGACTCTTCTGTATTTTTCATTAAGTCATTTCTATTGTATCTCAAAGGAAAACATTGATCCAACTTTCCTCAACTTCGGAAACAAAAGCAAGTTTTAGTTTGTTTCCAGGCAAAATATTGTTTAAGAAAAAAAAACTCATTTACAACCCTTCATACCCATCACCAGCAAAGCTTAGTGACTGTGAAAATATTTAACTGTTGTTTACAGCAGGCATACAAAGTACAGTAAGTAAACGGACACATGTATATAAATCATATAATAATCCATACGGACAAGATAGTTCAATGTTTTAATAGGCACTAATAAAAAACTAAAAGATGCAAAATTGGGGAGAAGAAATCCCACTGAACAAAACAGGAATCTAGTTCTAGCTTTATAGAGCATGCACAATAACCGTATATTGCATGGCATCCTATGAAATATTTATGTTTTCTATTCATAAAAAGATGTCTGGCAGTGGGGGGGAAACTAATCAATGAGATAAACAAAAGCAGAGACTATCTCTTAAAAATCTCATCACCTCCATAAAGAGAACTAGGCTTCACATTGTCAGATGATCTTTCAAAGAAAATGATTCACTGCCCCAGGTAAGAAAGTCAAAATATAGGTGTAAGTAAACACTTTTTCCTGACAGCTCAAAGGAGAGTGGATATTCTGCTGAAAACTGACAGTATCTTCAGGTGGTAATGTGCAAATTTGTTGTAACAAGCCCTAAACAGTCAAAAGATAGTGTCTGTCTTTATTAACAACAGTAAGCTGCTCTTTCATGTCCTGTTCAATATAATGCACTATCAACCATTCACTGAGCTGAAGTGACCTTCTCAGAGCTCTACAGATGTTAAAGAGGAACATGTCCTGTGACAAGGACATATCAGCTGCCTCATTAAATGCAGCCTATTTAGTATAAAACAAGTAACAACGTAAACACTATACAGGCCAAAGCAACAGTGCTAGACAGTTTTATCTGTAGATTACAGCCTCTAGTAGTCGACCTGCTTGTTTTTATTTCAGGAAACAAAACTTTGTTTGGAGCATGCAGTTTTACTGGGGTGAAATATAGAACTGCAAAATGACAGCCTGTAGCTTTGTCAACATATTGTCACTCGACAGTCTCTGGAAACTTCATTTTGAAGTTGGGTAATGAATAAGGGCGAGTGATTGTCTTTATGTTTGTTTAATTGTTTACCCAAAAAATGCAGGCTCGGGTGTGACACACCACACCACTGTTCAAGCACCAGGCACTGCAATTGCAAAACAAAATTTCTGGAAAATAAGGGTAGTAAACAAGACAGCCACAGATAGAAACTACAACTGTATTCAGCGTCTCCTGGCACAGCACCCACCACTACCAACACAGTTTGCAAACAGAGAGAGACAACTTTTCCCATGATTAAATGAAGACTTATGATTAGCTGATGCAGGCTTCACTGCCATCATCATCAAATAGCTCTTTGCATGAGTTTTCCCCCCCCAAAGTCTCTGAAGCTTGCAAGTGAAGGAGTGCCCAGGGTACAGTAAGTAGCAACGCCAGGAGTTGCAGAGCAGAATGGGTTGCACATCCCAGCCACCTGCCTTGGGGTTCCCGAGCAGAGTTTTAGCGTCTATTATCCTTCTCCTCCCCTTCCCCAGAGAGAGCAGGAATCTCGCTTGGTAGCCAACGCCAGCCCCCTTTCTACCCCCTCACCCAACTTCAGACACACGCTCCAGGTGCAACAGGACAAAGGCTGCGCCTCGGGGTGACTGGTGGGCCATCTCAAAGCCCCTGGAAAGACACTAGCTACACACCACAGGGATAGGGAGGGGAAGGGGTCCTGAGCGACTTCTACCCTGTTTAACCCTTTGCATCCAGCAGCCCCCAGCTCTGGGAGCTCCTGGCATCACTCCCAGGCCAGGGAGCGTGCGGGGCTGGGCAGGCCGGGCACTCACCGATAGTCGTGATGACTGTGATGGCAAAGTAGAAGGAGCCCGCGAATTTCCACTGGACCCCGGCCCGGTGGGGCTCGGACTGCATGATGACCAGCTCCAGCTGCCGGTAGTCCTCGCTGGTGATGTTGTACTTCCCTTTGAGCCGGATCTCCTCGGCTTTGAGCTTCTCCTCCTCCCGCATCTCGTTGTCGGACTCCAGGGCATCAAAGACGGCGGCCCCGACCAGCAGGTAGGTGAACGTGCAGATGATCAGGGACAGGGTCCGCACGTTCTGCCTCTTCATGGCCGCCAGCAAGGGGCGAGTGAGGGGACCATGTCCCCCCCTGGCCGTCCGGGGATCCGACAGGGTGCAGCAGCAGCAGCTGGCCGGGGGGAGCTGCAGGGGGCGGCGGCTGCTCCCAAGGCTCCGGGGCGGCTGCTCCCCGCCTCCCTGCTCGGGCTCCTGGGAGGAAGACAGGCACAGGAGGCTACTGGAGCGCCTGGACCAGGTGCCCTGCAGCCGGGAAACTCTACGCAGGACTTGCCCAAACCAAGCCGTCCCAGTGCGCAGGGCCATCCACAGCACCCCCTTAGCGCCTGCAAACCAGCGCCTCCCTCCCCGCTGCCTCCAGGAGTGGGCTGGGGGGGGGGGGAGACGAGCCCCACTGTCCTGGGAAGGGGGGAGGGGAAGACCAGTCCTCGAGTGCTGGCGAGGAGAGGCTGAGCAGCACGGGGATAGGGGTGGGGGTGCCAGGCGGGGAAGCCACCCAGCAGCAAGGCAGACACCGTGCAAGGGGAGGTTGGATTTCTGCTGCTTCTCCTACAAGTTTCTTTACTCAGCACTTCTCAGACTGGCGAGGGGGAGGGGAGGAAGAGAGGGGGAAGAAGGGGGAGAGGGAGCAGCATCCCCATCAGAGCGACCTCGGGCCGGGCTGCACCGGGGTGGAGAGAGCTGCCGCCCAGGAGGAAGGGGGGGTCGCTTCTGGAGAGGGTGGGGGAGGAAAGGCTGGAGTGTCTGCAGCGGCGAGCACGCCAGATGTGCCGGGGAGGCGGGGCAGAGGCTTGCCCGGGACTGTCACTCTCCACTGGTTGCGTGCGGGGAGGAGGCGTGAGAGGAGCCCTCAAGGGAAGGCTGGTGCAAGGCACCCACGCTCCATGGCTGGGGAGGCCAGCTCCAGGCGGATGGTCTGTGGGTGCAGGTCCTGTGCCCCACACGGATCGGAGCGATACCCTGGGCAGGGAGCACGCCCCTACCACTCACCGGGCACCGGTGGGTTGGATTGCGGACACCAACTTTGTATTAATTGTTCCTAGCTAAAGAATTCAAACCGGGCGCTTTATGGCTTCTGCCCTCAGCCGCTCCCCGCTGAAAGAGCCAGTCTGAAGTCAGGGGGCTGGAGATAGCCGATGCTCATGAAGAATATCTGGAAGTCCAGCCCGACTATGAACGAGACAGTATCAGACGTTAGCCTGTGAGTTTTCGGCAGCATACCCAGAAAGCTGGCTGTCCTCGCCGGGGGGAAACAGACTCGGGGGTGCCGCTTCCTTCCCGCCTTTAAACCATCAGAGTCAACCAGCGCCGGGCATGAACCAGCGGGTCCCTTGGGCCACGGAGAAGGCCACCGAAAGCAGAGGCGTTTCCCGGGGTGGATGAAATCAGCAGCCCACCTGGCTGGATCTCGCTCTAGCTCGGAGCAGACACAAGCCCATCAACCTGTCTGGCCCATGGAGGTGAAGCATCGCGGCGGGCAGGAAAAGACACCGAAACCATCCCCCGAAAATACAACAGGAGCCAGGAGTGTCGCGCCCCCCGCCCCCCCTCTCTCTCTCACACACACACCCCAGCCAGACCCCAAAACTGCTACTTTCTATTGCTCCTGCCCGGTTTGGGGCTGTTGGATTTCTTGGACCAATGCCTTTTAAAAAGAGCAATTCTCCGCCCCCTCCCAAGGACTTGACAGCATCTCGGGGGAAATCAAGCCGCTGCTCCAAGCCATCTCTCTCGCTCCCGTCCTCCCAGCAGGCAGGGTGAACAGTCCCCAGGCAAACCAACCTGCAGTGGCTTTTGTGAGCTGCTGGGGATGGGGTGGGTTTTTTCCTATTAACCCGCTCCTTCCCGAGGCACTTTTTATGCTCCCGCTCTGCGCCCACCCTGCCTGCAAGAGGCTGCACTGATCTGATGCTCCCCTGGTCTCTCTCCCCGCAGGTCTCCTGCCTTGCACCATCGCATGCGACTCGCTCCCGCTGGCTCGGTCCCCTCCCCCGCTGTGGCCACTCCCAGCCGGCTCCTACTATACTCAGCCTAGCAGGGTTTTGCTGGGAGCCAGGCACCACGTGGTGCAGGTTTTCCAGGCGAGCTCCCTTCGCTCTTTCAGCCTGTCCATCAGCCAGGGGGGGCAGAAGCAGCGGGAAGGTGGGGGGGGAGGAGAAGAGACCAGGTCTTGCTTCCCTTCCAGACTCCGCTGAGCCAGGGGCTGTGTGTGAGGAGGGATCCTGGGACCCGGGCTGGAGACGACGCTTTAGATCTTTGCCCTGCGCTGGGGCCAGGAGTGAAACCAGTTTAAAACGCGCTCCGCGAAGTTCTCTGCTCCCCGCAGGTGTTGCTAAGCGGGCATGGCAGGTGTTGAGACCACGTTTCCCCCCCTGCCTGCAGCCCTGCTTTGCTTGGCTAGCTCTCGCCGGATGGGCTGGGCTGGGCTGGTCTCTCCCCCCCCCACGCCCGCTACTTTTCTCAGGTGTGTCACCACCTAGTCCTCGGGGGCCACTGTGTAATGCGGGGCTACTCGCTGCAGCAGGGGAGCCGGGCGCGGAACAAAGCAGAAGTTACCCACCAGGAGTGTTTTTTTCCCTGCGCGGTAATTGCAGAGGGCAGCCGGCGGAATCCCAGAGCCGGGCAGGCACCCACCCCATCAGACCCTGCCCCTCTCGGAGCCGCAAGGCGCTTTGGCAATATTACGCGGCGCGCTGGGTGAAATAAGCACCTTCGGTAAATACGGTGACTCAGAGGAGACAGCTGTTTATGGTTAAATAAAGCAAACCCCATTATAGACCCCGGAGCAATGAGGCGCGCGGCGATTAGAGCAATTATGAATCATGACTGGGCTTGGCTGCCCACGGCCAAGGGGGCTCTGCCAGGCGCTGGGAGGAGCGGGGAGGTTGCAGGTTGGTTCTGGGGCCATCACTCAGTGCCAGCTGCTAGCCAGAGAGGCAGGGTGGGCTTGTAAAGAAAGCAGGATGGGCTGGGATTCAGGCAGTTCTTGCCCTTGCTGCAGCCTCCCTGTATGCCCCTGGGGAAACCAAACTCTTTCTGCCCCCTACAACACTACTTCATTGCTCCCGCTCTCCCCGATTGAGGTTGGGATTTTCAAAGAAGTGCAAGGGCTGAGTTGATCACTGGGAGTCGAGTGCCTAATTTATTTACGACAACCCCCGCCTTAGAGGACAGGGACTCTCTCACACACTGTGTTTGCACGGCCCCTAGTACAATGGAGCTTTGATCCGGATCGGATCCTCTAGGTGCTACCCTAATCCGAACTAACAATAACAACCACCACCACCCTAGTTATTCAAGGCTGACGAGGTTCCATACACAACGACAGAGTTGGTCAGGGGATACAGAGAGGGAGCTCTACCAGGGCAGTGTGCTATATGTTTTTAATATTGATTTTCATTTAACTAAAGGCATGGTGATGATGCTCATCACAGATATTCAGGAATGAGGCTTCACAGTGTTCCAGGTTTCTGGATACAGGCAATTCAGTAGGAGATTTCCAAAAGCTTGAGGCATTCTGAAAATCCTGAGAGGGCCTCCTCCTGCTATTTTTACATGGCTGGGGCAGGTGTATTTTAGTAGGTCTGATTTAGGGCCAGAGCCTGAGGTGTTCACTCAAGACAAACTCCCCTTGATTTCAATGGAGACTTTGGAATTTGGGCCTTCAGATGTAAGGCTGGGATTTTCAAAAGAGTGTAAGGGAATTAGGTGCCTAATTCTCTTTGAAATCCAATGAGAGCTGGGCACCAAACTCCTGCAGGCTCGGTTCAGAGTCCCAGCCTATGTTGCCAAGACTTTGTCTTCCTCAGTGCTTCCACAGCAACTAGGACATTGTGAGGCTCAATGGATGATGACCAAGATTTTCAAAAGTGACTAGTGATTTTGGATGCTCAAATTTGAGAAAATGTGTTAAGCACCCATCCTCTGAAAATCAGGCCCTTTTAAGATGTCTCAAGTTGGGTACTCAAAAAGTGAGACACCAAAAATCACAGAGTCACTTTTGACAACCGTGGCCAATTATTCTTGTAACTGAATATGCTGTGGGATTAGTTTACAGAGCAGAGTAATATTTCATTAAGGTAATATCTTCGTCACAGCAGCTAAATAGCTTACACACTTCCAAATCCATAACAACGACATATATGTCAGGAAGGACTCTCAGATCACAGACGTGAGCTATAGCGTCTAGCGACAGAGACTGAAGAAAGAGTTGCTTGCCCCCCGGCTTGTTTGAAACTGAGCAGTCTGATTAAGGTTGCCCATTTCTGATTCTCCTGGGGAAGGGGGGGGGGAATCTATAAATAGCTTGCAACACAGAGAATCCTACAGCAAAGTTGCTGGGAAGATCAATAGCATGAATCAAGGAGGGCTCTAAATTACATCTCAGGGGAGGGAGGCGCTGAACTGAATTGAAAAATGAGTTGCAAATGCTGTATGTGTTGTGTGTATCTAATTAACAGAGGGTGACTAGGATCAATAGCAAGGAAGGAGCGGGGCTAAAAATAGAGCTCAGGCAGGGATTGCAACCTGCGGGCAGCAGCTTGGATGAAAATGTCCCCCTGAGTAATTAACCTTTAGCTGGAAAGTGATGTTTAGTGCTGGGCTGAACGTGTCCTGTGAACAGCCTGGAACTGATGGGGGGGTGGGGAGAGAGAGCTCTGTGGTACAGTACAGTGTGTACAATTAGGCAGGCAAATGCCTGCTTTTTGCCTAGGAGACACCAGGCTAAGGAACTGGTGTATTGTTTTCTGGGAAAATATCTAAGTGCATTCAAAGCTGCTAATATTGCAGTGGGGCTGTGGAAGCAGGAACAATTTCTCTATCCATCTCCCTAGGTACTTATATGGCTTCATCGCCATAATGTTAGAGGCTCTTAGACACAGCCACAAACAGCTCTAATCTAGCTTGCTCGCATCCCAAAACGGCAAAGCTTGGCAGCAAAAGCCTCGGCACAGGCTGGACAAACCTGTCCAGAACCTGGGAATTACTCACAGCCCTACCCTGCGCTGCAGTGTCACAGTTCTGGGACCCCAAGCTGCTGGGACACCCAGCGATCTCAGTCTGGACATGGCCTCAGAGATACAGTTCCTTCCCTGGGGTGTTCCTGAGGCAGTGTAGCTACATGCTGCCCCTCACTCAGGGCTAATGTCCTAAGGACAATCTAGGGGGGGCACATGGGGGGAGGGAAGAGGTGGGAGGGGGAAACAGGATAAGGACTGTTTGTTTCTCTGTGTTTGTACACCAGCTAGCACAATAGGGCTCTGATTCTTCTGGGGCCCTTTATGCACTATATGACTTATATCCAATTTAAATAAGCCAGGACCGTTTATCATAGATCTTTTGTCCTCCACAGCCCCACAACCATGTCCTGAAGAAGCCAAGATACTGAGACAGAAGGAGAGGCATTTCAGCAAAACATGGGTGATAGAAAATTACTCTAGGCATTATTTTGCGTGGTGACAGTCGCTTATTTTCACAGAAGGTGATCGGACGGAAGGAGTGGTTATTGCCACCCAGTTTACGTGAGGCGAGTTTCTGATCAAGGTTTACAAATTCAGAATGATTCCCACACTTGAAAAGTGAGAATTGCTATGCTTGAGAGAAGCACCCAGATGACAGTGACTGAGGACGGCGCTGCAGAGTTCCCTAATAAAAGTTCTTTCCTGTAATTTTCAAAATGGTTCCGGGAATGAGCTGACTGTGAATGAAGACTGTCCTTCACCATGGAGCTAGAGCACGGAGAAGAGCTTTGCGATTTTAAATGAATTAAATTAATTGAGGCCTGATCCAAACCTAATTCGATGGGAGGCTTTCCACTGACTCAGTGGGCTTTGGATAAGGCCTTTATTGTGAAATTATTTTCACATAAAAACTATCAGGACCTGATTTTTACTGATTATTATTAATTTGTATTACTGGAATGTCTAGGAGCCCTACTCATGCACCAGCACCCCATTGTCCTACTCACTATACAGACATAGGGCAGTCCCTGCTTCAGAGAGCTTACAATTTAATTATGGAACAAGAGCCCACAATTCTACCATTGGGATCACAATCTCTGTTCTTGGCATCTGTTTTCATCATACTTGTGCTTTTACGAACTCAGGGAAAAGTTTATTGATTACTTACCTGCAAGGGGAATTCTACCCCTGTTTAATATATGAACATTTCTGTGTTCATACTGCAGTAGCTCAGGGTAATGATGGAGGAGAGGACCCTAACAACAGTAAATCCTAGTTCATCTAGTAGATCTCAAGTACTTTACAAAGGAAGTTAGTATCATCATTCCTATATTACCCATGGAAAAACTGAGGTATAGAGAGATTAAATGACTTGCCTGTGGTCATCCAGAAGACCAGTGGCTGAGCAAGGAATAGGATCCAGGTCTCCTGAGTCCCAGTCCAGTGCTCCGTGTACTAGACCACACTGACCTTGCCAAGGATGTTTTCTTTCCTCTTTTTCCTTTTGGATGCTCCACTGGACGAGAGGGGAGCTTCACTTAAGTTAGGTGTGCAGGGTCAGGTTGCCCATTCTTCAGTGTTTTTCTTTACCAAAGTCACACCCGTACAGCTGAAGGCAGAATTGAGACTGCTGCTCTAATACTTACCCCTCTTGCCTAGATACTAATGTGGCAGTCACCCTAAAAGAGACTTAAGATAAGGGAAACATGCATGACTAGTTTCATTGACTCATGGGAGAAAGGGGTGCAGGATCAGCCTCCATTTCTAATTTTTCCACTCAGCTTTCTTTTTACTGTGAACATATTCATGTGACATCAACTTAGGTGGCAGGAATTTGAGCATCTGGTGCAGCCTAGTCTCCTCTGTTCTATTTTTATATTCATGTGTAATTTTTATTCTGCAGAGCTTCTATGTGGCAGGAAGTTCAATAGTCAAGCCAAAGGTCTCTTCAAGAGCCACCATGTGGGACACTGAAAACAATATTGGAGAAAACGGATATCTGCATTGCCTTTCCTACATCGCTCAGCAGAGCAGAAGGTGCCATCTTTTGTCCCCAAACAATAAATATTTGGAGGCACCCTTTTGAATTAAAAATGTTGGGCCACTTCTTTAGCCCTTCAGATATTTTTCTCCCCTCTTAGGAAAAATGTTTCTCAGAGTGCATCCAGTTCCCTATCTGAGGTACATACATGGCCCCAATCATTGTAGTATGAGAGCAGCTCACAATCTTTACAGAACTTGTCCTCACAACACCCAGTACTATAAACCTCATTTTACAGAGAAGGAAAAGCACTTACCCAAGGCACACAAGAAGTCTGGGGGAGCAGGGAATGAAACTTGGGTGCACAAGTCCTAAACTAGAACCCCAGGCACTGATGGGCCATCCTTGCTCCCTTCCTAGGAGGATGTATTTAATGCATTCCACTCAATCTGCACGTGTGTAGCCCGTCAGATTTTTATCTCCATTTTTATCATTATCAGTAATTTGTATTGTGCTGCACAAACTTATAGAAAAACAAGGCTTCTACCCTAAAGAGCTTACAGTCTATGACCCTGTGCTACAAACACTTGTGCACGTAGACTAAACACATATGCACGTAACCACTTATAAAGAGGGCTAGCGAACTGGATAGAAAGAAGAGGTGGACAAGACTTGAAGACAATCCTGAGTTTGAGCAAGGGAAGGATAGCAGAATTGCCAATGGTGATTCAGAGGACATAGGAGGAAATATCATGACTTGAGTTTAGGAGAGAATTAAATTATTGTCTTTTTAATCATTCATTTTTAAACCTTTAAAAAAAAAAAAAGCAGCACTGTTGTAATTAATATGGTCACTTAATCAGGATGGACCCTCCCCTAATGTAGCACCACCAAGCCAACCCTACTGGATCAGCTTGCTATCAACTGCATGGGAGACCAGCATAGCACCTCATCTTTATTCAAATGCTATAAATATCAGAGCTCTCTCACCTCACAAGGGTGTTGGGAGGATTAATTAGTTAATGTTTGCAGAGCACTTAGAAAATGTAAAAAGCACTAAGTGCTAAGTATTATTGTTATTATTATTGTGTTATAATGGAAGTAAGAACATAGCAGAGCCCTACATCTAAACAAATTCAATTACATTTAGCTGTGCAGCTGTCTCCTAGAGCCACGTTCTAAAATGAATCTCAGCCTGGGTATTCACAAAAGGCTACACTGTTTCCTTGAACGGAAGATTATTGTTTTACTCTCTAAGAGCAAATGGGTCATGTACCCTAATAAAAGTTTTGCTGAGAAACCAAGAGGGACAAACCAAGGCTAAAGTCAAGCACTGGATGGAACATTCCACCACCTCATATTGCTGACTCCAGAACAAATGGAAAATAAAATAGACTTCTACGTGACTTCTACAATTCTAAGACTCCCTTTGGATCAGAATAGTCAATCTGCAAATGCTCAAGACAGCTTGTAAACACACAGGCAGCTAAAAAAGGCTTGGTGCTGAGTAAACATGAGGAGCACGTTCTCTCATTATTGGAGACAAAAATAAGGCTTTCAAGTAGGTTACATTTGGAGGGGGGTGTAGGTGTCTGTAGTATTGAGAATTTCTCTCTGTGTTTTTAGCGTGCTGGCTGCTCAGCTGGAGAAAAGGGGCCTGATTGTCATTTCAGTGCAAATCAGGACTAGCTCCACTGAATTCAATGGAATTACACTGGTGTAAAAGTGATGCAAGAAAATCGGAGCAAGGAGTTTGCACTAAAGTGATAAATTAGAATGATTTTTATTTACATAGCGCCTTTCATGCCAGGATCTGATAGCTCTTTTAAAACATTAATTAAGCCTCAATGTCCCCATGAGCTATGGATTACTATGCCCATTTTGCAGATGGGTATACTAAGGAACAGAGCAGAGTTATGTGACTTGCCAAAGGTCAACAAATGAGTTAGTGGCAGATTCAAGAACTCTGTTCCCTTTGTTCTAACCAATATCGAGCAGTGCCTCGGCCTGGCTATTGTTTAGTGCAAGCCCATACGACAAAATGTCTTAGACATTAAACAGCAGTTGAGATGTTCTGGGCTCCACCTCCCTATTAAGCTTCAAGAACAGCAGCTTAATGTGATCATGATAGGATGGCCTCTATAGAGCCATGGTAGGACATGTGCCTGCACTATCAGTCACAGACCTAGGGTATGTCTACACTGCAATTAAAAACCCACGACTGGCCCATGCCAGATGACTCAGGCTCATGGGGCTTGGGATAAGGGGCTGTTTAATTGCAGTGTAGACATTTGGGCTCAGTTAGAGACTCTAGGACCCTGCAGGGTGGGAGGGTCCCAGAGCTTTGGCCGCAGCCCAAGCTCAAATGTCTACTTCATAATTAAACAGCCCCTTAGCCCGAGCCCTGCAAGCCTGAGTCAGTTGGTATGGGCCAGTTTTATGGGTTGGTATGGGCCAGTGGGGTTTTAATTGCAGTGCAGACATACCCAAAGGGCTCTATTCAGCACTCCTCAGCTAGGCAAATCCCCAGAGCAGCCAATGGAAGTTTGGCTGAATAAAAAGTGCCAGATAGGACCCTTAGAGTTGAATTCTGCTCTGGATTCAGCAGTGGCCAGTCCAGTGAAGTTAGCTAGTCTGAATTGTGGTCTAGATTGTGCCTTAGGCACAGCCCTAAATGGGGGGTGGGACTATGCTCTCGGGCATGTCTCAGCAAGCACTGTGTCCCAGAGACACACTTTTGAAGCACAATTCCGCCTAGGGCTTCCATCTTGCATGGGGTGGGGAAAATCCCTTTATAGAGCGAAGCATAATTCCCCTGCACCTGGGTGTCAAACTGGTAGAGTGGGAGGAAATGGAGCCATGGCTCCACCTAACTTCTCCTTTCCTACCTGCTCCATAAGTGAAGCTTCCTGGGCCGTTCCTGTGTGCTGAGGAACCCTGGTGGCATTAGCAGCTACACAAAGGGAGATCCTTACTCCCTGTATTCTTCCACACAGCCACTTTAAAGCTAGGGACACCCTAGCCCTGAGAGCAAAACCTGTCCCTTAGTAGTGATTTTTGCAGAAAAACTCACTGACTAGCTGGAGATAGCTGGAGCTGGCCATAGTTCTGAAATCTGTACACTTCTGCTAACTCTTGTGGAGTGCATTAGCTACAAAGCCACAAGGGTTATGGAGCAAATGTCTGAGGGGAAGATGGTAAACGTAATTTATTGGTCTGCTGAGTCAGGCAGTGGTGGTCCTACCTCTTTCCCCCCCTCAAAAGATCATGTCTTGGCAAGGATAATAATTTTAGGACAGATTGAAAAAGCTCTGTTAAAGAAATAGGCAGAAAGTTGAGCTCCATGTAAGAAACTGATAGTAACTTGTCTTATGAACCTATCAAGCCATCTCATTCTTTTAGCTACTGTATGAAAAAGTAAAGAATATGATTGAGTGTTTTCCATATAAATGTCATGAAATAAACAGTGCTCCATTTTCTGCTGCACATTCCCTTCTAGAGTAAATGTCAGGTTTACAAGATAAAACAGTAGCTAAATCCATTTGGCATCTCTGCATCTCCTCTGTTCTAAACATATAGTACAAATATCTTTGCGCTGACTACATTGAAATCTTGAATTCTTCCAACTTATAAGTGGGCTATTAATAAAGTAATATAAAAGGATGAAATACTAACAATAATTGAGGCTAAATATCAGCCTAGTCTCTTATCACATCCCCCTGCCATACACCTTACCCCCACCACTCCACCAGTTATTCCAGCCTCAGTGCTCCATTCTTTTTGTTCTCTTCTCCTGATCCCATGTTTTCTTTCATGCCTCCCCTTATTCATGGAATACTGGGTTTCCCAAGCCACTCCCCAAGCCCCCACTAAAACTCACTTCTTTCACGATAGCCACTAAAACTCAGGCTAATATAAGTGACTCTAAGGCACTGCACAGGGTGTCAGGCCTGGTTTCTATCCCTGGGTCTGCCACTAGGTGGCTGTATGACCTTGGGGAAATCACTTCCCCTCTCTGTGCCTCCATTTCTCCATCAGCCAAATGAGGGACTCGTAGCCTGATCCACCATGCCATGCCAGCTGCTTCGAAACCTGCTCTTTTTGTGGGCCTAGCAAATCACAAGTCTGCCCTTGGTCTAAATAACTGGCTTCATTGGGAGTTTGCGTAAGGACTGAGAATGGATTAAGCAAGAGCCTCAGGATTCAGCCCAATGATTTTATTATCACGGTGTCTCTACACTGTTCCTAGCATGACTTCTGTTGTTTGAGTGAGACATGACCTCCAAGCCAGACTCATAACCCAGCCGAAGGGGAAGAGAAATGGGAAGGTGAATCTAATTCTGCAGAAGAGCACTACTCTATGCTAAGCTTGTCATGATGTTTCAAAGGAAGGGGAAGGGAAGGAGGGGAGAGAAAGTGAGAGAAAAAGAGCCTCAAAACAACATTTTTATTTTTCAAAACCTTTCACTGGCTTGCCAGAGAACATGACAGCTGATCCCAAACCAGATATTTCCAGTTCTTTATTTTGAGAGGACTCCCCCCATGGAATTGTAACTAGGATATTTCACTGTCCCTTGCTTTCTCACATGGAGCAAAAAAACAACTTGAAAACAGGACCAAAA
Source organism: Emys orbicularis (assembly GCF_028017835.1). Taxonomy (NCBI): domain Eukaryota; kingdom Metazoa; phylum Chordata; order Testudines; family Emydidae; genus Emys; species Emys orbicularis. The sequence goes on along the minus strand of NC_088684.1, from coordinate 11,406,864 downwards.
ACATGGTTCTCCTCACCGTAAAACGCAACAGAGTTCATCCCTCTATGAGGCTGGTCCCATCAAAGGTATTTATATGGCCACCATACTCGGTTACTGTAGTGCCTCACAATCATTGGTGGATTTCTCCTCCCAACACCCCTGTGAGGTAGAGAAGTGCTATTATCCCCACTTACAGATGGGGAACGGAGGAACAGACACTAAGTGACTTGTCCAAGGTCACATGTGAAGTCCGTGCAGGGAACTGAAGCCAGGTCTCCTGTGCCCCCAAGTGCTATAACCACTGGGTAGTCCTTCCTCTCTGCAGCTCCTATGTAGGCAAAACTCTTATAATGATCCATGAGAGTGTTCCATGGGAAGGACTGCCCAACTGGGCCTTCAAAGGAAAATTGCATTGTACAGTAATATCAAAGCCATACTGGGCCAGATCTTCAGCTGATGTAAACTGGGGTAGAAGCATTGACTTCAAAGGAACAAGGTGATTTACACTAACTTAAGATCTGGCCTATTCTGTTCACTGCATCTAAATACATAGAGACTAAAACACAGCATTTATTTAATATAAAATCAAAGCAATTACCTAGACTATCGGATTATTTAGAATAGATCTCAGGGAATTGGTTACTACTTGATTAGTAAGAAAGAAGGAACTTTTAATGTAAGGGAATGCTTTTGTTTTTAAGTAACCATTATTCAATTAACGCTTAACAAAATTGGAGCTTACTTTATGAAGAAACTTTCCCCAACCCTGTTTTCCCACACTAGCTGAATCCTCTCTGTCCCACCCACCAGCGGCAATCTGGAGTTCCCGGTGAGCAGCATTTGTGGAACAGCGGCTTCCACTGAAAGAGACTCTTCATACCATTCAAAGTCTTGGATGTAGGGCAATATTCACAGGGGACCCATACTGGCCATACAACCCAAGGCTTGCAGCGGGGCTGAAAATATTTCCCTGCAGCAGAGATGACACTGTTTTGTAGATTTCATAAATTCCAAGGCCAGGAAGGACCATTGTGACCATTTAGTCTGACCTGCTGTATAACACAGGCCACAGAACTTTCCCAAAAGAATTCCTAGAGCAGATCTTTTAGAAAAAACATCCAATCTTGATTTTAAAATGGTCAGTGATGGAAAATGCACCACAACCTTTGGTAAGTTATTCAAATGGTTAATTTCTCTGATCGTTACAAATTTCTGCCTTATTTCCAGTCTGAATTTGCAACTTCCAGCCATTGGATCATGTTACACCTTTCTCTGCTAGATCAAAGAGCCCATTATTAAATATTTGTTCCCCATGTAGATATGTACAGACTGTAATCAAGTCACCCTTTAATCTTCTCTTTGTTAAGACAAATAGATTGAGTCTATCATTATAAGGCATGTTTTCTAATCCTTTAATCATTCTTGTGGATCTTCTTTGAATCCTCTCCAATTTATCAACATCCTTCTTGAATTGAGGGCATCAGAACTGGACACGGTATTCCAGCAGCAATTGCACTACTGCCAAATATAGAGGTAAAATAACCTTTGTACTCCTACTCAAGATTCCCTTGTTTATGCATCCCAGGATAGCATTAGCTCCTTTAGCCACAGCATCACACTGGGAGCTCATGTTCTGCTGATTATCCACTATGAAATCCGAATCTTTTTCAGAGTCACTGCTTCCCAGGATAGAGTTCTCTATGCTGTATGTGTGGCCTACATTCTTGGTTCCAGTTAGCTATATTAAAATGCATATTGTTTGCTTGTGCCCAGTTTACCAAGCGATCCAGATACTTCTGGATCAGTGAATTGTCCCCTTCCTTATTCACCACTCCCCCACCTGTTGGGCCATCTGCAAACTTGATCAGTGATGATTTTATGCTTTCTTCCAGGTCATTGATTTAAAAATGTTAAATAGTGTGGGGCCAAGAACTGACCCCCACAGGTCTCTACTGGAAACACACCCACTCAATGATGATTCCCCATTTACAATTATATTTTGAGACCTATCACCTACCCAGTTTTTATGAAGGCCTTTGCAGCCCTGTGTGTGGCAAAGGGAAAACCCACCTGTTTCCCAAATATGTTGGTAAGGAAGATAGTTGTTGGGGATATGGTAGGGTAGTGGACTGCATGATGCACTGGCCCGAATGCCTGACATGCCTGGCACAGAGGATCTGTGTACACTCCAACAACCTACAGACTTCCACCTGTATAGGAGCTGTTGCTCCAGGCCCCAGCCTAGGTTTGTGAGTGGATTTAATTCCCAACCCTCTGTGCACTTTAGTTGCATGGAGTGCAGCAACTACTCAGGCTTTATATGGGAGGAGGGTGACTTTTAACCTTAGTGAGATGACAAATCATTTACAAAACTGGTTTTGAAAATTCCAGTTTTACACACTGTACATAGAGCAGGGCCTCACAACTCCAGGAACTTAGCAAGTCTCATATTGGCACCATATCCATCCAAATACTTTACAAACATGAATTAATTATTAACATCCCTCTGAGGCAAGTGAATATTGTTATACCCAGTTTTCAGATGTGATGCCAATGGGAAAACTTCCATTGATTTAAATGGGGCCAGGATTTCACTCACAGAAATTAGGTAACTCACTATAGTTCATACAACAACACAGCAAACAACTATGGAAGATATGAAATTTTGCTGTTTAAAATGGAAACGTCACAACATAAAGAAGGAAGACAGACTAAGCAGTGACATCTACTTCCTGAGCAAATGCAAGAAACAAGACATCATCCCCAGAAGATTTACCATCTATAACCTTCTGGCCACTATATATAACTCCAAATATGCTGAGGATCTCTTCAGAAGATCTCTGAAAAACTGAGAAACCATCTCCTGAACCTTACATTCTCCAGAAGAGTCCACCTGAAACAAGAAATCACCGCATACTCTCTCACGCTGGAAGAAAAAGAAAAAAGAAAAAAAAAATCGGGCAACTTACCTAGAGATCATGAAGGAAACTATTTAAAAAACCTTGAGGATATCCATCCAACAACAAAAAATGGAACCAGCTACAAAAACTTCACAACCAACAGGGAACATCACCTCTGGGAGGAACTAAGACACCATAGCCCACCACATGAACACTACACAACACCCAGGGTCACCAACCTATCAAGATTACCCCTAACTGGAACTGAAGTATCAGTAGTCTCGAAGGGACTGCATATCTGCTCCACCACAAAACCTGATACCATACCAACAAGTGGAGAACTAGAAGAATACTTATGCTGATTCCACCTCAAGGAATGCTTCACAACAAAGATGACAGACACTATATTCACACCGACAGTCATAAGGGGTACATTGCAATTAAACAGACGTGGCTGGCCCATGCCAGCTGACTCAAGCTTTTGGGGATCAGGCTAAGGGTTTTTTTTTAATTGCAGTATAGATGGTCGGGCTCAGGCTGCAGCCCACACTCTGTGACCCTCCCACCTCACAGGGTCCTAGAGTTCTGACTCCAGCCCGAGCCCAGACATCTACACCACAATTAAACAGCCCATTAGCCTGAGCCCCACAAACCTGAGTCAGCTGGCATGCGCCAGTCATGGGTTTTTAAGTGCAATGTAGACATACCCAAGAAAAAGAGGTCATCTGACTGTACACCCCTCAGCAGATGAACCCACACACTGGATCATTACATTGATTGCTTCAGAGAGGGAAAAAAACAACAGTGAAATCCTCAATAAATATTACAACCACCACAATCTCTCTACCACCTAGAGTATAGTTATACAGTCCTTGAAATCAACCACCAAATAACGATTAAACCTGCAGACAAAGGGGGGGGGGGAATCATAGTCCTTAATCATGATGACTATGTCAACAAGGCCAACAAATCTCTGACACCAATTACTATAAAGAACTCAAAGAAAACCCCACACCACAATTCACACAAGAATTTAAAGATATCCTCAAATCTTTCCCCAAACAACTCCAAGAAAATCTCTACAATCTCATCCCCTATGTAGCTACATGTTTCCCAAGAAACACAAACAAGGGAACCCAGGCAGACCCATCATATCCGGCCACAGCACTCTGACTGAACAAATATCAGATCTCATAGAAACCATCCTTAAACCACTCACCACACACAGGGCCAGCTTCTTTTAAGACACTACCAACTTTCTCCAGAAAGTCTACAACATTAACAACCTCCCCCAGAACACCATCCTTGCCATTATGGATGTCACTTCCCAATACACTAACATCTCTTACCTTGACAGCATCACTGCCTGCCTGAAATACATACAAGACAATGCACAACGCTTGGAAATCCACCCCAAACCATCACCAAACTCTACCAGTTCATCCTCACCCACAACACCTTCACATGTAACATAACAACAAACACTTTGAACAAACCATTGGAACACACATGGATACTAGGATGGCTCCCCCACATGCCAACCTCTTCACAGGCCACCAAGGAAGAATTTCTGGAAAAAATGCACCATGAAACTAATGATATACCTGAAATACATCAACTATCTTTTCATTCTCTGGACAGAAGACTTAAATTACCTCACAGATTTCCACCACAGATTCAACAATCACCACCCATCATCATACTCTCTCTGGAAAACTCCCACACAAGCATCAACTTCCTGGACCCACAATTAGCTTAAACAATGGAATCCTACAAATGACAATACACAAGAAACCCGCCAATCACCACATTTACCTCCACAGATCCAGCAGCCATGCCAGATATATAGATATATATAGGTATATCCATTGTCTACAGTCAAGCACTCAGATATCACAGAAGTTGCTCTGAATAGAAAGTCCAGGGTACACACCTAAACACACTTAAAACTGCTTTTACTATATAAGGACACTCCACCAGAAAAGTAGATTGCATCATGGAGTATTTGGGTGGTCCTTTCCAAGAGAACCTGCTTCAATACAGGAAAACAAAAACCGCCAACCGCACAACCCTAGTTGTCACCTACCACCCCACACTGTGTTTGGTCTCAGTCAGGGCATTTCCTGGACCTCACCTCCAATTAAGTCTAGCAACCCTTCAATTTTAGGGCCTGCAGTCGGGTTCAGTCTCCTGGCTGTTTTCTTGGCGATAGCATGGTGTGGGGCTATTGCCCCTTTGCTAACCCAAGCCTTTCAGCTGCCCTTTCCTTCTCTGCACTCCCTCATTTATAGCAGCCTTGTTTCCTCTACTGATTGCAGCTCCATGATTGGCAGCTCTGGCAGCTGTGTGCAGGGGGCGGGAATCAAGCAGCCTGCTTGTAAACAAGAGACGATCTCCTCCTGCCTCTGTCTACAGCAGGCCTGCACAACATGCGGCCCGGGGGCCGCATGCGGCCCGCGTGGGCTCACTGTGCGGCCCGTGGGGGGTGAGTAGGCAAGCGGTGGGTGAGGGAGGGGGGCTGAGTAGGCGAGCGGGCGGGCAGTGGCGGGGAGTGAGTAGGTGAGCAGGGGGAGTGGGGGGCTGAGGAGGTGAGCGGGCAGGCAGTGGCGGGGGGGGGCAGGTGAGCCGGCGGCGGGGGGGGGGGCTGAGGAGGCGAGTGGGCGGGCAGTGGCGGGGGGTAAGTAGGCGAGCCGGGGGGGTGGGGGGCTCAGAAGGCGAGCGGCGAATCGGTGGCTGACCTGTTCTACTGATCTGGTCTGGCTCCCATCCCCTCTCCAAGGGTTGCAGCTGTCTGGAGGTGCCTGCCTTCCATGCCTACCTCATTCAGTCAACAGGGCAATTGATTACAAAGTGCGGGGAAGATCTTATTCTACTTCTAGCAAAAAGACATTTTTCTTTTACCTTAATTATACTACCTTAGGGGCCCGCTATAACATATTACCGAGGTCCAATACTGCTGTTTCGGTGGGGTGATGCTGGGGAAGGAGGGTTTGTGTTTCTGCGGGGCAGGCGGCACTGGGGGGGGAGGGGGGGGAGTGTTTCGGCGGCGCTGAGGGGGTTGTTTCCGTGGGGCGGGCGGCGCTGGAGGGGAAGGTGTTGTGTTTCGGGGGGGGCTGGGTGGCACTGGGGGGTTTTTTTGGCGGGGCCGGGGGGGGGGGGTTGGCCCTCAGCTGTTTTCTTTGGAGTAATATGGCCCTCGCCGCTTTACGAGTTGTGCAGGCCTGGTCTACAGTCAGTATGGGGTTTGTATACCCCATCACACCAAGGCTGAATTTGTCCCAGTCATTGTGGTGGGCAAACTGATGCTGAGTATGAAGCAGACTCTGACAGTTCTGCAAACAAGAGTATTGGAACAATTCCATTGGGTGTGTGGGGATTTGCTTCTCACAAGACAATACGCACTACAGTTTCAATTGGATACAATATTCTTCACTTCCTGTCCTAAACTGTTGTGCAGAATGTCTGTGTGGTATTAAATGTGGCTGTATTTGTGACAGATGAAGCGAGTCCTACATGTGTATAGCTACAAACTGATATATACACAGACTGTCTATCTCTGTGTGCATTTGGGGGCAGGGAGGTGAGAGAGAGATGAGCTTTGCTATAGTTACAGATGAGAAGCATTATATAATTGTAGAATATCATTGTTGTTAAATGCCTCTCCTGTTTATTTCTTTTAATTTATATTTTTGTTTTTCTTTGACTCACCATAATGACATCTGTGCTTCTTGACTAATGGATTCTATCATCATAAGCAAGAATTATATCCTAATTAGTTATACTATAAATAAATGCCTCACTTTTTGTGCAGAAGATTATACAATCAACTTTTCCTTCCAGTATTTTGCATTTACCCAAGTCTATAGGACATTGTGTTCTGATACTCCCAAGGTAAATTCTCAGAATCCCAGATGTTTTCAAGTTTTTACATTCTGAGTAGAGCTGCAAAAATACTGCACGAACAATTTCTGTGAATTTGTCTGCACTTTTTAAAGAATTCATTTCAGCTGGGCTGGGGTTCCTTTTGCATTCACTTTTCACTAACGTACTAGCAAAACGTGTATTGACAGGAATATTGGCCAAAGTGCAATAGCCGCCATTGTAGCGGACATGTGGGATTGACGTGGGGACTGCTAAATCTGAAAGCATGAAGCTCTACAGCTTGAGTTGGAGCCAGGCTTTCTACTAGGGTGTATATACACTGTAGATCAGGTGTAGGTAATACACACTAACCAAGGGTTGTTAAAGCACCAACATTTAATTGAATATTACACAAAGCAGGTTTTGAATTTGTATTCTCTCAGCAGAAATTAGAGTTCTTGAAAACAAACATGGACTAGAAAAGAGCTATGTAACTTAAGAGTCCAGTTAGAGCTCCTAACTTCAAATGACAAATTTGAGAAAAAAAATCACAATCTATTCACAATTAGAACAGAAAAAGAGGTGTCGTTCTTCAGATAAATTATTCATTACAAATTATTCACCCAGCTGTGACTGACTGCTCCATTCCATCACTGTTACCTTACCTGATCTATTCATGCTGCTAGGAGAAAAGAAGTCCAGCATATTAACCAGGCTTGCTAATCACCCAATGAACTCATTGAGTTCAATGAGCAAACCGCTAAGTGCAACCTTCAGAAACATGCACTTTGACTTAATTATTATGTAATCTTAGGGCATGCTTACAAAACAGAGCCATACTGATTTAATTTAAGGTGTGATTTTTACACCCATTTAGTGAAACTGGGTGCAAAAGGCTATGGAGACACTCCTATTTGGGTTTAAAAAACATGTTTATTTCTGTTTATCTTAAATCAGTTAGGAAGAGGCTTATTTAACTGAACTAAACCACTCTTAAACCCAAATAAGAGGGTTTAACTAAGCCTTGGTCTACACGGGGGGGAATCGATCTAAGTTACGCAACTTCAGCTTCGTGAGTAACGTAGCTGAAGTCAATGTACTTAGATCGACTTACCGTGGTGTCTTCACTGCAGTGAGTCAACTGCTGCCGCTCCCCCATCGACTCTGCTTGCACCTCTCGTGGCGCTGGAGTACAGGAGTCGACGGGAGAGCGCTCGGGGGTCGATTTATCGCGTTTAGACTAGACGTGATAAATCTATCCCCGCTGGATCGATCACTACCCGCTGATCTGGCGGGTAGTGAAGACATACCCTAAGCCAGTGCAAGCTGTGTGTAGACAGGGCCTCTTTTTTCCACATGCAGTATCAGAGCTCTAACTAGCTGTGTGAAGGCCATGGCAACATGAAAACCTTCAAGTCATAAAAACCTCCCTCCCTAACAAATTGTTATATTAATCTTGTTTAAAAAAAATCTGAAATTGTAGGCTGGGAAATATAGGGGGCCACTACTTTGATCTCAGCAAGGTCCAATGAGAAAATGTAGTTCTATAATAATTCTCCAGTAAGGACCCAATGCAACCCAAACTTAAAAGTTGTGCATTGCCTTCAATTCAGATTACCCAGGTGCTTCAAAATAGGCACATGCTTAAGTGCACTGTTGAGCAGGGATGAGTTTACTCACAGGTGCCTACCATCTGCAAATGAGACCTCTAAAAGGTGTCTCAAGTTGGGCCCCAAAAACTGAGGCATTCAAAGTCATTAAACATTGTGGAAAATCTTGGATCATGTTTTCACAATGCCACAGAGTTTTCTGACGCATGGTATTTGCTTTGGGGGTTTGGGGGTTAATCGTAGTCAGAATTAGAATATTAAATGCCTTTAGAAACATGCCTTTAGAAACATTGTAGGAACAATACACCACGCTTACCTCGTCCTGTTGAACCACATCATCATCCAGCATGGCATCATCAATTTCCTCTCTGAATCTCTCCATTGGCTTCCTCGTCCCTTCCACATTCAAGGTTCTCTTTCTCAGTCGGGGACCTGCACAACTCCACTTCTAGTCTCATGCTTCTTCCTACCATATTGCTGTTATTGGTATTACAGTGGCAAACTCAAGCCCCAATCAAGACCAGAGCCCCATTGTGCTAGGCAGGGCCACAAAGAGATTTGGGGGGAGGGCTGGGGCAAAATCAGAAACGGAGACTTCCTATCCTTCCAAAAAGTTACCGCTGAGGCAAGGCCCTGTAGGAGAGCTGGGGGGAGGGTTGGAGAGGAAACCTGCCTTGCACTCACCCCCCAGCAGCAGCTCCTGTCCCACAGGGCTGGGCCTGGCTCCCCGCTCCAGGCATTGTGACCTGGCCACAGTCTCGCAGCGCTGCTCAGGTTTGGCCCTGCCACATCTCCAACATGAAAGAGGGGCAGCTGGGCCAAACCTGAATGGCACGGCAAGCTAGTGCACCAGATCAGCAATGCCACTCCCTCAAATGTGACCTGGCCTCTCCTCCATCCTGACTGAGGGGCGATCAGACCAAACCTGAGTGGTGCTGCAACTCAGATTACATTGACCCACTCAGTTTTCGCCCGCTCACCCTCCCCTCCATCATGACAGAAGGTCAGCGGGTCAAACCTGAGTGGTGCTGTGACCCTGTGCAGCAGGATGCAAAGCCACTGGGTGTGGGGGCCTTCTCAAATGGGGGCCCCAGGGCAAACTACCCCCCTATCACCAGCAGCCCAGGTGCTAAGTACTGTACATAGTATGTACTACAGGACACCTAGTAAGAGATGGTCCCTACCCCAAAAATCTTTATTATTAATGTCTTAATTTTAAAGGCAAAAAGTGGGAGAAAGGAGTATCATTATCCCCATTTTGCACATGGGGAATGGGCATACAGAGAGACTAAATAACTTGCCCAAGGTCATGCAGGAAGTCTGTAGCAGAGCTGGGAACTGAATTCCCGAGTCTCAATCCAGAGCCATAACCACAAGAGATCTATATCCCCCATTTCCCTGGCTTCTTTTGCTCCACCAAGCCCTTTTATAAATTCATAGATTCCAGCGCCAGAAGAGGTCACTGGGAACACCCAGACTGACATCCTGTATAGTATAAAACAGGGATCGGCAACGTTTGGCACGTGGCCCGCCAGGGTAAGCCCCCTGGCGGGCCAGCACATCCCTCATCCCACGCCGCTTCCCACAGCCCCCATTGGCCTGGAGCAGCGAACCGCGGCCAGTGGGAGCCGCGATCGGCCGAACCTGCGGACGTGGCAAATAAACAAACCGGTCCAGCCTGCCAGGGGGCTTACCCTGGCAGGCCACGTGCCAAACGTTACCGATCCCTGGTATAAAACTTCCCCAAAATAATTTCTAGACAAGATCTTTCAGGAAAACATCCAACCTTGATTTTAAAATTGCCAGTAATGGAAAACCCTTGGTAAATTGTGTTTTACAAGCATTCCAACACTCCCACATCAGCAATGTTCCACTAAAATAGCTCACCCTCACTTAAGGTATACCCATGATCCGGAGGAAGGAATACGCCACACTTATTAAATCCACATATGCTGCTGTTAATATCACTGATGTAAAAGGACCTGGAGCCATTAGAGAGAAGCTCATTTTACTCCCTACAGTGGACGGGCTAATTACACTCACTTACACCTTATTTCCAGCCTGAATCTGTCTAGCTTCAACTTCCAGCCATTAGACTGTGTTGTACTGAAGAGCCCATTATCAAACAGTTGTTCCCCATGCAGAGGTGAAAGTGGGCCAGTACAGTGTATCGGTAAGAAGTGGCCACTGGTACCGGCCTGTACACAGCCAACGTTAAAGCATTGCCGCGGCAGTGCTTTAATATCACTGTCCCTTTCCCCCTCCCCCCACCCCCAGGGCCGCCAACTTGGGTGGGGGCAGTAAAAGGAGCAACTGCCACGGGGCCCGGCGATTTAAAAGGGCCCGGGTCTCCTGGCCGCTGCCACCGCTACTGCGGCACCAGCCGAAGCCCCAGGCCCTTTAAATTGCCGCCGGAGCCCCAGGCAGTAAGTCTTTTATGTTACTTTCACCCGTGTCCCCATGTAGGTATTTTTGAATCCTCTCCCACCATTACTTTTAGGAATTTTTCCATGCTGTCCTTTATGCCGGAAATCCCACCTGACCCTAATACAAAAGGCCATTTCCTTAACTCCTTCTTGCCAATCCTACCAAGCAAAACATGCGTGTCAGTGGCTGATGAGCGTGCTCTGCACATCCCAGGAGGCACTCAGCACCTTTCAGCATCAGGTCCAATGACGAAACTATGCTCTGGGTCATCCACTGAATTTTGTGTCTAAGTTCCTGCATCTTGGCAGAAGGTTAGACTAGACCGTTGCTGTCCCTACGACTCTAAGGCACATTCTGAGTGCTTTAATAAATAATAATTAATACAGCATCACAGAATGTGTCAGATGGCATATGTGATGTTTCTGCCACAAACACCTCATCACTGAAACATTTAAACAATTATCTGCCAATCAGAATGGCAGATGAGCACACACACTCTTTTTTGGATGCCACTTCTGGTTTCCATAGTAACCATTTTAAACCTCATCATCTCTCAATTAAAACCTCTTATAATTTCTCTATCCTTATGGGATCATTTCTGGTTCCCATGGTAATCACTGAAACCTCATGATCTCTCAGTCAGAGCCCCTCAATCAGGGGCTCCAGCCAGTAGCGATGTCCTGCTGCTGGAACAGAAAAGCCCAATTCTGCTCCCGTTGAAGTCAATGACAAAACTCCCATGTAATTCATGAAGCAGTGCCACATAAGAGAATGCCTCACACACCTTTGTCTTCCTCAACTGTCCTCTGCTACTGATTCCATCTATCAGAGACTCATTCCAACATTGCATACCACTCAGAACTCTTAGGCATCTTTTTCTTTTTAAATCAACCTGCCATAGAAATTATTCCTCCTCACCCTACAGATGTGGAAATTCCCCCTCAAAATGATATTAGTCCAAGCCCTGAACTGGCAGGATATAGTCCTGGATGTGAAAACACCACCTATTAATTATGGATTTTATGAATAATGTTATGTATTGGTGATTATACAGGCTTAGCTTCTGTTTGCTATACAAGAAATCCATTTCCAGAGTCATATTCTTGTTAAAATGTGTTGTGTTTCCCATTAATGTCTAGTTCACATAGAGAATTATAGCTTGCTAATGTTACCAGCCAATGGGGCTACACCATGAGTTCAAACAGAGATGGTCTGCACTGCAGTGGTGAAGATCTTGGCTTTAAAGCTTAATAATGAGATGTGAGGGTGCTACTTATGCTTCACATAAAGATCAGTTCTCAGGTTGAGAAATAAGATTCCAAACCATTGGCCTACCAGAAAGCTTCTTCTTTATGTGGTTGACTAAAACAAGAGATTTCTCCTCTCAAAAGAGAGGTGAAGTTATTATTTTATTAAACATTACTCATAGATTCAACACCTTTTTGACTTGGTCTTTGACTTAAGTTGGGACAGGTTGAAGAGTTTCCCATTTGAACTTGTGTGGAGATACACTCCATCTTTCATGTCTTTAAACGCACAGTTCAAGAGTACCGAGAAGAAGAGTCCAAAGAGTGTAGGGGCAAGAATGCATCCTTGCTTCCCTCCATTTTTCATCTCAAAGCTGTCTGAAGTGGACCCGTCAAACTGGATAGTTGCGTTCATGTTGTTGTGGAATGAACGTATAAGACTTAACCGGGTTGGTGGGCATCCTATCTTTTCTAGTATTGCAAATAGACCTGCTCTGTTGACTGTGCCAAATGCTTTGGTTAGGTCCACAAAGGCGATGTACAATGGTCGGTTTTGCTCTCTGCACTTTTCTTGGAGTTGTAGCAGAGAAAATATCATGTGAGAAAATATTCTGGTGTCTGAGGCCATCTGTATCTCTTCATAAAGCTTGATCCGGTGATGATTTGCACAGCGTCTGCTTACTTGCTGCACCTCAGTTGGTGCTAATCAGGGAACTTCTGTTCGCTGATGATGCTGCCCTCATAGGCCAGAATGAAGATCTACTACAAGAACTCATGGACCGCCTTTCAAGTGCCTGTCAGACATTTGCTCTCACCACCAGCATCAAGAAAACTGTTCTGTTAGGACAGGTGGTTCCACAAGGTCCTTCAATGACCTTAAATGCAAACCAGCTAGAAGTAGTCCAAAAGTTCAGCTATTTAGGTTCTACAGTGACCAGCAACCTCTCACTGGATGAAGAACTAAATGTTCACATTGGAAAGGCTGCCGCCACCTTTAGCAGACTAGTTAAAAGAGCCTGGACCAACTCAAAGCTCACCATCAAGGCCAAAATGCTAGTGTACCAAGCCTGCATCCTCGGCACTCTAATCTATGGTGAGGAAATATGGACAACTTATGCTTATCAGGAGAAAAGGTTAAACAGTTTCTACCTACACTGTTTACGCTGCATACTCAACACGAAATGGCAAGATAAAGTCACCAATGCTGAGGTTCTTCAAAGGGCAAATTTACCAAGTGTGACAGCCCTGCTCAAGCAAAGACAACTGCGCTGGCTGGGCCATCTGAGTTGGTTGGAAGACGGACACATACCCAAGGACATGCTGTACGGGGAGCTATCAGAGGGAACAAGAACAACAGGACGTCCCAAGCTTCGCTATAAAGACACATGCAAGCGAGATATGAAGGAATTTGGAATTGATCCTGACCAATGGGAAGTCTTGGCAAGTGATCGTAACAAGTGGCACCATCGCCTCCATCAGGGTATCAAAGTCCATGACAGGAGCTGGCTCCTGCAGCTTGAAGAGAAAAGAGCCTATAGGAAGCAAGCAGCTCCCAACCAAGATACAGGCATTTGCAACAACTGCCAAAGATCTTACAAATCTCGGATTGGATTATTCAATCACATGAAACATTGCAAACCATCTACATCATAGGCTGCAATTCCCACCGTCTCTCACAGACGAAAGGATGCCAACATAGATTCAAAGACTTTAAGGTCAGAAGGGACCATCATGATCATTTAGTCCAGGGGCGGGCAAACTTTTTGGCCTGAGGGCCACATCGGGTTTCGGAAATTGTATGGAGGGCCGGTTAGGGGAGGGGGTCGTGGCCCGGCTCCCACCCCCTATCTGCCCCCCCCCCCTCCGGGACTCCTGCCCCATCCAACCTCCCCTGTTCTCTAACAGCCCACCCGGGACCCCTGCCCCATCCACCCCCCCACTCTCTGTCCTCTGACTGCCCCCAGAACCCCCACCCCTGACTGCCCCCCGCCGCCCCATCCAACCCCTCCTCTCATTCCTGACGGCCCCCCCGGGACCCCTGCCCCATCCAACCACCCCTTCTCTCTGTCCCCTGACTGCCCCGGGAACCGCTGCCCCGACTGCCCCCCGCCAGCCCATCCAACCCCTCCTCTCATTCCTGACTGCCCCTCCGGGACCCCTGCCCCCAATTCAACCCCCCTGTTCCCCGCTCTCTGACCGCCCCGACCCCTATCCACACTCCTGCCCCCTGCCCACTCCCCCGAATTCCCCTGCCCTCTATCCAACCCCCACCGCTCCCTGCCCCCTTACCACGCTGCCTGAAGCACCGGTGGCTGGCGGCACTACAGCTGCGCCGCCCAGAGCTCCAGGACAGGCAGCTGCGCCGCCCGGCGGGAGCCAGCCACACCACCACAAGCTCATAGCACCGGGTCAGGCCGGGCTCTTCAGCTGCACTGCCCCAGGAGCTCGCAGCCCCACCGCCCAGAGCATTGCGCCGGCAGCGGAGCATGCTGAGGCTGCGGGGGAGGGGGGGCAGCAGGGGAGGGGCCAGGGCCTAGCCTCCCCTTCCGGGAGCTCAGGGGCCAGGCAGGAGGGTCCCGCGGGCCGGATGTGACCCGTGGGCCGTAATTTGCCCAGCTCTGATCTAGTCTGACCTCCTGCACATTGCAGGCCACAGAACCTCACCCCCCTCTCCTGTTATAGACCTCTACAATACAATACAGCTGGTGGGTTTAAAGAACTGTTTAATATTATTAGTACTAAGCAGAGTATCATTTTATTTTGTAGCCTTATATAGGTTTGAAACGACAGAGAGCTAAGGTTATTTTAAAAATTCCCATCAGAGCCCTGTGGTCTAACAATGTCAGAACTTGAAAGGAAGTTCTCTTGCTAAGGCCACGTCTATATTACCATGGTACGTTGGCAAAACTTATGTCGCTCAGGGGCATTAAAAAACACACCCCTGAGTGACATACGACTCACCGGCATAAGTGGTAGTGTGAACAGCACTATGTCGGCAGGAGAGCATCTCCTGCCAACATAGCTACCGCCGCTCATTGGGGGTGGTTTAATTATGTCAATGGGAGAACTCTGTGAGCTGTGCCACTGTTAGCTCTCTAGTGTAGACTTAGCCAAAGTATTTATAACCACAAGGTATCAAGAAAGTGTGAGTTTTTTAAATACTAAACGGGTTATGAAGTAATTGAATATTTGATAATCATTAACTGAATACTAGGATCTATGGTATATCAAAGGAACTGAATATTTGGTATCTACGTTCTATCAAAGACTGAGGGAAACATTTAATTTATATTTTGAAACCCCACGGTGAAATCAAAATCTTCAAGGGAAATCCAATCAAAGTATCAGAAGGAAAAGAACAGCCACAGAGGCTTGTTAGCAGCTTGATTAGACGAGAGATCCCAGCTTAAAAGTGAAATAAGGGCAATCAACAATACTAAACAGGTGCTCATGCACCAAAGAGGAAAACTTGTAAGTGTGCCAGCTAAGTCCAGCAAACACCACAAAATTACACACTTTACAAAAACTGTACCACCTCCTAAAGAGCCCAAACATTAGAATGTCTGCAAATGAAGCAGTACGACATCTATCTCAGGAACCTATATCGCTACGGTTCCAACCCGTCTGAGTTTTACCTGGACAGTCCAGTTTTTGACTTCTGTGTTTAGGGTTGCCAGGTGCCCGGTTTTCGATCAGAAAGTCCAGTCGAAAAGGGAGCCTGGCAGTATCCGGTCAGATGTACTGACCAGACACCCAAAGTCTGGTTACCCAGGGTGGGGGGAGGCACCAGGTTATTAACCTGCGCCAGACCCTGCTCGGCTGGAGCTGCCTCCTACCTCGTCAGGCTGCAGCAGCTCCCGTCCCAGCCCAGAGCATAGGAAGCGCAGGTGGGGTGGGAGGAGGGAGGTGGAGATGATCCAGCAAGCAATGGGGCATGGGGGGTGGAGAGAAGTGAGTGGAAGAGGCAGAGAAGGGGCAGGACCTCAGGGATCCAGTTACCAGCAATTAGAAAAAATAACAGGAGTACTTGTGGCACCTTAGAGACTAACAAATTTATTAGTTATAAATTTGTTAGTCTCTAAGGTGCCACAAGTACTCCTGTTATTTTGCGGATACAGACTAACACAGCTGCTACTCTGAAACCAGCAATTAGAAAGAATTAGAAAGGTGGCAACCCTATATATGGCTACCATCTGAACACCTCACAGTTTTACTATATTTATAATCACAATACCCCTGTGATGTAGAGAAGTGCTATTATCCCCATTTTACAGATGGGTAACAAAAACACAAGCGACTCGCCCCAGGTTAAAAAATGTTTTTAGTAGAACAGAGAATTGAACCCCTCTCTCTCTCTCAAAGTCTCTAGTTACTGCCCTATCCACTACACGACCCTTGTACTCACCTCAGCCTACTGCCATATAACCCTTCATTCCTCAGTCTCACCCCACCTTATCTTTGCCCCCTGAAAAATACTTCTCAACCTGATGGAAAAAAGAAGGGGAAGAAAAAGAAGAAGAAAAAGACAATTTTTCAAATAACATCTCAAACTCCAGTTGAATGTTTGTTTCTTAAATTGCCTGTGCTTAGCAGTGTTTGCATGTTAAATGGTCCCCAGCTAGGCTTTGAAGTAAGAACTGATTGAGGTGAATGAGGTGGTAGAATTTACACCTCATTGACATAAATGGGCTATTAGGGAATAGAATTCACCCTTTTCCTTGATGCTGTTTAGCCAGAGGTAAACTTAACAGGACAATCACCATTGACTTAATTACTTTGAGAGTTTTGCTCTGAGCCCACTTTTGGGAACTTACTCCAAAGGTCAATTCCTGCTCAATTTCTCTCCATGTGTAGACACACTGAAGTCAATGGGACCCATGCGGCACTGTAAACCTTATCTACACTGGGATTTTAGCCACTGTAGCTGCACTGATGCAAATTCCTAGTGTAGACAAAATTTGCACCAGTATTGTGTGATTTGGATCAATGCAGCTCACTCCAGTTTGAAAACTGAGCTGCACTGGCACAAATCACTTCTACATTAGGGGTTTCTTCCAGTTATCTGCACCTGTGGCTAAAATACCAGTGTATTTGTAGACAAGGCCTGAGTTTTAATTCCAATTTCCAGGACGCTTTTTCTTATCGAAAGTGGGAGAGATTCGGATCTTAGTTACACAGGTCACTTGATTGACATCTGTGTCAGTGAGATCAGAATCTAGCTCAACTTTTCCTGCTTTTTGTAGTGCTTCACAAAAATGTTCACAGTTTAGCTAGATCTGTCTTATAAACCACCTTGACAATTCTAATAATTCAACATAATAGGGCTCTTTACAGAAAGAATTCTGTTACAAGTGATGCAAGGGGATGGATTTGATAACCTAAGAGGGCTTAATATCTATGAAAAATTCAAATTCTTGACCCTTTTTTTATTCCTCTGCAATTCCATTCATTCAGGAGCAGTTATACCCTGAGCATCTGGGAGATTTCTCTCCAGTAACTCCCCAGATCTCTTTGCTAGTCAGTATGCTGCAGCATTTTCCTAGTTAGCATATTCCTTCTTTGCTTCAAGACTCATTATTCTACATTTATCTGCACTGAACTGATTTTGTCATCTTTTTTGCCCAATTACTTAAATGATCTAAGACCTTTTGTGTCTAACTGCATTGTTCTTCATTATTTACCTTTCCTCCCCATGTACTGTCACCTGGAAATCTTGATTTCAATACCATCCAAGTCATGTCTATAAATAATAAAACACTTAAACACACCAAGGCATGATACTTGTCTTGAAATGCCTTGCCAGTTTAGACATGAAAAATAAACACCATTTCTGTATGTTTTACACACCTTCATATGATGCCTTAACGTCACTTTCTGCTACCGTCATCTCTGGCACATATTGAAGTTGCCAGCGCAAATGTGAATTTATGAGCTGACTGTCTTCGCTCCACGGACGAAAGGAATGTTTATCCTTCGAACTGGACCCACTAGGAACAGGTTGAAAACTAACCTTACGCTTATGTTGATGTGAGTGACTCTTCTTGTGAGCTGGGTCCTCCTTCTCCACTCTGTGGCTGCTTTTTGTTCCACAATATACAGTCCCAGAAGCCCTGCCGATCAGTTCAGTAACCTAGTCCACAAGTCCGTTTTTATTTATAGAAAAGCCCTTCTGCCACATGTTGTCAGCAGCAACAAGGCCTGGGTTCAAATCTCTACAGGTTCCTCTTAAAATTAACAAACACCATCAGCTTGAGACCCCACTCAGTAACTTGGGAATAACCTTACCTGGCAATACTTCGCCACTCGCAAGCACGGAGCCTTTGTATAACACAAGGAAAACTCTAATAGGTGATAAAGGAACACAGCATTATCTTAGGACAAACACAGCACCAATAAATCCACAATACAGCTATCGGAATAAGAAGTAAAACTGTCAGCCGCACAGTAACTTCAGCAGTAGTCCTTTACTTCATCCCCCACACACCCATGTGAATGTCTGATCAGCAAATATCCCTTTGAGATATCACTTCCCCCACCCTTCCCTTCTATAGCCTCCCATCCCACCCCACTCACAGTTTGGTGTCAGTGAGTAGCATTCCCAGAGTCTGGAGTGCTCTCGTGCAGGTCTGTCTCCAACCACTAGGGGAAATGCTGCCTGGTCTGATACTGAGGCTCCACCATCCACCCAAGTGATTTCAGCTTTATTGGTGCTGTGTAGGGGAACCCTCACCAGCGTTCACTCAGCTCCATTACTGCCATCTGCAGCTTCAACAAAGAACCAGCTCCCTGCAAAGTTGCCTCTGCCCCTCATCTCTGTGTCGCCTCTTCACAAAGTCTCCAGTGGAAGGAGAATCAGTGGCATTTAGGATGCTTGAGCAGAGTACTGGCAAGGAGTGCATCCCTGGTAGCTGCAAACTAAACCCCACCCCCTCTGTTCTCACTTCAGCCCCACTACTCCACCAATTCTGAGTTTCTGTATAGTTCTGATGACTCCCCAAGGTGTCACTTGGAGGAATTCTGGGTAGAAAGCGTATGCGAATGAACTCTTTCTGTAGCAGCACTCTTCCCTGCTCACCAATAGATGGTAGCAGAGAGCTCCTTCCCCTATGGAGGCTCTGTCTGTTCTTTCCCCTGTTCATCAACACAAGGTAGTGAGCTCCCTACCGTCTAGAGCAGAGTTTCCTAACCCCTGCAGGTCACGACTCAAAAATGGGTCACCAGAATGTGTCAAAGAGTTTTGGGGCAGGCTGGGCTTGGCTCCCTGACCTGGGCATTGCAACCTTGTGCACAAGATCACAGTGTCGCTCAGTTAGACCCAGCTGCACCTCTCTCATGACAATGGTGGGCCAGCCAGGCCAAATTTGAGTAAGTGCTATTGCGACGCCATGTGCCAGCTTGCAATGCCATTCTCCCAAATTTGGCAGGGCCAGACCCCCATCAGGGGAGCCAGGCCAAACCTGAGCGGTGCTGCAACCCCAAAGGTCCCAATGCCTGGAGCAAGGAGCCATGCCCAGACAGCCCAGTGGGACAGGAGCTGGGAGAGAGCACTTGAGGTCTGTTTGCACTGGATGCAGCAGGTCAGTCTGGGATACAGTAGGGCAGGCAGGGATTCTGGGGTCCTGAAGGGTCCCCTGAATCTGCCCTTTCTTCTCACAGGGGTGGGGAAGAACAGCCTCCAGCTTTGGTTTGAAGATAACATGTTCTCCAGTAAGTAGCAGCCACCCAATATACTCCCCATCCTGCAGACAGATGAAATCTCATCTTCCATACCCCCTGTCTTGCTGTCCACTCTCCCCAGAATAGGCCCCCCCAATGTATACCTCCCACACTGCCAGGCAACTCCCCCTCTGCCAGACCACCCATCCTGGGACCCAGCCACCCCAGATCTTCCCTCACTGCACCCTTGGCCCTTTTTGTCCCCCAACTCCTTCCCTCAGCCTCCCCACTTTACCCCCAGGACCCCAAATACGTTCACCATCTGCTGTGTGAGGAGGATGTGTGTTTTTGGGGAGTTATCTGCTTGCTGCCCCTTCCACAAACCTTTCTGCCCCCATAGCCTTCCCCAGTCCCTCACTGCACCCCACATGCCTTTGCCCCCCAAACTCCCTCCTCACTAAACCCCAGGCATCCTGATATCCCTACTTTGCCTCCAAATCCCACCATCAATGCCTCCTACCCTCTGCCCCCCATGAACCATGTCTGGGAACTGTATGTTATTTGGAGGGTGTCCTGGCTCACCACCTCTCCCCCCAGTTGTTGGGGGAGCGGGGTTCTCCAGCTGTTCACATCTGTCTGGAGCATCTGAAATCCTAGCTCCGTGCATCTACTCTCTCCTGATGGATCATGACAGGGGGCAGAGGGATATTGGCTCTAGGGGCATCTCTCAAAGTTTAGAAATGGGTCCTGAGCCCAAAGAGGTTGGAAACCAATGCTCTAGAGCCACAGGGTTTACACCTAGATTCCAGAAAAGGAAAGAATATACCTTAGTTAACCTGTAATTTTTCTTCAAAACATTTTAAAGGAGACTTAGGAAGGGAACCAGACTTACACTTGTAGAGGTTAGAAATGGAAAAGAGGTTAGAAATGGAACCTAAACCCAATCTCCTGCAACTCAGGATTGATCAGTATAGTATATTTTCTAGTGCCTTTTCTGGTGTAGTTTTCAGTGTCGGGGCTTCCATCACTTCCCCTGCAATCTTCCGAGTGTTGTACAGAAAGAGACCATCACCTCTCTCCATCTGTCATAATGGCCTAGGAGAGCATACTGTAGACATCTTCCCAGATAGACCATTTTTTCGCAGCAGAGATCCTGTAGTGCACAGGATGTTACTCAACCCTACCCCCTATTGCTCAAGAGAGCTTTACCAACACATGGTTTGGTCTCTATCTTCAGATATTTTCATATATATACTTTTTTTAAAATTACAGATGGAAAAGAATCACCAAGATGCGTACATGCTGAAACAGTGTCACCACAGGATCTTACCACTGTAGCCCTTGCCCTTCCTTAGACACAACAAATCCTGCATCTTGGCGGGGGTTAAACTAGATGACCCTTGTGGTCCCTTGTAACACTATGGTTCTATGATCCCCTCTATTTGCTACCTCACTTACTGCATCACATTCAAATTAGGTTGCAAGGCCTTCCGGGGTAGGGCCTAGATGTCATATCTATTTATTCTTTCTCTCTAAAGTACCTAAGCTAATTGTGTACTGTTTAAATAGCAAGTAAATAACCATCATGAATACCTGTGAAGGCTGAGGGCAAGCAACACCTTCAGTAGAGAACAACCGATGCTGGAGACACGTCCTTCACTTCGGGTGATCAGTAAGTGGGAATCTTTCATTATTTGCTGCCATCCATTTCAGTCTCGACTCCTTCTTGTGCTTCTAAGTCTATGGTGCTGCTGGTGAAGTTCACCTACAACATGGAGGGATCCGCAAGGAAGCACAGACCCTGCTTGTTCCTTGTGGGACTTCATGCTCAGCATAAATTCCACAAAGCCAGGTTAATCAGTGGTAAGAAGAAGCAGCGTTATAATGACTACATTATTGTAAGCTACTGGTGAAATCTGTTTAGTCTTCTTGAAATGTGATGCCTGGTACTAGCAAGTAGAAGTAGTATTGAGCCACACACCTTGGAGGAAGCCCATTAGTGGGCTTAAGTTCCTTCTTCCATATTTAGTCAGGGCCAGGTTGAATATAGGATCACAAGGGCAGGAGGTTTAAGGAGCCTCACTTCACCTTGTATTCCCATTCGACAGACAGGCACAAGTGCAGAACCTTCTTCCCAACACTCCCCCTGGGTGCTAGCCAGCCCAACAGGGATGGGGAGTACTGGAAAGAAAGTGGGAACAAGGCCCTCTCTTCCCTCCCTCTTACCCTGCACACACTAGCCACAAAGCTGGAAGAGCCTGCAGGGGGAGAGCACGATATTCTGTTAAGGGTTGTAGCAGCAAGCATGCTCTCCATGAACACCAGGGATTGTCACTTAGGTGTTGCAATGATTTCAACTCAGCAGCTCGACAGTCCAGAAATTTCTGGATGAGCAGTTCTCAGCAGCAGCCCCCAGGACACTTCTTAGCAGTCTGAGCTGATGACCTTGGAAAGCGGTTCCCACCTGCCACGGCCAGAGGTTGCTGTTTCCAGTCTCACTCTAGGCTGTAGTTGTGAGCACATGCAGACAGACACTATGGTCATAGCAACGCTAGAATCTGGGACCTTCAGCACTACAAATGCAGGCAGGAGGTGACTGCGAATGGAAGACAGCACCCTGGGGAGAGTAAAGGGCACGCGACAGGAGACTAGGGCTGTTGCTGACCAAATCTCTCGCTCCCACACCCCCCAAGAATTTTTCAGACTCTTGTACTGGTCTGCAGGAAACTCCCTGCCTGATTGGCCGCCATTCGCCGTTCTTCTAAGTCCTGAGAAGGGTGACCAATCAGAGCTGCTCCATGCATCGAGGGAGCAGGCAGAGTTCCCAATCCCACCTCTATGGTGATGGGCCAGGACTGCTTCTCTGTGCCGCTGCCCATATCTTCCATTGTTGTAAACACAACAGGGGCAGCTGCACCTGTAGACCCTGCTCTGGCTCCCTGCTGGGAGGAGGGAAGAACATCCTCCCTGTGCTGCCCCCTCCCCGTGGGCTTATAAATGTGAGAGGTTGAGGTGGGGGGCAGGGGGTAGAATGAAATTGGTGTATTTTGGAGGGAAGAGGGTGGTAAGAGTCCTGGAGCTCCCTGACCGACCGCTCCCCACTCGCACACCACTGCTCAGGCTGTGGCACACGATGAGTCCCAGAACTGCCTGTAATCACAGCACTCTGCCCAGGGTAACCCAAACACCCTCCCACCTCTGTCACTCATTCCTCCCAAATGCCATGGCATTGTCCCCTCCTGAGCAAGACGAAAAGGTGCAGCAGCTGGTTCATCCCACTAGCCTCTGCTCACCGCCACTGCTCAGGGTGTCTAACAGGAGATTGTGGGGGAGGGATTGGAGGAGGGGGAAGGAAACGTGTTCTTAAAACCTAAAAATGACAGGTAAACGCACACACGCGCACACACACATACACTTGTGGCTGCTTCCCTTAGCTATAATTCCTGACTTGGAATGCTCCTGGGACAATGCAGCAACACTCCACCTTTGCTATGGGCTGTGTTGGGTGCTTGATCTTGCTGCCTTAAGTATGCTTTTTAGTTGGGAGGCAGGGGGAAGGATAGTTCAGTGGTTTGAGCATTGGCCTGCTAAACCCAGGGTTGTGAGTTCAATCCTTGAGGGAGCCATTTAGGGATCTGGGGCAAAAATCTGTCTGGGATTGGCCCTGCTTTGAGCAGGGGGTTGGACTAGATAACCTCCTGAGGTCCCTCCCAACCCTGATATTCTATGACAAAGTCTAGCTTTTCAGCATCAAAACAAGTGACCTGTTTTTCAGAGGTGCCAAGCATCAACAGCTCCCGTGGATCTCCAATTTGAAAAGCTGGCCCTAAATTATAAGACCACAACCACCAAGTCCATGCCAAAGGCCCATCATCAATTTAAAAAAAAAGGAATCTCTTTCCTCTGTTCATTTTTCTTTCCAGTCAAATCACAGCTATTGCAATTGTAATTTTTTCTTAAACACCCACAAACACAAAATCAATAAAGGAGACTATTGAAAATGCACCTATTTTTCTCTTCCGTTATATACAAGACTCTTGCAATCAAAAATGTGGTTCTTAATAAATAAGCTACTTTGCTAACTGGGCATCATCAAATAGAAAAGGTGGAGGCACTGACCAGCTGCAAGTTACAGCACCAGCGTTCAGGCTGTTTCAAGCCTTGATTTTTGAGTCCTGAACTTTTTGTGTTTGTTTGTTTGTTTGTTCTTTCACGGCCAGTGAAACAAGTTAATGGGGCTAGAAAATGAAAAGCCATTTTTCTATTCTGTGTTTTAATAATTTAAGGGCACCTCTAACGACCAAAACAAATATATTTATCATCGCACACAAAGCCTCTAGGCATGGACTCTAAAAAGGCACATTAGTGGCAGTGCAGCTGGGGCCCTGTCACTTTGCAGTTTAATTTAACTCCTGCTTTTCTTTCGTTTATCACCTGTGGTTCTAACGTTGCTGAATCTTTGCAGAAAAATGAAATAAAACATATATTGATGCAAGGCATCCCCGGGTGAAATTCTATGGCCTGCGTTATGCAGAACTCAGACTAGATGATCATAGTGGATCTTTATGCACTAACAAAACCCGCTCTTCACCCGGAATCCTATTTACAGCTGGACTGGGCTGTTTCATCCACTAAAAAGTAGATCCACGACACCATGTGCTACTAAAGGCATATCCTAATATGGTGTCAGTATAAGAAATTAAATGTAGCAGGAGGCAGCACTGCCGACTACGGAACTGGCAGTGTTAAAGCATAACAGAGTTCAGAGATACATCATCGTATAAGAATTCTCTCAGGATTTATTCCTTCAAAAGAAGCCTTTTGCAGTGGAATTTTGATACAAGAATGGGTTTGGGCAGCTCTTCTGTTGGATCATTACGTCCAAAGGAGCAATACATGGAGAGGCACCAAATCGTGAAGCAAGCATCAGATGTCATAAAATGGAATCACAATTAGCATTTTTATACAGAAGCACTTTACATGTTAGCAGGAAACCTTCAGTGGTTTTCAAACTTTGTAGGCTGCGTACCCCTTTCCAAATAATGCAGCGTACTGTGTACCCCCATCTGAGATAGGGACATGCTATATCTATGATTAGATTGCTGAGTCTTACTAAATATAATGCGTTGTCTGCCATTACAGGATTTTTCTCACGTACCCCCCCAACAAGAGCTCACGTACCCCCTATGGATACGCATACCCCAGTTTGAAAACCACTGCTATAAGGTAGGTTAGTAAACATTATTAACCCCATTTCACAGATAGGGAAAACGAGGCAGGGAATTTAAGATATTTGTCCACCGTCACATGGTGCCCAAGTCAGGATTAGAAAGCAGCAGTTCCTCGCTCCCAGACCACTCTCTTTGGCAGGAAGCAAAACTTCCATCTCACAAGGACAACATGAGTTTCTCTGGCTATTTTAACGCCTCACTAGGCTAATCAGGATATTATTGGCTTTAGCTGCACTCCATAAGCGATGATGTCATTTCCTGTACCTGCAGACAAGGGGTACTCAGAAAGGAGTGAGAACTCTGGCTGCTTTCAAGTACATCAAAAAGATCTCGTCCAGATCCATAGAACTGGACCCCACTGAGCAGCATAAGCAAGAGGACAAACACGCCAGCATCGGTGGGAACTAGCTTTGGGTTGATCTGCAAAGCAAAATGATCACAACAAGCAGTGATAAGTAAGTCCAAGATCCTCTGTGACTAATATATGTTGTTAGCAAACTCAGGACAATGTAGGTCTGGATACATGAAATGACTATGGAGCCTGATTCTGCTGTTCCTTATACCAGTTTCACACTGGTGTAACTTCATTGGCATCATCCCTTATTTACGTAGGGGTGAAAGCAGAATCAAGCCCTAGGTCTATCAATGGTAGGGTGACCAGACAGCAAATGTGAAAAATCGGGACAGGGGATGGGGGGTAATAGGAGCCTATATAAGAAAAAGACTCAAAAATCGGGACTGCCCCTATAAAATCGGGACATCTGGTCACCCTAATCAATGACTATTAGCTAGGTTGGGCAGGGATAGCGTCCCTAGCCTCTGTTTGCCAGAAGCTGGGAATGTGCGACAGGGGATGGATCACTTGATGATTACCTGTTCTGTTCATTCCCTGTGGGACACCAGGCATTGGCCACTGTCGGAAGACAGGATATGGGCTAGACGGACCCTTGGTCTGACCCAGTATGACCGTTCTTATGTCCTTATGACATTTTTTGTTTTTCTTCTTGAGAATGAGCCAGAGTATGGGGGATTTAGGTGGTACAGTGAGGCTATGCAACAACCTTTTCAAGTCCATATACCTATATTCAAATCCAGCTTAGATCACGGCGGAGCCTTTGATGTCTTTTCGCTAATCTTTACAGTGGCTGTGGAGCAGAGTGCCATCCCACAACTGAGCATAATTATCAATCTCTTCTCAAAGAAAGACCCAGGGTAGGAATGCCAGAGATGCTGAAGGTCAGGAGGAGTAAGGTACATTGGCAGCACATTACACATCCAGCTTGCATTATTCTGGGTTCTGGCCAATGCTATCAGTCTCTCGCCAAAAAGGAATTGCTATTGTGGTATTGATTTTCTGCCACAGGAGGGGGAGGCTGGCTTCTAGTTAAATGCAACAAGAGCAAGTGCTTTAGCTTGTTACAGTAAAAAGTGTTGCCTCTTACGCTCTAATGCCCGTGAGATGTTCTAGCCCGTTTGCAAGGCCGACATACATGTAGTAATTAGAAGGAACCTGTTGGAATGACCAGAAGGAAAAGAACAGATTTTATAAGGTATTAAAGTTTAAATCCCAGCTACCAAGGCATCCCAATGTAGCTACAAAAAAAAAAAAATAGTTAGAAAGCCAGTAACTTCTGTTGCAACCCTAGAACTTAACTGCAGGTTTTACATAGGAGAATATATCATCATAAATCACCAAGGCCATATCATGCCAATGATTTTTAAGCAAAATGATGGTGTGAAATGGCCCTGAGTTACCATCTTGTCAGTGGATAGCTCAAAAGCGGTTGCCTTTTTGAAACTCTAATTAACAGAGATGGGTAAATAGCAAATGAGCAAAGCACCCAGCAATTGCTAAGTCTAGCTGGACCACTTGGCCTTTGAGAAGATGATCTCTCACAAGATTTCCAGTACTGCCTCTGGTATAGATGGAAATATGCCAGCATTGGGTTTTTTAATTTGTTTATTGGAATTTCCTTTCCTGGCTTTGGCCAGGACACTGAAGTGAAAAGATGAAGGGAAAAATGAAAGACAATGAGGGGTGGGGAAAGTATCCAAACATTCCTAACCCTCAGGAAAGCATCTCTCCGGGTTCTGATTGAGCAAAGGGGTGAAGGATTGAGCTCCCTTCTCAATTTCAGAGAATCCCAGAAATCAGAGATGCACAGAGATGACATTCTCCATGTTGAAAATGTATCTGAATTAATTAGTTTCTGCCCCAGAGTAGCTTAATCCTTTTAAAAAGATTACCTATTGTAAAATTTGGAGTGTTTTTTGGTGTTTGTGGAAGATGCTGGGTAGATAATCCTGAAACCAAACCACAGAACTGGAAGAAGCATAAGCAGAGGCAGCACACACTGCACCAAACTCCCTCTGCCCTTGTTTACAGGGTCTCTCTCAGGCCTGGAGGAAGGGAGCTCAGTCTCCAGGGCCCATTCAGTCCTCGGCTTCTCTGCTGAACTACTGTCTGGATAGCGCCAATTGTGATGTATATTATTTATTTTGGTAACACGAACTCTTTCTTACAGAGACTGAAGCCACCACCAAGTTAAATATGGGCCAATGAACAGTTTGCTGCTGATCATCATTTTCAGTCACTATTGACCTGCAGCAGTTTGGAGCTGGTAACCTAGTCCCCAAACTGAGCCTGTGTCCATGGAACAAGTCACAGTATCTGGGGCCCAGATGGTGGAATGAAACCTTGCTGCTAAATGCCTGAGCCATGCTGGCCTTCACCCAACACGTAGTCATTGCTTTCTAAAGCAGTCAGGCAGTTGGTACATATTTGAACGGTTCCCAAAGAAAATACAAGTAGAACATTGGGCATATGAATACCTGACACAGCATCTCTTCTGGGTGGCTTTGTCCAGGAAGAATAAATGAAGGTTCCCTTAATTGTTTTTATTGTCTTTCATCTGATCTTCCTAGCGGCTCAAGACAAGTTGTTTGCACATGTTCCGAGTTGCTTATCTCTTTGGAATGAATTTCAGTTCAGGTTCTCATCTCCTGTGTCAAGTTCTATTTTCATACTGCTATGCCTCTGCTACTAGACGGGGAATGAGACTTCTGAACAAGTGACTGTGACCGAGGCCATGTCTGAAAGAAAGATCTTTTTAAGCATTTAGGTCTAGAGAGCGCCCAACCTTGCATGAAAAGGCACACCAAACACTGTGCCCCCTATCCTTACACCACTCGGTGGGAGCTGGGAGAGAAAGAGAGGGCCTCTCTCATGCTAACACTTTGAGCCTCCTCCCAGGAACCGGGGTGAGGTGGGGACCATGACCCTGCTCCCCACGCATGGGCATGCGCCATTGGCTTGGCAACAGAGAGGAGCCCACGCTGCACCCTTTCAAAGGGTAGCACCACTGCCATTTCAGACTCAGCCTGTGCAGCTCCTTTGCACCCCCAGCCCCAAGAACATACACCATGGCTTAACCGCCATAATCTGACCCTCGGGGTGTATTAGGAATGTGTTCTGGGGATTAAAATGTCCTGGACATCAAGTCCACACAGTGCACCCTTGCTAATGGTGGAGCCACTGCCACACTTCCCTTGTGTTCCAGAACATATTGTGCTTACTTGGAGCACAATACCTGCCAGAGCTACCTGTGGAAGACTTGGGGATGTGCCTTAAAGTCAGAATAGGGCCTGCTCTAGGTTTGAAATGGGCTTTGTGACCCTATGAAGGGCTACAGTGTGTATGTAACCCACTGCTACATGTGACAGGTTCCCCTTCGTGCCCAGTCCACAGAGGATAGGAGTCTATTACAGTCCCACATACAACAGCCGGATCTTTAGCTCAAGCTGTCTTGACTCCTGCTTTTAGCTCTGTAGGTCCCCAAGTATGTCAACCAAGATGGCTACCATCACATATATGTGCAAAATATTATTACATTAATCTGGGTACACCATCATGGACATATATATATATATATATATATATATATATACACACACACACACACACACCTGGGATTTATGGAAATCAGTATTAGTTTTTCCAGTGGTAAGTTTTGTAGCTCACTGTGGCCACCATGAATTCCAGTTCATTGACAACATGCATGTATCAACAACAACAGTACTCATAGCCGCCATTAGCATCGGCACTCAGTTACTACACTGACTGATAGATGAGAGTGAACGCATCACACAACACAGTGGATCCCACTGAAAACTCACTAGCGGCCAGTCTGCAGTGGTTGCAATACCTTGGAGTAAGGCCCCAGGTCATCCATGCGCAGCAAAGTGTTTAAGCACACGCTTCACTTAACCAATGCCTATAATTGATCATGGGCATAATTCTTTACTGAATAGAGATGTGCTTAAGCATGTGCTTAAATGCTTTGCTGAACTGGGGACTGCCTGTAAATCATGCAACTGTGGGAATGAACCTACACCCTGAATCACACTCCCAAATACACTGCCCACGCCATCCCTGAATAATTTCTATTTGCTCCTGTGTGGAGCAGAGATCGTCAAGAGCCTTGGTGTAGGATGGATAAGGACATCCCTGAGCAGCTAGTTACCTTTGTAAAAGTATTATAATGTAAGGCATTTCCTGGATCTCTGTATAATGAGCAATACAGTAAACTTATTAAAAAGGACTTAAAGGACATGACCAGCTGTCTTCAGTGTCAAGCATGACAGCCCTTAGATGTGCTTAGTCACATTTTGACTCTGATATTATTTTGAAAGCCCAGATTTAAGTCACACAGAAATGTGGCTTTTCATCAGATCCTGCGTTGAGTAGAAGCACATTTAACCCTGAAAGTCCCAGGCAAGCAAAGAGGCAGATGCAGCCTCTCCTTCCATTTTTTCAAGAGACACAAACTGACATGGTTTTCTCTACATTTAATTGTCTTCATAATTTCTATCATTAGGGTCAAATTTTCAGGGGACTTCACCCTGGTGTGCTATTAGGAGAATTGTCCTTGGAAGGACTTTTTATCAGTTGCCCACTATAGACTGGATTTGTGAGGAGAGAAAGAAACCAGGAGGATGGAGTTGGGGTGAGGGGGAGAAATGGAAGAGAGGTAAGGCAGGGGAGAGATTCCTGGTTCTGCTACCAACCCACTGGGTGACCTTGAGAAAGTCATTTAATCTCTCTGTGCTTCTCTTTCTCCTCCCTCACTTTGTCTATTTAGATTGTGAGCTCTTCAGGGCAGGGACAGTCTCTCTATGTGTATGTACAGGCCCTAGCACAACGGGGCTCTGATCTTGGGTAGGGTCTCTACAAGCTATTGCAATATAAATAATAATAATAATAGAATCATAGAACTGGAAGGGACACCTAGAGATCATCTAGTCCAGTCCCCTGCACTCATGGCAGGACTAAGTATTATCTAGACCATCCCTGACAGGTGTTTGTCTAACCTGCTCTTACATCTCCAATGATGGAGACTCCACAACCTCCCTAGGCAATTTATTCCAGTGCTTAACCACCATGACAGTTAGGAAGTTTTTCCTAATGTCCAACCTACACTGCCCTTGCTTCAATTTAAGCCAATTGCTTATGTCTACCCTTGAGTTTTTCGTTCCTCTAACTACCATGATTGCAAATTTTAGCATGGACAGGGCACAAACATTAGTTGCTAGTCGTTTTTACCCCTAGCATTCAGCCTCATGAGACACAACTAGAAACAGACATTTTTGGTTCTGGAACAATTGTGTAGCATCTTCTCTAGAATTTGCAATCATGTGAGCTGACACGTGTTAAAACACCACTGAGAACAAAGTCAAGCATAGATGTACTCACCAAGAGAAGTGGAAGGGATCTGGAAGAGTGGCACAGAGAAGATGGAGTGAGTGACAGAGAGAGGGGACTGAAGAGACAATGAAGAGGGAGAAAAAATTGAGAGAGGCTGATTACTAAGGGCTTCCCAGAGAGGCAGAAAAAGAGAGGTGGGAACTGGAAGGAAGTTATTGGAGGTGGAAATAGGAATAAAAATATGGACAGCAAGATGGCAAAAATACATAGAAAGGAGACAGAAAATGAGAGAAGAAACAGAAAAAGTAGGGAGAGAGAGAGAGAATGGACAAAAAAGGAAGTTAATGGTAGCTGAGCACCTAACTCCCATTAGTGCCTTTGAAAATATTTACGAAATTAAGGCCTAATCCAAAACCCAATGAAGTCAATAGGAATCTTTCTAGTGACTTCAGTAGATTTTTAGTCAGGCCTACAAGGGGGAAATATGAGGACAGTTGTGAACAACGAACACATTCTAGAACTTCATTGCCTCTAAGCAGAAAGAAAATGCAGCAAAATCTGTTAATGATTCATTATAGATTATTAACTTAACTCTGCTTTCAAGAATGCCATAAAAACATGGCAGCACCTAATGGTTTGGAGTGCTTGGAAGAGGGATAAATCAAGGAGGCAGCTAGCACCATTAAAAGTTTGCCTTTAATCAAGACAATCTGTACAGCTGTAGGTCCAGTTTAAATCAGAATAGTATCTGCATAACACCGCCGAAAAAATAGCTTTCAAATTAGTATAGCCTCTGCGGCAGGCTACAGAGTTTATTGCTTACAGCATGAAATCTAATGAGGCAATGAAAATCTCAGACATTTTATAAGCAGCCAGATTGACAACCCTAGAGATCAAAGTCCACTATCAATTCACAGAGCCAGTATAACAAGGCAGTACATAAACATCTCCACTCAACTCTGCCCATGTTCTTCAACCTTGTTCTAACAGGGCCACCTATAGGCTAAGAGGGTAATTGTATCCAGGCCCAATCACATTTTTCACCTCTTTTGAATCCATGAGTGTACAAATAAGGGTAGTGGTTGTGATGGTGGCTTTATGGTGTGGACACCTGAGAACAAAGGATTACCCTGAGACCAGCAACTCATTTCACCAAGACCAATGAAAAGCCAGGAAATGGTCATGGATTTTTAAGACTACTGACCTGGGCTGGCTTTGAATTCATGCCTTAGAAGTGAAAGGCCCATTTTCACTTTCCTGAACCATCCAGGTTCTTTGTGTGGAGGAATCATGATGAGACATTAAAGGGAAGGAATAACACACAAAGGATAAGCTTCTGGGACATTGCCTTCAGGTCATTTTCTCTCCTGGGATTGAGCCGGAGCCCACTGAAATCAATGGGAGTCTTTCTATTGATTACAGTAGGCCCCAAGTGCCCAAACTAGACCTCTGGGTGCCTAGCGACACCTCTGGGGGTAGGGACCACAGGCTTTGCATTTCTCACACAGCCAAATACCAGGCTGTCATTCAGCAACATTGGCATATCCTTCTTGCAGCAAGGAGACAGGGTAATGTTCTCCCTGAAGGTGCCAGACAGTAATGTTCCCCTTGAATAAATGAACAAAAGCCTTGATTTCTTTATCTAATTGGGTGTTTAGTAACAAGTTGGGCTACCAAAGTGAAGTCTCACAGAACACAAATATTAAACATTTAACTCTACATCACTTGAACTTCCTAGAAAGTTTTGGTGACGTTATCCTATTGTCTGACCCAACCTGCCCTGCACAGTTGAACGATCATAGTTCTTTCTTTGTGAGCACAGCACAGGTCTGCCACTGAGCAGTTTAAATGGTTTCCCTCATCCTGCATTTCCAGGAAACACATCTCATGTTCACAAGATCTTGTCCTCAGCTGATTCTACAACAGCATCAAAATATATAAGGGGGAAGAAAAAAGGCTTCTTCCACCTTTGCACAAGAACAGCCCTCTGAAGATTGTGGCCCAGAGTCTATGTTGTGGCCACTTTGCTCTGCACCTCTGCTGTAAAATGACATTAAAGCTGGGGTAGCAGGTCACGGGAGGATACGTGTAAGAAGATCACCTAGTGGCATGGGGACAGTATAATGGGTCCTACAAAGCTCCCCAGCTTATCAGCAGTTGCTGTATCAGTCACTTGGGACCTTTGGCAGCTAGAGAAAGTTAGAGCTTACGCCAGGCTGCTTTAAATTATATTCAGGGACCAACTGTCCACAAAGCAGCCCCAGGACTGAGGGAGTGCAAAGGGGAGCTTTCTGACACCCATGATCCCTCATGTAATCTGTGCACACACCTCAGATGCGGTTGGGAATCTAACCAGATGTTCTTCTAGCCTGTGTAAATCTTTGCTGTTTTTAACTGTGTGTGTGTGACGGTGTTTCACAGAAAAATCTCTGATAAACCTTTCATCACACAGCACAATCTGAGTCAGAATATGGCCCTAAAACACTATTGTTGCCATCTCAGATGTCTGGTTGTTTGAAG
Source organism: Emys orbicularis (assembly GCF_028017835.1). Lineage (NCBI taxonomy): Eukaryota > Metazoa > Chordata > Testudines > Emydidae > Emys > Emys orbicularis. Next base: position 11,373,729 of record NC_088684.1, on the reverse strand, counting down.
TGGTTGAGCATTATGTAGGAGTAATGAGGTAGGAGCTACCCCTACTGACACCCACTCTATTATCCCATGCAATGTCATAAGTAAGACTCTGAGCTGCCTTGTAACCTGGCAGAGGCCTCTGTTGATAGTGATTCTTTATTTGAAAGGGTTTGTTGAGAATTACATCTGCCTTCTCTCTTCAGCTCCATTCCGCAGCCACTTAAGATTGTGGAGGAAATAGTTTTTAAAAAAAAACAAACAAGAAAAGTAAAAGGAAAGATCCAGACTGTCAGAGATGCTCGTCTCTCTGTGAAGAAGAACAAAATGATACTCTCTGGTTTCTTTGCCCTCACACAATTAACATAATCTGGAATCTGTTGATATTTTGATGGCTGTACCATTAGGTCATTACGTGATTCTCAATTATAGCTCTGGATTTATTTCACTGATCCCAGCAGACATCTAAATCCCTGACAGTAGCTGATATACACATGTCTCTTCAACACTCTGTGCTGCATGGTGATCTCAAAGAACTGAGTGCTGAAATGTCTGTCATATTTCCATTGAATTGGAGTCAGTTTAGTATCTGCACATTGTCAGCAGTGCAACCCAACCATCCCATGCTGAGGTATACGATGATCTAAAAATCCCTTGATCAAGTCTGAAACTCAGTAGTTGGTTGGAATCTCCTACGGTAGCAGATTTTATGCTAGGTTATTTCCTGTTGCAAAACAGTGTTACTGAAGAGTTCTATGGTTTATTATTGTACCATCATTTAGCTCTTTTTCAATGTGATGTTACTTAAAAAAAAAAAACCAACAACAAGGTCTTGGATACGGAATATTGAAATGTTTAGTACAAACAAAATTTAGCCCTGATTGAACCTCAGATAAAATAGTTGGGGGGGGGGGGGGTCCAGATCCTCAGCTGGTGTGAATCTGTGAATTACTATTGACTATAGTGGAACTGTACCAATTTACACTAGCTGAAGATATGGTCTTGGATATTTGACTGAAACTTCTCAAAACATTTCTAATTTGGATATGGGGCTGATAACTCTCATTATATTGCCAGTACATCATGCTTCTGGTTAGGCCAGAAGTAATCTTAATTATTTTTTATTATTTTAATGACATCCAAAAGTGTGCCAAGCCCCTCACAACGCAAATACAAAGACATGATCTCGGCCTCAAGGACCTTGCAAACTAATTTCAGACAATTCAAGAGGGCAAAGAGACTGCTGGGAGGGGCAGAAAAGGGCAACATCAATATGATTACCTGGCTATTTGGTGGAGATAAACACATTAAAGAATATAAACAAGTAGTACGTAACTAATTTTTGTAGACACCAGAACAAAAGAGTATTCAGAAAGACCTTAATTACAGAAAGGATAGTGGTCTGGAGCTGAGCTCACAAAGAACCTTGCAGACATAGAGGATAGTATAAAGAAAGCACAGAGATAATGGTAGACAAATGAGATGCCCAGTCTGGAATTAATGGAATGGAGAGGTAAGAGACAAGGACAAGGGTGGCCAAGCTTGGGAAGGTTCTTGAACTTGATAAGAGGAAGGGGAACCAATGGAAGGATTCAAAGATATGGTGATGTGATGCACAAGGAAGGTGTCCTGTGCTTTATGTGGATGGGAGGAGATAGTGTCATGGAAGCCAGAGGGGGGAGGTTACAATAATCAAGATAAGAGATAATGTTGGCCTGAATGAAAAGTTAGTAGTGTGAGCAGAGACAAAAGATCTGTCCTTAGAAATGTTCTGTATGAAGACGGAACAAAAATTGGGCTGGCCTAGTTGTAAGGCTAAGAGAGTGGGAGGAGTTGAAGGAGCCTGAGTGAAGTAGAGGATGGAGGTGTATTCAACCCTGACAGGGAGTGGAGGTGCAAATGGGGTGGCAGGCGGAGATAAAGAAATTCTGTTTCTGACTTGTCAATTTGAAGTTGATGTCTGCATCTAGGATTTAATATCAGGGAAATGGGTCCAGAATTCCATCAATGAACTGAGGGGGACAGGTCAAGAGGGGAGGGTTAGATTTGTGAACTGCCAAGATAGAGACCATAGCTGACTCCATGTGAGCAGATGAGGTCACTGAGTGGGCATAGAGTGAGAAAAAGGATGCAGCCAGCCCTATGGGGCACCCATGAAAAATGGGAGAGGAGAGGAGGACAGACTATCAAAGGAGATGCCAAAGAAATAGCCAGAGAAGTTGGGAGAGCACTAGGAGAAGGCAGTGTTGTGGAAACCAAGCGGGCGGACAAGGTGACCCTTGGGTGATAAGTAGGATGTGGAATGTGTGCAAAAGAGAGGCTGCCTTGTGAGAGAAAGAGGCTGTGGAGAGAGCACCCAGTGGGGACTCCTAGGTTTATATGAGACACAACAGATGGAGTTGGGGGTTCCACAGGGAACAGGAGGGGAAAGGGCTTGTAAAGGAATGTGTCCAGAAGGCTGAAGAAAACCAGCTGAGCAAGGAGATGGTGAGATGTTTGCTCAGTGATAAATTCAGTGACAAGTGACTAGGGAGTGAAAGAGGAAATACCACTAGGAGAGCATTTCTCAGAGCATTTTGACACTCCTGCTCCTCGGCACAAACGAAGAGCCAAGAAAATGCAAAATAATGGAGTGTCAAAAGTTAACTGCAAAACAAACTTTTATTAGAATTGTGGATGCCTGGTCACAGCTGAGGGTTAATTTTCATGCTTCCTTAATCTCCTGGGTCAGCCAGAGTTGGAGCAGTCAGCATTTGCAAGAACTGATAAACTACCCACTGCCTTTCTCTGGCCATCAGGCTGAGTGCAGAGTATGTGAATGGAGCTCAGTTTACCTAATCTTAGACCAGGCAAAGCAAATGGAGCAACACGCACCCCTTTCTGTTAGTGGGCTACCTTAATGCTAGCAGCCTACTAGCTTCGATGCATCTTTGACAGATCCACTGATTTTAAAGAAAATCAGCTGAGAGAGAGAACAGCTGCTAATTGCTTTGCCCAGTCTTTTATTTCTTTCCTCCTAATGAGTTGTTACATCTGAGAGGGACTTGCACCTTAAGGATGAAGCAGCCCTTTGACTTCCAGGCATCACTTCCTGGGTTCCAGTTCTTTTCTGACAGTTAAACTCAACCCATTAGTAACCAAGCAGAAATCCAACAGACACTTATTACCACCTAAATCTCATTTGTCCTCTCTGAGGTATTTAGGATGAGATTCCATTCTCGCATTCACACACAAAAATTACCTCCATTTCTGTTTCATGTAATTGTCAGCTTAACTCCAGCAGATTTTCAGAAATACAGCCTGTGCCATTTCAACAGTTGATTCAAAACCATCTCCTGACTGGTCCAAGACCCAGTCTCTAGACACATACATGTAACACCTGCTAGAGATGGCAACTATTCTGTTATCATCTAATCTCAGCCCTTCAAGCAAATGGAAGTTATTCTGAGGAGAAAGTTTCTTGCTTTATCAGCTCTCCCAGGTCTTGGCTTGCGAAAAAGCCTAACTAGTTTTCTCTGATGACTTTCCCTGCTGTCAGTGACCGGGGTGTGGGTGGTCATGCCTACAGCAGTAGTGGTAGTCAGGAATCAGAGCCCAGAGGCCAGGTGCCAGAGCTAAGGGTCAGCGTCCAAGTCAGGAATCAGATCCAAAGGTCAGAGCCGGAGTCAGAGGCCAAAGGTCAGATCCGAAGTCAGGAATCAGAGCTGAGGGTAAGGGCTGGGGGGTTACTTGGAGTGAGCACGGATTGAACTCCGCAGCCATCTTAAGTCTCATCAATGACTTTTCGCCTGGCAGACATCATCCTCGTCTGGAGGGATAGCTGTTGAGAGCAGGACAGGGGTAAGGCTGGGGTCAAGGCAAGAGCAGGGCTGGAACAGGACTGGAGCAAAGCTGGGAACAAGCAGGAGCAGGAGCTATCCCAGCCTTGGGTGATTGCTTGGAGCAAAAACTAAACTGCAGCTGCTGCTGGGCTTCCAACCACTCAGGCAGTGTAGCCAGTCAGGCAGCCTACTACAGGCCAGCTGTGCTTCTTTGGTTGCCCAGAGATCGACTCTGCTGCAGGCCCTGATTCCAGACACCCAGGGGCGGCTCCAGGCACCAGTGCACCAAGCGCGTGCCTGGGGCGGCAAGCCGCGGGGGGCGGCCTGCCGGTTGCTGTGAGGGTGGCAGTCAGGCGGCCTTCGGCAGCATGCCTGCGGGAGGTCTGCCGGTCCCGCGGTTTCGGCAGCAATTCGGCGGCGGGTACGCTGAATCCGCAGGACCGGCAGATCACCCGCAGAAACGCCGCCGAATCCGCGGACCGCCCACAGGCATGCCGCCGAAGGCCGCCTGACTGCCGTGCTTGGGGCGGCAAAAAACATAGAGCCGCCCCTGCAGACACCAGCAGATCAACAAAACATGTTAGCATGGGAAAGCAATGGATAAAGCCCTGGATCAGAGGCCAGGAGTTCTGAGCTATATTACTGGTTGTGCCATGGATTCCCAGTGTGAGCATAGGCATGTCACATAGCTTATCTATGCTTCAGTCTCCCCACCTAGAGACTGAGGCTAATCCTGCTTGCGTGCCTTTGCAATGTGCTTTGTGACACACTGATGAATAGAGCTATGTAAGTGGTAAGTAGTAGTATTATTATTTTGCTAAGTAGTAGTAGTATTGCCGTCAGTGAGCTCTTGTTCTTCCCACCTTTCCCTTTTAAATTTTAGGCATCACACCAAATTACCTGCTATTCTTCAAGTGATTTCACCTGTGTATTCCACTCTTGGTGTCAATACGCCCAGTGCACACCTCTGGGAAACTTTTCCTTCAGCAGTACCCATTGGATGGCTCAGACTCACCCTGCAGCCATGCATCACTGCGCACATGTATAAAGGGCAGAGCCACCCACCCTCCCCGCTCCCCCTCAATTCCTTCTTACCACCTGCGAGGATCGTTGGCCTCTGCTCGATACCAGCACAGTTCTCTCTCTCAGCCTTTGTAAATGTAGGTTCTCTATATATAGTTAGTCTAGTCTTCAGTATAGTTAGAAGAGTTAGTTTTAAACTAAACGTCAGTGAGAGGCGCACCTCCAGCTTTAGCAGAATCCTGGCACTGTTCTCCCTCACCCGCACTGAGGAAGAAATGCAGAGCTTTTAAAACTCTAAGAGGGGTGAGGAGGAGTGGAGTAGAGAGCACTTGAAACTTAAGCACAAATTTGGAGGAGGAGTGTGTGACTGGTTGCTCCCCACCCCCTTTCCGGGGTTCTGGGGTCCCACTGAGCCCACCTGTTCCACCAGCCTGGGCTCCCTCTCCCTGTCCTGCTGTGCCAGGCCTTCAAGCCTCCTCCAGCACACACAGAGTTAGGGCCCCACCCAGCTGCAAAAGGACCCGGACACTGAGATCGGTTCTGTGAGGGACGACTCAGCTCGGGGATTGCCCAGCACTCAAGTGCACACCCCCTCTGGAGTGTAAACCCAGAATTGTCTTGTCTTGTGCTGCACAGAGATCTGTACAGCTCATGAAACCCGCCCCCTCCCTCAATGTGGAGGAAGATATGCACAGCTTTTTGCTCCCCTCCCCCCAGGTATAAATTGCACAAACTGGTTTGAGAATAAACAAAAGACAAGTTTATTAACTACAAAAGGTAGATTTTAAGTGATTATAAGGGACAGCAAACTGAGTAAAGCAGATTACTGAGCAAATAAAACAAACACGCCAGTGATTCAACCTCCAGTACCAAATTTCCCTGCTTCCCCGACCAGCAGGACCTCGGTACCATCTATGATGGCATCGCTCCACCCATTGCCAGGCTCTTGGCAGTGATGGATCAGCCCCTCCATGGTCAGAGGAAGGCAAATCTTCATCGCTGGAGTCACAGGTAGGATCTTACATCTAACAACACTGAAGCAAGGCCTACCAGTCTGCTCAAAGAATCTCTCCCCCGACCTACCACCATGACCCTTCAATGGGACCTGCCCTGGCAATGTGGGAATGCCCTGCCCCGTACCAGTGGGTGTTTTGGAACCCTTGGGGTTTTCCCCAGCTTTCAGATCTTCCCCGCACCGTGCATACTTAGTATCCTCGTCTAGAAGGCAGAATCTATGCACCGAGCAGCTCCGTGCCCAGAGTCCAGTACCAGGCCTGGTACCGAGCATCAGAGCCACAGCAAAAGTTGGGAGAAGAGATTCTACCCCCTCCAGTCTTGGCTTCCTCTTCATCCACTCCAGATGAGGCTGTTTCATCCAGGATAAATCCACCCACTCCTGATGATTTTAAAGTTTATCGGGAGTTGTTAAAGAGAGTGACTGCAGACTTAGGTGTACAGGTGGAAGAGGTCAGATAGTCCTCACATTGCCTAGTGGACATTTTTTTCATCGGTGGGTCTCTCCAGCATACCTCTGCCAATTAATGAGGCAGTACTAGATCCGATAAAGGCTTTATGGCAGACTCCATCCTCTTTGCCTCCCACCTGTAAAAGGGCAGAAAGAAAGCACTATGTACTCTCCCAAGGTTTTGAGTACCTTTATATCCACCCACCTCCAGGCTCAATAGTCATCATATTGGCTAATGAGAGAGAGTGACAGGGTACCAGGCTTCCACCCCTGAAGCAAAAGACTTTAAGAAGCTAGACTTATTTGGCAGAAATATTTATTCGACAGGGGGTTTGCAGCTGCATATTACTAATAGGATGATACAATTTTAATTTGTGGGGCCCTATGGAAAAGTTCAGAGAGCTGTTCGCAGGGAATGCTAGGCAGGAGTTCTCTTCCCTGGGCAATGAGAGCAGATTAGTCATGAGAACTTCACGGCAAGTGGGACTGGACATACCTGACTCAGCAGCTAGAATCATGTGCCTCCTCAGTGGCCATGTGTAGATCATCCTGGTTGCAGATTTCTGATCTTCCCCAGTAAGTCCAGAGTACTATCCAGGACTTGCCATTCAATGGTCCTTCTCTAGTTTTGAACCAGATGGACAGCAAGCTCCATGGACTTAACCTGTGGACTTCAAGGTGGCGCTAGAGACCTTTATACCCACCTGCAGTGCTTAGGAAGCACGATCGGCCACAGGAGATCCACTGATATTCCACATCTCCTTCTCAGCAGGACCTGCCAAAAAACAGGTCTAGGGGTTATAGGCGTAGGCCTCTCCATCCTGCTGCTTTGACTCCTGCTCCAGGCCCTTCAAGGCACCTGGGAAATGCAACGAAGGCATTTTGATGCCATACCAATCTTCATCTCTCCAGACCTGAACTCCCTCACTAGTAAACCGTCTATTCCACTTAGTGCTTGGTCCTGAATTACTTCAGATCAGTGGGTCTTGGGCACATTGGAAGTGGGATATGCTCCCCAGTTTGCTTCTACCCCTCCCTGTCCCTCTTCAGAGACCACTCGCACAAGAAACTCTTTATTCATGAAGTACAATCGCTCCTTCTCTTGGGAGCCATAAAGGAGGTTCCATGTGGTCGCAGAGGGAAGGGGTTTTATTCCCAGTGTTTCCTAATCCCAAATGCGACTGGGGGTTCAGACCAATTTTAGACCAGCATCATCTCAGCAAATTCTTAAAAAAGGAAGTTTTGCATGGTCACCCTAGCTTCTATTATCCCTTCCCTGGATGCTGGGGATTACTATGTTTCCCTCGACTTAAAAGTTGTCTACTTCCAAGTGGCAATCAATCAGTCTCACAGGAAGTACCTCTGATTTCTGGTAAATCAAAATCTTGACCAGTTCACTCTACTACCTTTTGACCTGTCAGCAGCTCCCAGGGTCTTTACAAAGATCATGGCAGTAGTAGCTGCATTCCTCGGGAGTACAGATTTGCCCCTACCTTGGTGACTGGCTTGTCAAAGGCCAGTCCAAACTGTAAGTGCAGAACAGTGTTGCCCTGATCCAGGCAATGTTAAATGCTCTGGGACTGTTAAACAAATCTCTCTTCTCTCCTATCCAGAGGATAGAGTTTATAGGGGCTGTACTAGACTCATCTCAAGCCAGGGCTTTTCTTCCCAACTCCAAGTTCCAGGCAATCTGACCAATTGTTACAAGTTTGAAGGCTCACCTGCTCACAGCAGCACAAAACCGTTTGAGGCTTCTGGGTCACATGGCCTCTTTCACCTACATGGTTCAATATGCCAGACTGTACCTCAGAACTCTGTAGGGCTAGCTGGCATCAGTCTACTTCCAAGCATCATCAGTTAGATTCGGTGGTAAGACTGCTCTCCTAGGTCCTCACTCCCCTAGATGGGTGGACAAACCCATCCAGTGTATGTGCAGGTGTTCCATTTGCTTGCCTGCAATTGACACTCATGCTAGTGACAGATGCTTCTGCCCTGGGATTGGGAGCCCATCTGGGTTCTGTACAGACACAGGGTCTATGGTCCTTAACTTTACACATCGATGTCAGAGAACTGAAAGCTGTCAGACTGACATGCCAAGTATTTCTATAGCAGATCAGGGGAAGCAGCCTGTTAGTCATCACAGACAACACAGAGGGGGGAAGCCCACTCTTCTTCACTCTGTCAAGAAGTGACTCTATTCTGGGAGCTCTGTATGACCAACTGGATAGATCTAGAAGCATCTTACTGGCCAGGCATACAGAATGAGCTAGCAGATCACCTGAGCAGATTGTTTACGAGTCACCACAAGTGGTCTCTTCACCCAAATGTGAGCAAATAGATCTTCCAGCAGTGAGGGTTTCCCCAGTGGACCTATTTGTGACAAAGACCAACAGAAAGAGTCAGCAGCTCTGCTCCCTATGTGGTCACAGCCCAGGTCCCATAACAGAGTGACAGGTCCATACGTTTTTTTAGAGACTTAGTCAGGTGCAAGACCTAGTTCTACCATGGGGTCTAAACTTAATTTTGTGAAGTCTAATGGGTTCTCTGTTTGGGCAGTTGGCTACCTGCTGTCTGCTGCATCCATCAATGAAGGTGGAATTTTTGGTAGCCATTACCTTGGTCAGAAGTGTAGGGTTGCTGTGGGCATTAATGTTGGGGTCTCCGTATATGATCTTTTTGAAGAACAAGGCTTACCTGCGTCTTCATCCAAAGTTCATCCCAAAGGTGGTTTCTTCTTTCCACATCAACCAGCCAATTTATTTGCCCATTTTTTATTCAAAACCGCATATGGGGAGGGAGGAACAGCGTTTGCATACCTTGGATGTCAGGAGTGCCAGACCGTTTTACTAGGACAGAACCAGACACTTTCATAAATCCTCCCAGCTGTTCATACCAGTGGTGGACAGAATAAGCCAATCAGTCTCCATCCAGAGAATTTCTTCCTGGATCACATCCTGCACATGTGCTACGATTTGGCTAATGTCACTCCGCCTGACAGAGTCACAGCTCATTTCACGAGGTCACAGTTGGCCTTGGCAGACTTTCTGGCTCAAGTTCCAATTGCAGACGTTTGTAGTGTAACCTGATCCTCGGTCCACACATTTGCCCTCCATTATGCTGTGACTGAAGACTCCAGGGACAATGCTAATTTAGACGAGTTGTTCTCCAATCTTCTTTGAAATAGACTCCAATCCCATCTCCTGTTCTTATGGTTTGAGAGTCAAAGAAGAGAAAACAGTTACTAATCTGTTCCATAACTGTTGTTGTTCTTCAAGATGTGTTGCATATGCCAATTCCACAACCCACCCAGCAAGATGTTCCAGCAAGAAGAACTGGGGTGGGGGAGGTCATCTCTGCCCTTTATACCTGCACACAGTAGCATATGGCAGGAGGGGGCATTGAAGCCACCCAATGGGTACAGCTGAGCGGAAAAGTTTCCAACAGCCATGTGCTGGGCACACTGACACCAAAAGTGGAAGGGACGTGCAATACATCTCGACAAACAACAGTTACAGAACAGGTTAGTAACTGCTGTTTTCTCCATGCTCTATCTTTCAATTGTTTTGTAAACCTGAAGTGCAGTGTCCTTTCTTTTAGCTACACAAAGATCTGCAGACAACGTCAGTATTCCCTTGTATCTCAGTCAGCTTAACCCACTTCTTTTAAGATAGATGTGAATGCACAGCAGCCCTGAGCACTGCAAAAATGGCATTTTAATCAGGAGCTATCGTTTGGTAATACCAGAGCACCAAGAACATCCTTACCTAGAGGCTACATTTGCCTTTCAGCTCCTCTGCGGCAGGTTTTCTTTTGAATCTGTTTCTATTCAAGTCCTTGCGGGTTCACAATCAAATCACCAAAGATGTGTTAAACAACATAATCAGTTCATGAACACGATTTAAAGGATAAATAGCTCACAATCAACATTAGTCACCCAGCATGGCCCTGCTTGGGCGCAGAGGCCCAAGGTCTCTTTTTGATGTGAACTAGAAGGTGCTATATTTCCTCCTGAACACAATAGCCCTGAATAGGATCAAATGGGACTTTTTCTAACATCTAATTTGTTAACTTTGCAATAGAATTGACAGAGCTACTAATAACATTTAAAAGTTATTACTCTAACCAAAGGCCTAAAGGATTTTATAGCACTAAGGCCATTCCCCCAGACTCTAATGATAAAAACGCACTCTTCAAATCATGTTATAGGTATATCATTGCCATTACTTCGCTTATTGGTTTCCTTAAGTGTAAAATATATCAAGGAGGAGAGAGCTTGCTTTTTGGGTTGTTTTTTGCAGTCATATTTCCTGAAAAACATCCCATTAACCATGCTCCATCGTGGGCTGTTAAATCGATGAGTTTAAAAATAGGTGTGGGGGTGGGCAGTGGCTTTTTGCAGACTATTTGCTGACCAATATGTTCTGCAATTGCCCAATATTTACCGGTATTTCCATGTTCAGCTGCAAATCCCAGCCCCGCTCTTTTGTAGTTCCTTGTATTCCGCTTACCATCATTTACTAGGCTCCAATACACTTTTGAGAACTGCGCCTTGCAGATTGCGACTGCTGTACAAATGTTCTCCCAAACTCCGATTTGTCGCAACACATGGGGGAAAAAAATAAACTTTAAAAATAGGTCCTCGTTTCTTTTCTTAGATTGCAAAACTCCAAGCTGCCATGCACTCCCCCGTTCGTCTGAAAGTGATTAGTTGGCAAGAATAGAACTTTGGTTTCCAAGGTGCAGTGAGAGAATGCAGAGGCAGCTGAGGATATAGGCTAAATAGACAGTTATATTGGGTGCCGCAGCTCAGGGGACGTAGCCAGGACAGCAGTAGGACTAGAGTCAGTCACACACAACACGTAGCACTTTTATGTAGCGCTTTATGCTTCCAAACTGATGTACAAACATTAATCACCCTAACGAGGCAGGTAGGCATGTCCTGTATTATCCTCAGTTTACCAGTGGGGAAATGCAGGCATGACAAGGCTCAGAAATTATTTATAAAATGATCGACCAAAATGATGAAAACACCTTGCTCTGATGAAATGCTCATCTGTATATCTCAGAGTTACTCAGCTGCTGCCTGGCACATTGGCCTGTACTTCAAAGACTGCCCCTGCTCCCAAGTATTTCTGCAGATTTGCCAGCTCTACCAGTTTTCAGACCCTTCTACAGTGCTACTAGAGTATCCCTGTCTGATTGGCTGCACTCCCCTGCCTTCTAGGGAAGGGCAGCCAATCGGAGCAGCTGTATTTACTGAGAGACAGCCTGCAGCAGCTGAACTTTCTTCCTTCCCTCACTGAGAACACAGGGCTAGAGCAATCCTGAAGTCCCCTAGCCCTGGGTTCTCACAGCTGGCTGGGGAACTGGCACTCCCTGCCCGTCCTGCAACACCCATAGCTAAGCGTGTCCCCAGGCCTGGGAGGGGGATGGTGAAGTGGCTTATGCTGCAATGCAGGGTTCTAGGGTTGAGTAGTACATGAGCTCAGGGCCTAGAACTGGCATATGCTGTAAACAGAAACCAACAGAGCCCTTTGCATCCCCATTTTGCAGATGAGGAAACTGAGGCCCAGAGAGGTCAAACGATTTACCGAAGGCCACACAGGCAAAACTAGGATTACAAGTCAAGAGATAGTGGCTTCTGTTATTCCATGTTTCTATTACAGTGGCATCCACAGGCTTCCTTCAGGGTCAGGGCCCCATTACAGCAGGCACCATACAAACACAAGAGACACGGACTAAGTCCAGAGCTCATGCCCCCCTGGCCTCCGCTCTGCAGGTGCCCCTACTTCTGCTCAGTCATGGTTTTTCTCAGATTGGCTCCAGGGTCCTTTGCACAATGGTGCTTCCTTTGCAGCACTATTTTAGTTCACACAGATGATGCTGGAGCATGGCTAGGAATTAGTGTCCCCTTCCTTCGTGGAAATGAGGCCAACTTTTTTAGAGGATCAAATGACAGAAATAGGAGACTTGGAGAGTTGTTAGGTTGGTAAGACAGAAGGAGGGAAGGAAAAGGAAGAAATATGGGTACTGGGAAGGAGATAGCCCTAAATACTATCTTCCCCAGGGGGTCAATGCACCTAAGGGCAACCTCCATCTGCTCCACTTTGGGGGTAATGTGCATTCTTTGCAAGTGTCAGGTTTTTGCTTTGTTTTGTTTAATATCACGTGGCCCCAGAAGCCCCCCTGAGCTTGTGATCGCTCTTTTTCTGCTAAGTCCTTTCTCCAGAGGGGTCTTTAGCATGGAGTAATTGCTTTGTCTACCAGGCTATTTACTACCAATGCTTTTACACTTATTGGGATATGCTCTGTAAATCAATGCGCCGTAGAGACTAATCATTGGTTCATTTCTTTGCAATGAATGATGTTTATTGCATTTCCAGGAACCATAGCTCTCTGCTCTTCCTCATTAGGAGGGGCACCTCGCATCATAGATTTTCCATCCCACAGAGACCTGCTGAGATTTCACTTTGATTATCATCAGTTATTTACATCATGGAGGCAGACCCGGGGCACTGAGATTACCGGAATGTGCGACAGCCATATCGGAAAGAAAGGTGAACCCATCTGTGACGGGGTGCTCCCCTCACCGGTCAGATGGCGCCTCCTCCTGGTCATTCTGGGGAATAGCTCACAAGGTCAACGCCCTTTCCTGCAGTTGCCTGCCATCTTCTACCTCTCTGTCTGGGTCTGAGGCCCCATTCTTGCTCCACGAATGGCTGCCGCCTCTTTGTGACTTGCCCCTCCAGCCAGGTCACCAAATGGTTTCCCCTTCTGGGGTTGGAAAATCTCGGTTCCAGAAACAGGCTCGGGCAGTCTTCCTAGTCACGGCCCCGCCAGTGCCACTTCCCCAGTGGCTGGTTGGGGAACCCAGGCCTGCCCTCTACTTTGGGTTCCAGCCAGCAGTCAAGGTTTGGTCCATCCCAGACCCTGCTGCATTTCTCTGAGTGCTTTCCTAACAACCCGGCTCTCCCTTTCTTCTCTGGGTCTGCCAGCTTCACCATTGCCTCTTCCCAGGGAGAAACTGCAGGCTGCACGTCTCTGTAGCCTTCAAACACTCCTCCCAGGAAATGACTTCAGCCTTTCCCAACAGCCCTTCTTTCTGCTGCCAATGTCCTGCCTTTATAAATCCAGCCCAGCTTGTTCCTTCCCAGCTGGGCTCCCTCCCTCAGTACAGGTATTATTTAGCCACCTGGTTCTCTCTGTGGCCTGTTGGGTTAATTAGCCTCCTTTTTAGACTTCATTAAACCTTTCCAGGCAAGTGTGGGGAAAACAACCCATCATACCATCCAAAAGAAAATCATGATACTTACCACTTCCAGAGCTCTTGTCCTTCCACCTGCAGCTCTCAAAGCACCATTTAATTGCCTTTTTATATAAGGAAACCTGAGATGACCAGAGCTAAAAACCTTTGCCTTTTCTAGAATGAACCGTCTAGAAAGCTGTAGAGCATTCACTTATTTTTCTTCCCATTCCAGTGCCCTTTACACCTGCTCTGATTGTATGCTTCCCAAATCAGACAAAGGGGATGGAGGGCGTGCAGAAAAGAGGAGAGAAAATGAGGTTCAGACCTACCCTTAGCCTAGTGTACTACATTAATGGCCAAACCCTGCACTAAGTCTCTTGTAAACTGTCTTGTTTTGGGTCATGACTTTACTCTATTTCATAAGAGTAAGAAGAAATTCCAGTAATTTACAGTTGAAGTCACATTATGTGCGTGTGTTGCTTTTCCACACACAGAGAGCAAACAGGTTTCTTCAGGCCAGATGGCCTTTGGATTAACAGGCTAACAAAATAAGAAAGAACAAAAGTAAAGTTTCCACGAGACAGCACACATTGCACTCCCCCTCTCATGTAAAATGGCTGCCTATGACTGTAGAGAGAGGATTCCGTATGGATTTAAAGGTACAGTAAACGTAAAACAAATGCGTAACAATGCCATAGCTAGATTTACCACAGTAACCTTTAGTCTTCACTCCACCCACCCACGCCATTATCTGTTTCTCTTCACTTGTTGGGTTAGGCCTTATTTACTTCATAAGCACTTTGGGGTAGGCAACCTGCCTTCTGACATTTCTACAGAGCACCTATGGGCGGGGTGGGGGGGGGTATAGAAATATTACTTTTTGCACTTTCCTTTCCCCCTGGAGTCCAGATGTGGAGCCACAGTTCAGAGCTGAGGTCTGGATTTGGGCCCTGCTTCTAAGCATTGTCCAGTCTTCCTGTTGCTCCCCCCAACCTCTCAGCATCACCGTAACTGAGCGTCAGTTGGTTCGCGCTCATCCACAAGGCAGGCTCACTCTGATGCGCGGTGAGGGGCTCAGCAGCACGGGGTGGGTCAGATGAGATACAAATTCAGAGCAGAGTGTCATCAGGCTACTGACAACACTGCAGCCTGTGTCTCCATACACAAAGCAACCAGAAGTACCCCTTTTTGACAGTTGCATTATTTTAGCTGGACTATATGGGCTAACGTAGCCCAGTCACTGTCCAACATTCAACAGTGTTAAACAAAGTATACAGTGACCTCAGCCTGCTTAGCAGCACGGCAAACACGCCATTAAAAATCCTTTTAAAGATACAGAAAAGGAGGAAATCATTTGATACGTCAAGTGTTATATAAGGCTTTCGTTATTCACAACAGCCCTTGTTCTCTTGAACTGTAGCCGGTTTTTAAAAGGAAAACCCCCCTCTTGTTTGACAGTCTCTTAGATGGTATCAATGCTGGTAGCAACGGGGATCCCAGGCAGTGCTTGGGATTCAGCTAGCGCTGGTAGGGGTGGCCATGCCATCTGGCTCTCTCTCTGGCCTGGGCATCCCTCAGAATCAGCATGATGAAGGTCCGGGGTCCCAGGAAAGCGTGGGGAGGCAGCCAGGCTGGTGCGGCTTGCGCCGGTAGCCTCTGTCTGTTCTTTCGTTTCTCTCTTTAAGGCCCCCCCCCCAAAAGACAGCTGATGTGTGGCATAGCCCATCGCCACATTATTGTGCCCGCCAATTAGACCTAAGATCCGACATACCAATTTTGGCTCATTAACTTCCGGCTCCACAGCTCCTGTTTTTAACAAGCATAATTTCAACATAGGCCTTGAATCATATCAACTTGGCCTTTCTGTCTAGCCTAATTCAGTTCTTGTGTCTCCCTTTTGTACCTTGCCCCATCAACACGTGCTATTATAGGTTAGGATGACCTTTTCATGAACATTTACATACTATTTACAGGTGGGCTCAAGATTGCGGTAACTTTGTAGCGCCAATTGTCACAACAGGACGCCACACAAAGGGCCCCTTAGCAATGATGCGAGTTAGTTTTATGCTTCCCCCTTGATGCTCTGAAGCTGGCTGGTTTGTTGTGTGCAGTTAGTGTTCCCTAGATCTGGCACCTAGACAACAGCAACAGGGTGATTTACAGAAGTTATTGGCGGGGGCAACAACATACAGCGCTGCTGCTAACACCATTTGTTTTCGAAGCTCCCGTTGTTCCTAATGAACATATAGTTACTACAGAGCCCCTGCTGAATCCTGCACAGCATTTTACACAGAGAACTGTGCCTGTCTGAAGCGCCGTCAGGAAAGTGTGGAGCAGCTACTTGAGGGATTATTTTCCTTTAATAAACCTTTCCTAAATGGAACTTCTTTTCCCCTCTGTTTCCCCCCTCCCGCTCGAGTTCTTCCAATAAAGGCTTTTCTGGTTAGATATGCCGGGAACAATCCAGCATTGCATTGTAGTTTCTTACACCCGTCTTGGTATTTGTCCTTTGACGTGCCTAAATATGTATGAAGACTTTCATAAAGCCGAATTGTTCACACAGCACCTAGGTGCAGAGCTTTGCAGGCTATTTATAAACGCAACAAACTCTTTGGTGATGGTTAAAACTTCTCTTCTTTACTATCTGGTTTAATTTACTTCCAGTGCAAACTGATCACAGCCTCAGCTGCTTCTTTTTTTTTTTTTTTTTTAGCGTGGTTTCCCCCCCGTCTCCATAACGAGTAGCCACTGTTGTTTCATAAGTGCCCAGCTTCTAGCTGAAAGCTCTGATTTCTATGACATGTTTATTGATTTGCACAGCTAATATATTGGGCTGGTTGAATAGTTTATTAATTTTAGGAGCGTTACATTGGCGTCTGATATAATTTAGGTTTTGTCAGTGCACTCCTGTGTTTGTGCATTCAGCCTTTTTTATGCGTGCACATTGTTTATTGCTTTGTCTACGAATGATATTAGGAAAAGCCTATAATATATTAGTTATATCTCAAAGAATACAGAGGCATGTGTCCAGCATATTGATTTTTGTCTGCATTATTCTTCGGATTGTATTAAAGGTTAGATGCTCCGACCAAGATTTGTTCCACATTGTGCTAGGTGCAATACAAAGACCTAGTGAAAGGGAGGCCCAATCTAAGAGCTTCCAACCTAAATAGACATGACAGACAAAGAGTTTCAATGACATTAGGCTTAGAATGCAGGTCTCGGTCCCCCAGCCAGTGCTCTAACCTCTAGAGAAGACAACCTCCCACATGTCTGACGAAGTGGGTATTTACCCACGAAAGCTTATGCTCCAATACATCTGTTAGTCTTAAAGGTGCCACAGGACTCTCTGTTGCTAACCTCTCACTGTATACCTTACACTGGGGTCTCATATCATGTGCAGAAAGACCAGCTGAGCTCACTGAATGAGGCTGTGAGGGAATATCCCTGAAGTAGGGAGGTCTATATTATGTGCCGCCCTCTGTTGGATGGAATGTTGCCCTCAAGTGGCTGTATCTACAGAGAACAGCTGTTCTAACGAGTCAGAGGGTAGGTGGTACATAAGAGACTCACATACCAAGTGGGCCACAGATCGCACATGCTTATGAAGAAAGATTTGAATTCTGTCAACCTAGGCTCCTAGCGCTAGTCACCTAACCCTGCTGGCCTGTGTTTCAACACAATTATGTCTCTTCTTTTCCCACTGCCAGATGGTAGGAGTGAGGGTCATCTCTGTTTTCTGCAACATGTGACTCTTATGGCAAGCAATGACACTGCACGTTGTTGGGATGTTTTTCAAGCAGGATTGATGTGAACGCTGAGCTTTTAAATTAACACACATTAATGAAAATGGATCTGTGATAACTATTCTAGGAGCCCTTGCACATTGAACAGCCTCATTAAGCCTCTCTCTTATTGTCTCCAAATCCATTCAAATTGTGTGTTCTTGTTGTTATTGTACCCCTGAGCAGCATCTGCAGGTATGCGAGTTACTGCCCCTGGTATTTGGGAAAGGCTAATGGTGTTATTGTATCACACTGGCGTCTTTTTCGAGGAAGACAAGTGAGCGCTTATAAGAACATTGCTCAACATTTTCCTAGGATAAAGTGTTTTCACGTCTCCATAACCTCTGGGTATTTTTAATGCAAATGCAGGGTTTACCTAAAATGAGAGAAGCACTTTCTTTTGTTAAAAAGAACAACAATGCAGTTTTGAGCAGTGAATGTGCTGCCTTGCACACACCCTGAACTACATCAAGCAAGATAAAAAGGGAAGTGTGTGTGGAGCAGCAAAGAATGCTGCAGCGACTTCAATCTCTAGCATATATTATGGTGAGCTTACTCGCAATGTGGAGACCGTTCAAGACATAGCTGATGCATCATCAGTCTCAGGTAGCCCATGAAATATGCATTTTCATAAAGCAACCACTTCACTTTGATTGAATCAACCATTCATTCCTTAGCACTTCTGCTGAACTTCTTGTATATGGGTTTTCTGTTTTGGTCTGTGTATCCTGTATATTAGTTCACTGCTCAGTACTCTGGAAGCAACCTAAGTTAGGGGGCCAGATCCTTAGCACCTAGCCTAGCTGCTTTGTGCTGCTAAGGCAAAATAGCAGCAAATGATCCTCCAGACAGAGGGGAATCCTAGAGAAAGCATAACTGACTTTACACCATCTACTCATGCCCCCTCCCCCCAATTTCTATGCAGAGGGCATTTTTGGGGCAGGGCATATCATACTTCACCTGATTCTTACCTGCCACAACAGTCCTTATGGAACCACAGCACCCAACATAATTTAGAGCAGCCTAAAGGCTGTTCTAAGTTTCATGGGGGGGAGGGGCAGGTAAGGGCTGTCTTTGTCCTGGGCTGGCTTTGTCAGGGGAGGAGAAAGGTGGTTTAAAGCCATTTTCCCTCCTCCTGTCTTCAGCTGTGCCAAGCTTAGCTCAAGTGAGGATTGGGCCTGGAATGTTAAATTAGCACTTTGTTATAGGGGTGATATGCCCACTTGAGGCCCAAGTGTAGAATTGGAGGGCCCTAAGTTAGGGACTCAGGAGATTTCTTAGTGCCTTGACTGATTTCCATGATCAATTCTCCATTGCTGTGGCATCAGACCTCTGTAGCTCTAGTATTCCCTGCTGGCTATGGGAATGGTTCCTGGCGCACACACACTGTAAGTCATTCATAGAGTCTAAGGCCAGAAAGGCCCATCATGATCATCTAGTCTGACCTCCTGTATATCACAGGCCATAGAACGGCCCCAAAATAATTCTCAAAGCAGATCTTTTAGAAAAATATCCAATCTTGATTGAAAAATTTTCAGTGATGGAGAATCTACCACAAACCTTGGTAAATTATTCCAATGGTGAATTACGCTCATGGCTAAAAATGTATGCCTTGTTTCCGGCCTGAATTTGTCTAGCTGCAACTTCCAGCTGTTGGCTCAGGTTGTACCTCTCTCTGCTAGACTGAAGAGTCCATCATCAAATATTTGTTCCTCATGTAGGTGCTTATAGGCTGTGATCAAGTCATCCCTTGACCTTCTCTTTGTTAGACTCAAAAAGCTCAATCTATTTAGCTTATCACTATAAGGCAGGTTTTCTAAACCTTTAATCAGTCTCGTGGCTCGTCTCTGAACCCCCCTCTTCAACTTATCAACATCCTTCTTGAATTGTGGGCACCAGAACTTGACACAGTATTCCAGCAATAGTCATAGAAGAGCCCAGTACAGAGGTAAAATAACCTCTCTACTTGTACTCAAGATTCCCTTGTGTATGCAGCCCACGACCACATTAGCTCTTTTGGGCACAGTGTCATACTGGGACGGCTGAGCAAAGAGACTTTAGGATGAGAACTGCTAGGATCCACCCCTACTCCCCCAGGAAAAGGAGCCCCTGAGATCCTCCCTCCCAAGAGCTGCAAGGCAGGGGAGAAAAGAGAAACACTGGTAAAAGAGTCTCAGAAAACCACAAAATGATCCTGACGCACTGACCTGAGCTGGAGGGAGAGAGCAGTTCACGCTGTGATGTTGCAACGTGTGACAGTGTGGCTGGCACGATACATGCAAACACCCCAACCAAATGCCAGTTTACCATACTAATTTTGTGGCGCTCAAGCAAACTTTTTTGGTAACGACTAAATGTCTCTCCAGCTTTTCAAGGAGGAAAGTCTTTGCTCTGTAGTACTGAAAGGGCAGTCAACGTAGAGCCCAGAGACATGGCATTTAGCAACTCCCAACTTGTGCCTGCAGCTCTTTGTAGTTGATAATTTACATACAGCCCTGGAATGTCTTAACATGATCTTGACACTGAACAACAGAGGCTTTGCACAGGTAACACGGTTATCGGCTTTCCTGCTCAATACATACACCAAAGCCACCAAAATCCAGCACATGGTCTCTTTATTGTTATTTGAAACTGGTGGGAGTATTGGGAAATAAGGGACTGGAAGGAGAGATGACCACTGCATTTGTGAACTCATTCAAAATGGCTGCGACAGCTCTATAGGGCTTGTTGAGATCAGAGGTAGCCTGCATTCATCTCCGCTGAATGTATGAAATGCTGAAGGTAGGGGAGCGAGTCGGCTCAAAGCTACTTTGAGTGAGTGTGCAAATGCACTAGAAAGCAGTGCTCGTGCACTGGGATTTAGTCCCTATCTCCGGTACTTTCCCCTTACCCTTATGAACTCTGAGGAAGAGGATTAGAGGGGATAGGACAAAATACCACAGACTAACTGTAAAAAAATAACCCACATAAAGTAAAGAAGCTTACACTGAAAAAGAGATTACAAAAAATCTGATGTAGGATAAAATTTTATTCCATTAAACTAAAATCGGAAGAAGGGAAAGGAGGTTTGTGCCGGAAATTCTCCGTGGAGCATACAGATCTAACCAACAGCCGCAGCACGGGACCAGGCTAATCTAGTTTTTCAGTTTGAACACTGACATCTGTTTGGTCTGCACCTGATAGCTCTGTAAACTGCTGCACTTCTTGTTGCCATCAAAGCAGCCAGCTGATGTCAATAGTTCAATAAGCAGAGGCAAGTTAAAAAACAATAATGGTGATGGGTGACATATTTCCATTAATGTACTAGATATGCACACAGATACATCACTAGATACCAGCTGCCAAAACAATGCAGTGTTATCTACAGCGCAGGGAGAGGCACTGGAAAAGAGCGAGTAAGCGAGCGAGAAAGTGAGAGGGAATAGAACAGTGGGCAATGCAATAACATATTTATTTTTTCAGTGCTGGCTCAGCTCGCAGCTCATTCGCACAAAGCACTGATAGACCAAACACACCTCTTTTGCCCAGACTTTCCACATCAGTGGTTTAGCTGCTACCAGGAGGGTTGCGTTTCCCCATAATGTGGCCTCTGTATAATCACTGCATTAAGTCTTTGGGTTCCAGCAAGGTCATTCCACACCTGGCTACTCATATTAGGTAAGTGTTAGTAACAATTGCCAGGCAGCTTCAAAGACAGGGCCCCCCCCCCCACATCTTTTGGTAAACAAACATTTCAATTTAACACAGAGACCATTTTTAAACAGTATTTGAAAAACATTTAAACCACAATGAGCTAGTGGTAAATCTACCACTGTGTCCCCTTACGCACACACACAAACTCTCTCTTTTCCCTGTGCTTGTCTATCAGAGATGATTTCTCTGTCTCTATATTGTGGCTATAAAATGTGGCATGTGTAATTTTTTTTCTTCAGAGCTACAGCGTCACTTAGCCCTTTTCCAAACACTTGTTAGCAAAATAAAGTCTGGGATTCCGAACAGCATTCTAGTCCTTTGATTAATGGTTGACCGATCTCCTCATTTTCTGGTAAAATAGGAAATCTATAGTATGTATCCAAAGTGGTACAGATATTAAGAACCAATCCTAAGAGTGCACACAGTTCTCGGTTTTATGTTGATCAGCCACTGCGTACAGAAAGCTGTCTTTGACTCTTTTATTTATAACCTCCCCACTTTCCCAAGATCTGATTGGCTCAGTTCTCAGGCAGTGGATGTGTGAGTTGGAGACAAGACTGTTTGTCCTTAACTGAAGCTTTGAAGCACAGCTAGTAATTACCATACCCTTTTTCTGGATAAGTCTGGAGCCTTTGAATTGAGTTGGCCTGCTCTGCTCTCTGCACATTTGCAGAGCCACAGATGCATTCAACAAAAACCCTTGCCACCTCCCCACTGCCTCGCTCGTCATCTTTGGAATTAAATCAAATACTTGTTATCCCTTTTGACCAGAGCAATTACCCAATACTTGGAGTCTAGTGGGTTGTTTCCATTAGGATGAGAAATTGCTGACTGAACTAGGTGTTTCTTTGATACCATCTTATTAACGAAAGAATATACACAAAAATCCTGTTTCACATAGCATGCATCAAACAACAGGACAAGCTTCTTTGCTCACAGTTCCAAGCCTCTTTCCAGATAGCACTCTGTGCAAAAGCTCTCTCTCTCTCTCTCAGCTTTTCTCATTTTCATAGAATCATAGGACTGTCAGGGACCTTGAGAGATCATCTAGGCCAGTCCCCTGTGCTCTTGGCAGGACTAAGTATTATCTAGACCATCCCCGACAGGTGTTTGTGTAACCTTCTCTTAAAAATCTCCAATGATGGGGATTCCACAACCTCCTGAGGTGATTTATTCCAGTGCTTAACTGCTCTGACAGATAAGAAGTTTTTCCTGATGTCCAACTTAAACCTCCCTTGCTGCAATTTAAGCTCATTGCTTCTTGTCCTACCCTCAGAGGTTACGGAGAACAATTTTTCTCCCTCTTCTTTGTAACAACCTTTTATGTATTTGAAAACTGTTATCATGCCCCTTCCCAGTCGTCTCTTCTCCAGACTAGACCAATCCAATTTTTTCAATATTCCCTCATAAGTCATGTTGTCTAGAACTTTAATCATTTTTGTTGCTCTTCTCTGGATTTTCTCCAATTTGTCCACATCTTTCCTGGAATGTGGTGCCCAGAACTGGACACAATACTCCAGTTGAGGCCTAATCAACATGGAGTAGAGCTGAATAATTACTTCTCGTGGCTTGCTTACAACACTCCTGCTAATGCATCCCAGAATGTTTGCTTTTTTTGCAACAGTGTTACACCGTTCACTCATATTTAGCTTGTGATCCATTATGACTCCTAGATCCCTTTCTGCAGTACTCCTTCCTAGGCAGTCATTTCCCATTTTCTATGCATGCAACTGATTGTTTCTTCCTAAGAGGAGTACTTTGCATTTAACCTTGTCGAATTTCATCCTATTTACTTTGGACGCTTTCTCCAGTTGTCCAGATCATTTTGAATTTGAATCCTAACCTCCAAAGCACTTGCAACCCCTCCCAACTTGGTATCATCTGCAAACATTATAAGTGTACTCTTTATGCCATTATCTAAATCATTGATGAAGATATTGAACAGAACCGGACCCAGAACTGATCCCTGCAGGACCCCACTCGTTATGCCCTTCTAGCTTGATTGTGAACCACTGATAACTGTCCTCTGGGAATGATTTTCCAACCCGTCATGCACCCACCTTATAGTAGCTCCATCTAGGTTGTATTTCCCTAGTTTGTTTATGAGAAGGTCACTCAAGACAGTATCAAACAATCATGCTATAAGTGTGTCACTAGGGCTTCTTTGTTTGTTTCTGCTGCTTCCCTCTGTCAAACACTACCCAATGCCTGCCTTTAGCCCCCAAAGAAACATAGCACACCTTGCTGACCAGGCTTGCATGTGACCTGTGTTTTAGGTGGTGGTACCTAGTTTTTCAGCTATATATTCCATAAAGGAGCCAAATACCTTTTTACAGGTATCCTGTTACATCCAGCAGCTTCAGTGAGGTTTCACTCAACCCCCAAGCATAACATGCAGCCTTATATGGTGTGTGGGTTACATTATTATTCTGATCTGGTACCTTTGTACGTGCAGTTTGTGCAGGAGTAAGTGACTACACAAAGACTCTGTGTACTTCTCTCCAAAAGTCCTGACCAGCTAGAATTCTGGCGAATGCTTCAGCAAGGAGTTAAGCTGAGGTACAGAAAAGGGGAGGGTAATCGTAGCTATACAGCATTTACTTCCATCACCTGTTACAATAACACCTCCGTGCTCTCTTTGGTATGCTCCATTGCCTGCCTTGAACGGCTGGGTTCTGCATGGGGAGCTGTGTGTGCATTATAAGAACATAAGAAAGGCCGTACTGGGTCAGACCAAAGGTCCATCTAGCCCAGTATCTGTCTACCGACAGTGGCCAATGCCAGGTGCCCCAGAGGGAGTGAACCTAACAGGCAATGATCAAGTGATCTCTCTCCTGCCATCCATCTCCATCCTCTGACGAACAGAGGCTAGGGACACCATTCTTACCCATCCTGGCTAATAGCCATTTATGGACTTAGCCACCATGAATTTATCCAGTCCCCTTTTAGACATTGTTATAGTCCTAGCCTTCACAACCTCCTCAGGTAAGGAGTTCCACAAGTTGACTGTGCGCTGCGTGAAGAAGAACTTCCTTTTATTTGTTTTAAACCTGCTGCCTATTAATTTCATTTGGTGACTCCTAGTTCTTGTATTATGGGAATAAGTAAATAACTTTTCCTTATCCACTTTCTCAACATCACTCATGATTTTATATACCTCTATCATGTCCCCCCTTAGTCTTCTCTTTTCCAAACTGAAGAGTCCTAGCCTCTTTAATCTTTCCTCATATGGGACCCTCTCTAAACCCTTAATCATTTTAGTTGCTCTTTTCTGAACCTTTTCTAGTGCTAGAATATCTTTTTTGAGGTGAGGAGACCACATCTGTACACAGTATTCGAGATGTGGGCGAACCATGGATTTATATAAGGGCAATAATATATTCTCAGTCTTATTCTCTATCCCCTTTTTAATGATTCCTAACATCCTGTTTGCTTTTTTGACCGCCTCTGCACACTGCGTGGACATCTTTAGAGAACTATCCACGATGACGCCAAGATCTTTTTCCTGACTCGTTGTAGCTAAATTAGCCCCCATCATGTTGTATGTGTAGTTGGGGTTATTTTTTCCAATGTGCATTACTTTACATTTATCCACATTAAATTTCATTTGCCATTTTGTTGCCCAATCACTTAGTTTTGTGAGATCTTTTTGAAGTTCTTCACAATCTGCTTTGGCCCATTATGATGGGCACAGGTGTGACTGCTATGTTCTCACACTGACACTGCAGATGCCATGGCCGGAATCAGCAGCTCCCTACACCCGCTACCTGTTCACCCATGTCCCAGGAAACCCAGGGTCTAGTAGGATGGGGCTCACCACCATTGGAAGGGGGAGGGATAGCTCAGTGGTTTGAGCATTGGCCTGCTAAACCCACGGTTGTGAGTTCAATCCTTGAGGGGGCCAAAAATCAGGGCCCTAGGGATCTGGGGCAAAAATCAGTACTTGGTCCTGCTAGTGAAGGCAGGGGGCTGGACTCAATGACCTTTCAAGGTCCCTTCCAGCTCTAGGAGATAGGAAGTCAATGCTCATGCAGGCTGGATGTTATTATTTTCATTCATTGACTCAATAACTTGCGTAAGTTTAATTTTGCTGTTGTTCTGTTCTTGGCTTTTAGCTGCACTAGCCTTCTTTCTGAGGTTTCCCTCTAGGATCCAGCGGCAAGAGTCATGTAAGGCAGAGTCTGGTGAGCTGTTATCCGTCTGGATCCCTCCATGCAGCCCATTCACTTTCCTTCATCTGCCCCTTCCCCTCCTATTGCAGTGGGATGTAGCAATCCTGGGGGAGCAATGAGTGGATGCTGAAACATCACAGTGAGCTAGGAGGGTTTGTTTGGAGGCACAGGGGCTCAGACGTTCTGTTCCAGAACGCCTTGCGTAAGTCAAATTTTGCGTAAGTCGGGGACGTATACCCGACAATTACGCAAAAAAAAAAAAAGAAGAAGAAGCTTACGGACTTTACTTTTTCCATAAGTGCGGGTTTGCGTAACCCGGGAAGCGTCTGTACAATGTTATGTTTTTGTTTTGTGTCCTTCACTTCAGCTCTGGGGATTGGGGTATGGCAGGGAATGGGACCATGCAGAGCTGACAAAAGATGAGTACCAACTCAGCTGCTCTCAGGCCTGCCCTGGAAGCAGGACGACTGCAAGAAGAGGAATCCCAGCTAGGCAAGGTAGGGGCAGCATCCCTCCTAGCATGGAGGTAATGTAATTGTGGTCATAGCCTTTTGGTATACGTTGATTTCCCAACTTTATTAATGTGCTTTACACCCATAAACCTTCATGACTATGGTTGATGTGTGTACATGAAAGGGGTATAAAACATCTTCACCTGAAGAATGAAAAAATTAATCCCCAGAGTATAAAAAATGGCAAGGCCAGCACTTTGATAAGACTCATGCTACTGGCACCATCACAAACGGTGTCAGGTACTGCCTCGGATAATCAGGCCTAGTGGTTGAAGTGTGCGTCACAGCTAGTTGTCGGGTTGGGCCTGAGCCAAGGGTGGTCCTGGAATCGAGGTCTGGGGACAGGTTGGTGTCAAAATGGAGCTCAGAATCCATAGCCAAACCAGAATCAGAACTGTTGCCAGAGTCCAAAGCCAGGTGGTCAGAGTCCACAGACAAGCCAAGTTGATACTGAAGCTGCAGTCCAGATACAGGCTGAAGGTTGAATCCAGATAGTCAGCCTGAGAGTTTGGGCAGGGGGAGGATCAGGAGGCAGAGGCAAGGCTAGAACGGGTCGGTGATGAGGCTGGAGCAAGGCTAGTGCAAGGCAAGGATGATACTGGGACAGGACTTGGGCAAGGCTGGGGCAAGGAGCAGGCTGGGAGTCGCTGGATTCTTTCTGGGGGCACCAGGAGGTTTCCTGGTGGGGTAGTGCTGTTGCTCAGACTGACCTGCAGCTCTGCTGGGGTCGTGGACATACCTGAGCCTGGGGTCATCTGACCCAGGCTCTGCTCGGCGGTAGGTTGTTG
Organism: Emys orbicularis; assembly: GCF_028017835.1. Classification (NCBI taxonomy): domain Eukaryota; kingdom Metazoa; phylum Chordata; order Testudines; family Emydidae; genus Emys; species Emys orbicularis. The sequence continues at coordinate 11,347,248 of NC_088684.1, read as the reverse complement.
CTGCATGCCAGAGGGCTAACACACGGCAGGCTCTATTCAGTGCTGACTCACTGCAGCACCTATTAAGGTTCTGGGGGTGGGCGGGCGCAAGCCACCGGACCCAGGCATCAAAAGACTGACTCACCACAGCAGCAGAGCGAGCAGCCCTGGTGTGGCTGCGAGTTTGCCTCTCACTTACTTGGAGCCAGTGGTATCAGGGGAAGTGGTTGGCCCATGAGCTCAGGAATGGGACATGTGCTCTTTTATCCCCAAGATCACTATTTCAAGTACAGACCACACATTTAGGTGCTGGTTCAACAAGGTGCCTAACTTTAAATAACCGAGTGTTCCCATTGAAGACAATGGGACTACTCACATGGTTAAAGTTAGGCACGTCCTTAAGTACCTTGCTGAACCAGGACCATAGTAACAAAGTTACTGACAGGCTGCCAGGCAGTTGTCAGATATCTGAAATGAGCTGATGGTTTCAGTATATTGTCTAATGAAGAGGTATCCGTCCCACCCCAAGAATCACCATCAGCCTGGCCCTACTATTTAACAGCCAGCTCAGCAGGCCCAGTTGACAGGCTGAGGATGGAATGGGCATGGAGATGGAAGTAACCTCTCACCTCTAAAGGCCTTCCCTCCAATTTAGGGTTAAGGTGCATTGGCAAGGCAGCGTTAGGAAGCTTGCACTGCTAACATTCATGCGGTACCTGCTTTATGGAGAGACAAACAGGAACAGCACTGTGAATCTGGCACCTTTGATTAGCACTAAATTTACCTTAGAAGACAAAGATTAATTATATTAATTCCAGACCCAGACACTCTGTAGGGACATGGTGGTGCTTGTGGCACCACGTGATACATTATTACTACCAGTAAAGTCATACAGGGACACTACCAAGACTTACATGCAGCAGAGGGAGGCAGATGTATAAATAACAGAAGCTAGATATTTATTTGCATAGTTGAATTTACACGTCTTAAGTTTCTCCAGTGTATTGGGCCAATTTCTGCTCTCAGGAGCTGAGGTTTAAATCACTAAGTGGGGTCCTATCAGATTTACAGTTGTATAACAAAGCACAATTTGGCTCATTATGTTTGAATTAATAGCTGGATGTTTCAAGGAGAAGTAAAATCAGCTTGCATTTCTAGAAAAGGACAGGAGATCAGATAAGCATAGTCCTTTATTCAAACCACTGGACCCCAATTCTGACAGTTGTAATTTTCTATTTTAAACACAAAAAATGAGCTCGTTCTGAATATATTCCGACAAAACGACATCACCACTTAACGCTCGTCACAGGTAAGCCTCAGCATTAAGACTACACTACAGTGTGACATTTCAGCTCTCTTACCCTGATAGGTAAACGTGTAAGAAAGCTGGGAAAGATATTAGAAGTGCCAAAGTTAACATGTGGCAGAGTATTATCATATATATATATATATATATATATATATATATATATATATATATATATATATATATATATAAAAGCTTATGTTATGTTAGTGAGCACATACTGCAGAATTAAAACGCCATTTTGGAAGCCAAGGTTGAGAAACATGCAGCTTTCTTTTATTACAATGACAGCTGTTAGAGCTTGAGTCAAAGCCCATCGAATTCAACAGGAGTGTTTCCAATTACTTGGATGGGCTTTGGATTAGCCCTTTAATGGTAAAATGGTGCTATTTCCCTGGTCATTATACCAGAGGATTGCACATCAGTACAGGTTTCACAGTACAACATCCTCTACTCGAAGAGAGAGAGAGAGAAAATCTTCCATTAACAGTCTCAGAGCTAGGGTATCCATCAATAGTTTTGTCTCACACCCAGATAAATGTGGTCCTCGTAAAGCCTTAGCTTTATTCCTAGCAGCAACTGTAGCACGAAGAATATCTTTTGGGGATTACTGAATTAATCTCAATTGAGAGTGTGGTGGTACAGTAATATTATTGTATCACATTATGCAGTACGGGCGCATGCAAGAAAAGCAAAGCCTTTCTGGAGAAACTGAATTCCCACTCGCCTCACTTCTTCCCTTAACACCCACATAGGCAGGCGATGGTATGCAGCAAATTTGGCCCCACCGCACAACTCTGTTCATTGGAGCTCTGCCAACGTAAAGAAGGTGCCAAGCTCGAGTCACTCAGAGGCTCTTCCCTGTCAGGCTTTCCTGCCCTAAGAAGAGCAGTACAAAGCTGTGGAACTATTACTGCTGTCACAGGACATTGCACCCCTTTGCAGCTGACAGAAGAATTTGTCGTTCCAAACAAGCTTTTTAGACAGTCATTTGAACTGTAGAGACCTTTTCCTCTGAAATCCTAAAGCTCTAGATAGATGTTTCCTCCAACTCAAAAGTGAACGTTCACTGTGTTGTGACAAACAAAATTTTGGAGCAAACGGCATCACTGCTGCTTGAATGTACTGGAAACGTAGATACTATAGCCTGAAGCAAAAGTTCCCTCATGCTTAGAAACTACTGTTCAAGTGGGAATATTTTTGCATTATTGCCATTCAAAAACTGCAGTAGTCATCGTTCAATTGAGCCTGGGCAGGATTGTGTTTCTACTGAAGACAATGAGAATTTTGCCAGTAGGAGTGGGCTGTAAAGCCATCGTATCTGAATAAAATATGCATTTGGTTATTGCATGTTTAGACACAAATATGACTCACACAGCAAAGAAAAATTCACGTACAGATCAGACACCATCAGTGCTTCACCTAGGGAAAGCCTCGGCCTCTTTATTCAAAGCTTCTATGTAAAAGACAACACAATAAAGCAAATTTACAGTACATTTGGCAGCTACAGCCACAGTGAAGTATCTTGCAGCAGATATTCCGTAACATTTTATTTTATTCATTCAACAAAGAAAAGAAGAAAATACCATAGTCTAGCCTGGCCTGGCCTGTCTAATCCTGATTAGTAGACGTTTGGAAACAATTTCTTGTGAAAAGCTTTAAAAACTATCAGCAGATGCATCTTGGTGGCATTTTAAGGGGCCTGCAAATGCTTGAAATGGCTCCCAACTGCCATGAAATAGGCCTGTGGCACTCTGACATCATAGGTTACCCACAGGCAGGCAAATATTTGGCTTCTCTCCTTTCTGGCAAAAATAGAAACGTTTCTATCTGTCTTGCTTTCCTTCTTTTCTTGTTTACTGATGCACAAAGGGAAGTAACTGCACTGTGACCAAGGAGGGGCGGAGAGCTCTTTTTGGGTTCATGCCTATTCTATCAAGAAGAACTGGAGATACAGTTACCGCTATTTCCTGCTATAAGTAACAAATTAAAAGGCATTACTGCTGCTGCGTTCCTTAGAATCTGGTGGGAAAGAAAAAAAACTGTTCTGCTATTGCAGGGCTTACATTTATTCTGAGTTAGAAAGACACCAATATACCCAGCAAACAAAGGGTTTAGAAACAAGCATAGGAAGAAACTGACTGAGAAAATAGGTCCCAAATGGTGTATTCAGTGTGGTGGTGGTGGGAATTTAGTGGAGAAACACAACTCTTGTTCAAGTGCTGACGATATATCCTTAGGTATCATTCAGATTGGAGCTAAGACCTTCAAGCTCATGGCTAAATTCAGCTTTCACACACACCCCTGCAAATCCACTGATATCAATGGGGAGGCATGGCTGGCTATCAGGAAGAGAAGAATTTTCCCCTTAGTGGCTACCAAAGGCTTTTTGGAAGAGGGTGGGGGGAGATCCAGTACATTATATTCCATCACTCCTTTCCAAATAAGCAAAGGCAGCTGCCCAAATGACTTCAGCCAATTCTAAAAGTGTTCAGCTGTGCCTCTAAAGAAAGGCCTGTGGTCTGGGGTTGGAAAGAAACAAAGTGGGGTCAAGCAGAGGGCATGTCAAGTGTTTCTGTGCACTGTGGCTAATCCAATATCCTATAGTACATTTACAGTTTAGTTTGGATCACAGGCTCCGTAGCACAAATGTGAACACTGGGCAGGCAGAACCAAGAAAGAGGAAGCTCCCTGCTGGAGTTGTCTTCATGAAACTTGATGTTCAAGTAAAAATCACCTGTATAGAGAAAGAGCAGGGCTCCAAAACACACAGAATTTTTGGTTGGTTTCACCTGAAAGAGAAAGGGTGGAAGTTAGCTGAATAAAACAAATTTGGTAAATAATAAATAATAGTAATACTTTGCCATTCTATAACTTCTTCCATCTAAGGACCCCAACGTGCTCTAGAAATATCCGTGAACTAAACCTCACAAACCCCCTTCACCTCCACCCCAAGAAAGTAAATGTTGCTATCCCCTTTTTACTGATGGTAACACTGATGTAATGAGTATGAAGTTAAATGAGTTTTCCCCAAGCCCTGCAGCAAGTCTCTGGCAGAGCTCTGACTAGAACACAGATTCTCTTGAATCTACCAGAATGTAGCTGTCTTTGGCAGAAGCCATCAGAGGTTTCCAGAACACCAGGAACATGTAACTCTTAACCCTTATTTAGCAACTTGTGTATTAAAAGACTGGTTCTTAGAATTTCACACCTATTAAACACCTTGCTAAACACCATTTAACCACTTGGCAATAGCTAAATTCATCCCCATGAAGTAGCATTTATGGTAATTCTGTCCAAATACGCAGCACACTTCACCATCATTGGGCTAAATGAGTTTAGTGGGAGACATCCCAGTAAGACAGCCATCCTAAATTAGCACATCCCAATTAAGTATAGTATATTGAAGTATTATTTCACGTTTATATAGAGCCTTTCATCACACAGCAATTCAAATTATATATACACACACACAAACTCAACAAAGCACTTAAATATGCACTTCACTTTAATTATGTGAATAATCCTATCCCTATTCAGCAAAGCACTTAAGCACAGGCTTAAATTTAAGCTCATGAATAGTGACAGTGACTGCAAGCGGGGCCTCTTACATACCTAAAATTAACTACGTGCTTTGCTGAACTGGGCTGATATTAGTCACATGCTTTGCTCAATTGGAGCCATAAAGGCTGAGCAGATGTCACTGAAACTTCTCCACAAATTTCACCTCTGTTTCAAAAAGTTGAAGGAAACTGAATGGGGAGGTCCAGAAAGAAATGTTACTTGCCAATGAATGTTGTTCTGCAGCAAACTGATCCTGCAGGATGCTGAGTGCCGCCAAGACATGCTGAAATTAATTGGGGGTGGAAGTTTATCAGCATCTTGCAGGATCAGGCCTATGCAAACCCATTCTATAGGAGTCATGTGACAGGGTATATGATTTAGGGAGGGATCTGCAGAGGCAGTGTTACAGAAAGGATGCAACACTAAGCATGGTGATCCTCATCACTCCCAATACAATACCCGGGAAACAGAGACCTGAACAAATGCTCAAGTAAAAAAGAAAAATATTTTTCATTATTACTTTTCTTTTAAAGTGAACTTAGTGTTTGTGAAAGGTGCAATATATACAGCAGGTGAAAACACAACCCTCTGTTTAACCACACATTTGAGATAACACAGGTAAGCTACCGTGCCAACTTGCCCTTGCTGCCTGCTGTCATCTAGGGGTCAGAGTGGAAATACAGTTTCCTGTCCTAGTCAGTGGTTGGCCTCTTGCTATTAAAGGCAACATTTGTGCTGGTAGGTTTTGTAAAGTAGATATTTGATGGCTATGAACTTATTAATAGTATTTATTTATACTGCTGTCGTATTTAGAGGTCCCAATCAGGAACTCAGCCTCCATTGTGGTATACACTGTGCAGATATATGGAAGATGGGCTCTGCCCCAAAGATTTTACAGTTTTACTTAAACTACACTGATGCTCCTCACTTGTTTCACATGGGACACTGAGGAGCTGTCAAAGAGTTGCTGATCGTCATTCCTGGGCTGATTCAAAATAACTGTCAACCACAATGAAATGTTTTTTCCCTATTACCAATCCCCTAGCCCAGGGGTAGTCCATTATTTTTTGTCAAGGTCCAAATTCTTGGCCAAAGTATAGCCAAGGTCCAGGCTCCAGAGAAATTAATAATAAATAAATAAAAAGATTCTGGAGTCCGGTTAAAAGTGTCTGGTGGTCTGGATTTGCTCTCAGTCTGCTTATTGACTACCTCTGTCCTAAGCCATCTAGTAAAAACATATTCAAACACACACACTGAAAACAATATTGGTAATCACAGAGAACACAAGGAAACGAATTGCTGATAGTTACAGAAATTTCCAGGGCAGTTAGATTTTTTTTTGCTTTTAATTTGGCAAGTATCAGCTTGGTCTGAGCAACTAATCAGATAAAACATTAGTAAGAGCCGAAGGAGTATTACTAAAGTGGTTAGGTTTAAGGTGGCCAAGATACAGCCAAAAGAAATCTCAATCAATGCAAAAGTATTTTAATCAATTAGGCTCTGCACTGTTATCTCACATCTCAAATTCCTACATCTGGTAATATGTATCACAATCTTGTTGATTACTAATAAACTCATCTTTCTTTTATGTTTTAAATGGACAGTGTCAAGTAGTTTTAACCCAGACTAAAAGTTAAGTGTCAAAAACAAACATTTTGCATAACTTAAAATTCCTATATTTTAATGATTAAAAAACCAATAAAACAGTTTGTTTTTTTAATATAGACAGATCCCTGCATTGTTTGAAACTGAAGGACCCAAACACAACTTCATTATAGAGAATGAGAAAGTGAACATGGACTTTCAACTCCAAGGGAAACTGACCATTCTCCATTCTTTATGGAGTGAAATGAAAAATCATGATTTTTGTCTTTTAAAGTAATAGTTCAAATACTTTTTGTGTGCTGCATAACAAAGTGTGCACTGAAATGTGTGTGTGTGTGTCTATCTAACCCCACTCTGCTCCAGATATGTCCAGAAACAAATTCAAGCCTAGTCTGAAAACTAAAAAGATTTTCTGGGAGTGAACTTTTAGGAGTCTGGCTTGGTAAGTTCGGTCCAGAAAGGTAAACATTGATGACCAACCCATTTCTGTGTCAATGTAATGATGGGCCACACTCTGCTGGTAAAAACTGGCTGATTTACACCAGTTGAGAATCTGGTCTGATGTATCAGTCTGTTTATAAAAAGAGAATACAGATTCACTGAACTCTTTCAATCTCTGACCTAAGGTCTTTTTGAGGTCTGGCTTGGACCTTGATCATAATTCTGGGTAGCACTCATTCCTCCCCACAGTATAAATACCCAAAATACAAAAACGAGGTACCGGTTTCTGAAATTTACTTTTTGCCATTGATTAATGAGTCAATATGGGAGGATGAGAGAGAGACTGATAACATCAGATATACTGTTTGAAGAAATTTCCTTCTGTGATCAGTATTCAGAGCCCTGCAGAAGTATGACAATATGTTATCTTTGGGATTTACTGTAGGAAAAGCCCTGATACCAATACCACAGAATAGAATACTTTTTGTCTCAGAAGTTCACATTTTTTCCCTTGGCCTTTTTTGAGTCAGAATTTGGACAAATTAACAAAAAACAACAACAACCCCCCATTACCTTAATAAGGGATTGTGTTTACAATAGAAGTGCTTGATTGGTCTCAACAGCAAGGGGAATGCTGAAATTGCACCCAGGTATTCACAAGAGAAATAACCTCTTGGCTTCTCTCCTCAGGGGAGACCCAATCATAAAGCAGAATATATTTCACTGCCTTCTGCCTTCTCCCTTGCTAACCTCATGGGCAAGGCTCTTCCACAATTGGGTACTTAAGCACTGGAATTCTGATTCTAAATCAACATTGTCAGAATGATAGCCCCAGGTCAAGAAATCCCTCTCTTGATGATTTCTGTTGACACATTTAAGCTGAAATTATTCAGCAAACAATACCATTAGGATCCAGTAAAATTCAGGCTGATGATAAATTCTGTACTCGCTAGCTTTAAAAAAATCTATTTTCTGCATATATTGTATAGTTGAAAAAACATGCACATTGAGTCTCCAGTGGTTAACCTTTAATTTCTCTTCAGCTCAGATTCACTTACATATTCAGTTTTGACAGTCATATTTTACTGGATAACTTAAGACCTGACCTAAGTAAAGACCTGACCATACACTCACTCTCTCTTCATGTTTATTTAATATGCTACCAGAATCAGAGTATTCCTTACGACATCTTTCAGTATTTTACTTCTGTTTTTCACTCCTTTTTGATTTTTTGTATCTTTAAATAATCTTCAGTGTTTTGCCTCAGGAACAAAAATCTCTCTGACTTGAAATCTCTAGACTTGAGAGAAAGCTTAACTCTTCTTAGTAGGGACACTCAACATTTTTTGCATGGTTTTAACACTGATTTTTTTAAAAATTGAAAAATCAAAATGATGAGATCAGCCTTTATAAATGTATGTTAAGTGACAACTGAATGAACATGCTCATCTTATTGGTCTTTAATGTTTATCTCATTTTCTCTATTTCAGTCTGTGGCATTTCCTCATAGCCTGACTAAAAATTGTTTGCAGTTTCTTTGTTCAGCAACAAAGAACAATTACCTTGCAGAAAAAGTTCTTTACACTCTAAACGCTGGTGGGGTTGAATGGCTCAGGGGATTGGCAATATTGTATCAAACCTTTTATCAATGGTACTAATTCAAATTTTGCCAGCTTAGTAGTGACCAAAAGCTATTGACATCCGAGTGGCCTGTGTCAAAGGAATTAGTGATCCTAAACCATTACATGGAAATGATTTTCTACATCACAGAACCCAACACCCTCTATTGGCACCAGTTGGGACCACTGGTCAACATCAGTACTTTTGGAAAATCAGGCCTCTTTAAAGTGTGCAGCCAAATACTAAAGTTCCCAAAATCACAAGTTACTTTTGAAACCTCTTAGCCCTTGTTGGCAATATCAGTGAAAGATCAAGGTTTCAATAGGCACGAAGCTGAATTCTTCTTTGGAGTGGAGCCCTTTAGGTCATGGTTAAGAAACTTTGTTAGGCCAGTATGGAGACGTTTGCACTACTGCTGCCTATGCTGTACCTCTGGTATGAATAAATAAAAGAGTTCAGTTTCCAGGGCTGTCAATCCCTCACCTCCAATAGAATTCACTAATAATAAGCTGCATATGTTGGCATCTGTTTTGGCATATCGATCTGTCATGCAGATGAGTGGACTATGAAAAAGAAAGACTCACTGAATCAATATAAAAGGTGTTGGATCCAACAAAGGTGATGGCATCATGGAGCTCGTAGTTGTGCACTCCATTTTGGTAATCCTGGTATGGGATCACCGTTAGAGCAAATGGGCCCACACTGTGTTTGCTCCAGTTGGTCAGCTTCACCTCCAATGCGATGGGGTCCCCGACTTTGCAGTCTACTACAATGTCACAGTCACAGACCTTTCCATCCACCAAGACATCTGCAATACAAGAAATGAATTTCACATTATTTAGGACTTTTGCTGTAGGAACAGCACTAAAATTGGTCTCCATGAGAATCCTGAAAGATGCACAGCAACAATTCACAGCGGTTTAGGCTATGGAGTAAAGACATATACTGTGTAGCTGCAATGAAAGCTCAGAAGGCATTTTAGCAGGTATAATGGAATTATGGAAATTAAAATTTAGCTAGGATACTAGGGTTTACACCCCGTCTCTTGCAAAAAATGCCACGGAGTCCTTAATGACAATGAAGGAATCATCCAGTAAGAAACCCACAAATTACTTTCATTGACCAATTGAACATTGCGGCCTATTACCTGTCAGCGGCTAATTGTCCACCTTTATAAGAGAGAAAAACGTTTGTTACATTTTTCCATACACAAAGAACGACAGATACTTTCAGTGTGAATAACTGCCAACCCCATTCTACTGGCTGGTGTGCTAAAGTTACAGACTTATATTCACCCTGCCTCCTTTGGGGATGTTAGCACAGCCAGTGGTGCTATTTGGAGCCATCCCTGAGCTTGGAGAGGCTAGCCCTATGCAGAGGTGGAGGAGGAGGCAGCTCCTTGCACCCTCATGCAGTGCAAATCATAATCTGGCCTAAGAAAAGACCTGACCATATGTGAGCTGCATTCCACCTGTTCTTTATGCATAAGTATTGAGCAAAAAGAACCAGGTAGTCAGCTGGGGGAGTGGGCAGGGGAGCTCTATGCAATTCTCAAATACAAACTGTAACTGGCAATAGATCCTTTTCTGGATGCCCACATGTCCATATGTCATAGCCAGAAATAAATCTCCCTGTTAATAAGGTGACCTTTTAAAGCAGGACAGTCTGTGTTGGGGTTTGCAATGTAATATATATATCACATACACTAATATCCAGCAATAAGAAAAAATGGGATTTCAAAATGTTACAGTGGCAATAAAAGCTTGTCTACTTATTGCACTTTATTTCATTCTGAGATTCTTATTTTTACTTTACAGTTTTCATTTATTTCTTTTTTTCTCATGGAGATAGCAGTAAATATAATGCCTCTAAACTGGTTACTGCTGGGCCAACTGCAATCCAAGTGAGTGTGCCCAGTACCACTGCCCATTTGCTTGTACAGCAGTGAAATGATTCATTGCCTATACAATGTGAAATTGCTAGCATAATTCCTCACTCTGAAAGGGTTTCCAGTTGTGCAATATCAGTGTACTTCACAGACGAAATTTATCTCTGATGTACTGTAGATACTAGAGCATTTCTATTTCACAACAGCCTCTTGTTCAGAGACAGGGAAAAGCTTTGAGCACATGTGACAGAGACCATTCAGAGTGGATACATGCACTCAGGATATCTCACACTCATGGGGTTGTTCAGTTCCATTATTCCAACCTCCTCCCATATTACAGCCATTGTGGGATTCACAGTGTTACACTTCTTCAAAGCAGGTTTGAGTTGTATTAATCAGAACGTGCCCTCATTTCTTACAGATATTCGTTCTTATTCTCCAGGAACATTCACACATGCTCAGCTCGGAGAGAGCATATTTCTCACAAGAGCGAGTTTTTGATTTTGGCATTGTTGGCTCAGAACCAGAATATGATCTATGCTTCTATGATGCCCATTGAACCTGGCAAACTGAACAAACCTTGAAGCACCAATGAAGAAAACAGCTAGCAAGAACGAAGAAACAAGTTCAGAAATTAACATTTTTTGACAGATCCATTCAGCAAATGACAGGCTGATCAGTCAAAGGAAGTGAGCTTTAAACTTCCCTTTGACCACAGCTGCCATGTCACAGCAGCAAGAAGCAGGTACACTACACGAGAGGTACAACAGTCGGAGCAGACGTGACGCTGACACAAGGAGACCAAGCTGCTGGTGTTATATATGTCACTTTTTAGAAACATTCCAGTGGTACGGTTGAAAATGAGGCCTATTTAAGCAAAACATTTCCATTTCCAATAGGATGTACAGTTTACATGATTAGAAGGAACACACTTCACAGTCGACCATAGCATTTTGAGGAGGACTTGCAAAACTATTTTTGTACCACCGCACCCAAACGTGACAGTCTTCTGCACAGCATGGTCACACTACTTTCTACAGTAGTTGTTCTCAAACTTATTTGATCACGCGCCCCCCTATTTTGTGTCTGTAGTAGGTTACACCACCAACAGCAGCACAGAAGTAATGGTGGCATGGTATGGCATTATCACCCTTACTTCTCTGCTGCTGCTGGCAGCGGTGCTGCCTTTAGAGCTTGGCACCTGGCCAGCAGCCGCCACTCTCCGGCTGCCCAGCTCTGAAGGCAGAGCCATTCCATGCCACGTTTACTTCTATGCTGCAGTTGGCAGTGGTGCTGTCTTCAGAGCTGGGTCCCTGGCCTGTAGCTGCTGCTCTCCGGACACCCAGCTCTGAATGTGCACAGAAAGTTTTTCCCCCCTAAAGCTTCTCACACACCTGCAGAATATATTCCACACTCCCCCTCCAGTTTGAGAACCCCCATTCTATAGGACTGTCTAAGGACTTCAGGGTAGGCTAGCAAGATGGTCGTTGGGGACATGTTCCAAACTTAACTGACTGATTTCTCAAACAAAAATGTGTGTCTGTATGTATGTAAACTTAACATTCCCCAGCCTACTGCTGCAGAAGCGGAGACCAACTGCTTCTTTCTCTCAGCCCAAGTGCTCTATTTCTTTTCATGGCTCTCTCATGGAGGACGTGCTTTCATTTTTTAAAAATTACCCTTTACTTTGGTTGCCTCGTACATTGGGGTCTTGCAGCTGTGAGCTTTACCGGCCCCAAAGACTGCCTCTGGCTCACATGAATCTTCAGAAATATTCAAGGAGCTAAGTGCATGAGTCTTTATTTTAAAGCTACTCATCTATTTGCCATTAGGTTTTCAACTCCATGCACGGATGCAGGAATTATGGATGAAACTTTTGCTCACTGTCCCCATCATGTAATAACAGTTCAGACTTGCTTCACAACATCTTTAAATGAAAATATTAAATCCACAAGAAGGTGAGGAAATTATACCCACCTCCAACAAATCAATTTTCTTTGGTATTCCTGAAAATCAGTTCACTAAACATTGATTTAGAAAGAGACACAAAGAGAGAGGAGTTTTGTGTTTCTGCTTGTCTCTCAGTAGATGGACTAATTATTTCCTGTCCTCACAGCAGTAGGCTGTACATTTGTAGTTATAAAGCCAACTATCTCAATAACATGCCAAATGACAAAACACGTGCATCTGTGCTGTAGAATACTACAATAAGCAGTGTTTAGAAACAGCTATGTTTCATCAGAGAAAGGCTCTTGATTTGACAAGCAGTTTCACCCCTTCCTGACACAGAAAGCACCTACTGTACCATATGGATCCGCGTACATACTTTAATCCATGGACAGAGGAAAAGCCATGTGTATAGGGTCCATTTTCTGTGGATTCAGCTTACTAACACAGATGGCATATAAAAGCTGCGATTGCTCACACCACTGCTTTGCAAGTGAATCATTACTGGCTTCAATATATGCTTGCTCTGAGTCATATGACACAGCAGATAGTGGAAGTATCTAAATCTTGCTAGAATTCAGATAAAAGATAATCAGTGTTTCAGAAAATTAGAAGACAAGAGTCTAATGCAAGCATTGATACAAAATATAATAGGTGCAGGGAAAAGTCAAGCTGTCAGGGAAGAAACATGAAGGTTTGGATGTCTGTTACTGGAGAAGAGTTTAATGCTTTATTCCTAGATATCAAAATAAAGCAATGGAATGAGTCCTTTTTCTTTTCTCTCCTTTACTTTTCATGTACCCCTTATATTTCATTTACTTACACATGCCTGGTGCAGAAAATACCTTCACATGCTTTCCTGCAATACATTGCAATGCTAGAAATTAAAGAGGAGAAAGCCCTAGAGGGCATATTGTCTGTCCTGCATCACCAAACTGATGCTGGATTGCTCTATATAAGTGCAATATATTTATTATTATTACATACGCTAGTGAAGACATATGTACTGAGAGAGGAAACATTGTCTAGTGGTTAGAACCCAGGATGGAAGGTATTGAATTAGCACAATATAAGAAATTAGGTGAATAGATAGAATCAGGAGCCCTGGCCCGCCTACTGATTCCTTGATTTAGGCAAGGCATTTAACCTCTGTGCAAGTTCATCCTTTTGTTACCTACCTTACACACTAGATTAATGTATACCACAGGGAAGCTGGGAGATTTAACTAGTAATAATAGTAAAAAATATTTCACAATTCATATAACATCTTTCTTCCATTGTTTTAACGTGCTTTACAAAAGCAAACTAATGTTTCTAAAGTGCTTTAAGATTCTCAGATGAAAGATACTGTATCAGTAGAATCACCTGGTGAAAACGTGCACTTTTAAATAAATACCAATTACTATTAACTTTTGTCTCAAAATCAATATCTAAATATATTAATACAAAATAAGCAGAATACTTTACATACCCTTGTTATTTGCCCAATTCCAATACAGTTTCTGTGTGAGCTTTGGCAACTCAGAGCTATAATTCCAAACTTGTGCGCTGAAAGTTCTATGTACAGATACTGTCATGGTTAATTGGATTTGTGCTCAGAATTCCCTATGCACCATTGTGAAAGTTTGGCTTGGAAAACAGCATACCAATGGGAGTCTGAATGTTTATCCTCAATGAAAATACATATTCTGGCAATGTTTACACTCATCTTCCAAAGTTTATATTGATTTTGAGATACATACTGTATTGTGTGGGTGATTTGTACTATTCCTCATATTGAGGGAAAGAGAGTTTTCAATCAGATATTTGCCATGAAAGACCAGGGGCCATATCATCCATTGGTGTAGCTGCACTGGCTTCAATTCTCTCTCTCTCTCTATCTTTTTTTTTTTTTTAAACAGTTTACACCAGCTGAGAATCTGGTCTGGGACTTTTAATAAATCTTAGACAGAGCTTAATTTATTCAAATGAGAAGGTTAACAAAATTTAAAGCAGCAGATGGCTAGAGGAGTAAATAAACTCACTCACTTGACAGATACAAACTGATCTTCAAGCCCACAAACGCAGACGGAAACCAGCTGCAGTGTGATCGTTGCAGGGGGTTCTTTAGATAGGCTTTTTTAAAACGCTGTTATAACTGTGCGAAGGAGGTTAGTTTTGCTAATCTGTGTATATGAGAGTGGAACACTAAGGCTTTGTCTACACTAACTTTTAACAGACAAAAGCGCTGGTGTATGCTCTTCTACCGACATATCTACTGCCGCTCATAGGGGTGGTTTAATTATGCCGGTGGGAGAGCAGCTACACAGGAGACCTTACAGCGGCGCAGCTGCAGTGGTACAGCTCTGTGGTGTAAGGTCCGTAGTGTAGACATAGCCAGTTTGACGAGGAACAGCAATAACACTGAAATCTCTAGATAAGATGCATCAGATACTTGGTTGGAGAAAAGCTAAAGAAAGAGAGCCCAAGCAGGAATTACTGCAGTGAAACAGTGTCACAGAATGATTCAGTTATTTTGTGTACACACAGTATAAAGTGATGATTAAAAGCCTTAGCCATGCCAGTTTGGCTTCCAGTTTTGCTAACAGAGCAATCTAAGGGCCAGAAATGCTGTTTGGAACTGCTTCAACCTTCTCTTTTCCTGAGGGGTAACATTCGTTCAGATTTTTATAGGGAAAGCTCAGGAGCACACAGAGCAAAAATCAGCAAAAGTTACCATTTGCAAATACACCGAACAATTCAGTTTGACCCTGGTTATATATATATTTAAAAAACAAAACAAAATGGAGAAGTCTCAAGATGGAGAGAAATCATCCTACCACAAATAAACCCACTATTTGATTCAAGCTGATTCTCTTGTCTGGCAGTTTTAGATTAAGCAAGTACCTTGTCCCTCCTTTTATGCGTCAAGTCAGAAACAGTTTCTGGCAGCCTCTTATTTCATTTTGAGTAAGCAGTTTTGGCAGAGGAGTGTTCAGGTTCTGTGCAGCATTCTTTCCACATACCAAGCTCTTTTGAACTCCGGTAAGTACCTTATTCAACAACCAAACCCAAACATTGTTTCTGTCTCTCTAGTCCTCCCTTAGTCTTTCTCGTGCAGAGCATTTCCCCTTCATTTTCCAAACGGATGGTGCAGATTATTTACACATTGAGCAATAGGGTTGGTTATGTTTGTTTGTCCATTATGAGGCCTGCAGTCTTTTCATATCTGGATAAATCCAAACAAAAGATATTAATAAAAACTTATTGCTTCTATGTTCCTGGTCATGCTCATCAAGCACGGGCCAAATGGTTATTTAATAACATGAAAGCATCACATGTATTTGCATAAATTCTACTGTTTGTGTTTGAGATCAGTTTCTCATACCAAGCCCAACCATTTTAACTTGGAGCAACATCCTTCGGTTCATTCACTGTAATACAGAAAAAATATTGAGCTAAATTCATCCATAACATTACTCCATTGGAGCCAACAACTATACCATGCATAAACATGCATAGCTATTTATATAGTAATAGTTTAAAATTGTGCTAGGATTTTATCCTTAGAATTGACCATTCTAAGCCTTATGCTGTAAAATGCTGAATGTTCTCAGCTCCCACTGAAGTCAGAGCAACTACAAAGGTGCTCAGTACATCTTTAGATCAGATCTTTTGAGATGGGATGATTCTAAAGCATAGACAAAGCCAATCTAACTTTCTGGAAATACCAACAATTGAGCCAGAGTCCTTCAAGTGACATAACAGTCACACTTCTGCAAACATACAATGCGGAGAACAGGGGATTAGGTATAGTAAATAAATGATAAAACGCTAAAATGAACTACTGAAACAGCCAACCCATTTCATAATCCTTCCAAGCTGCCTGATTTCTGGCAAGCTTTCCCATACACAAAACATTTTAAAATTGAATTAGTCATTTTATTTCTTCCATAAGTAATTAAAAAGAAATACACCATTTAAAACATTGTTGCAGCAAAGCAAGCAGTGAGTAATCTTTGATACTTGTCAGTTTTTTTCTATTTCATCAGTCATCCACAGTGGCTGGTCTGCTGAAGATAGATCTTGACGGGTCTGATTACAATTATCCCAGAAACATTCTCAGTTTGTATCTGTTCTTTCCTCTATGCTGACAATGGATGAAGGCAGCCTTTATGTCCCCTGAGGGCTCTGTTTCAAAAGGATTGCTTTATTTTTCAAACTTGTTCACTTGGACTGAGTAAGCTTTCTTCCCCCTCATCACTATAATGCTAATGTTCAATTTAATTCCCAAGTTTACCCTCAACAGACACTTGATCGGCGTTCAGTTTCAGTGCTGTTCGATCTCTGACTATTATAAACATTTGGATGTAGTACAATCTTCTTCAATTAAAGCTAAATGCCAGGGTTATGCTAGCTGGAAAGAAAAGCACTAACAAAAACTGTGCTTTGGGTGTTAGCTGGCTCCAACTTCTAACTGAAAATTTAGATAAATCTGACCACATATGAACCACAGATTTATTTTCAGAAACTAGTTTATTCCTTCTGTTTAATCTTTAGGGGTTTGGTGGTAGAGTTTGGTGGTGGTGGTGGTGTTTATGCATTCTGTAATGTACCTTTCTCATCTAGATGAAATTTCTGGCAAGCTGATCACACTCACTTCTCCTCTGGCAGCCAGGATGACTTGTCATTTGATGGTTTGCCAGATATTTCATCTAGATGAGAAAGGTATTTGCTATCAAAGTGAAAACCAGTTCAGAGTTTTATTGCTTGTGTCAAGTCCTAATCTAAAGGCTCAAAAGCAGATCCCTTTAATTTTAAAGCACCCATGGACTTTTTTTTTTTCTAATTGAGTCTAAACTTCTTTTGACTAGTTTCTTTGGCACAGTCCCAGTTTGTTTAAATAATCCTAATATCTGAATGTAGGCCAACCACTTTTATTTGCTCATCGCAAGCAGGTTTGCAGAAAGATCCTTTTGATCAACTGCTACACAGGTCAAGCTAACAGATACTTTGCCCATATTTTGAAAATTTCTTATCGTATGATTCACATATGCTTTAAGACCTTTGAAAACGTTATTCTTATAGCTTGCTTATGGCAGAGGTACTTCTTTTCATTGATTCCTTGCACTGCTTTGCAAAAAAACAACAACCAGGTGCTAAGTACTAGACAAAGTAAACTCACACTGTGATATATTGGATTGCACTGTATAATATTATTCTGTATAGTACTAGCATAAAAGATTTCTTTTGTACAAGAAATATTCTAGGAATAAGCCCATAATGAGGTAGAATATGGCTTAAAATATGACTTAACCTGTAGTTTATTCAAAAGAAAACACTATGATTTCTCTCCAAAGGCTGTGTAACCATATACAGTAAAAGCTTTGTTATCTGGCATGTTGGGGATGTGGGGGGTGCCAGTTAGTCAAAAATTCCGGTCAACTAAGAGTTATACTTACCAATGGATTACCAATTTTCAAAGAATTAGAATACAATAAAATGAATAAACATTTCTATTCTCGCCCTTTTCAAGACATGCACATAAATCTATTTTCTGTTTTAATGTCAACACAACTCTATTACGCTTCTCTCCTTTGCTTTCTGCTGGTATTTTGGATGTCATAATGGTAGGGTGGTGTTGATATTTTACGATAAACACGGGAAAATACACTGAGTAATAAACCGACCGATCACGATGGTGGATACAAACAGAGAGAACAGCATTCGGCTCTTCTCAGCTAACTTGAGCATAGTCCGACTGCTCTCGGAAATACCCGGGTCCCAAATAGGGATGTAAATATCGGTTTAAAAAGTTAACTGGTTAAATGATTAAAATTATCTCATTTAACCGGTTAACCGATGTTGCTCTGGCGGCAGGCTGGAGCGGGGCGGCAGGGCTGGGATCCCGCTGGCCCGGTGCGGCTGGGGCTGGAACCGCTCCAGCCGGGACTGGGGGGCTGCTCCGGTGCGGCAGGGGCCAGGGTCCCGCCGGCTTGCCCGCCGCGGCTGGGGCCAGGGTCCCGCTGGCATGGCACAGTCAGCGCTGGTTAACCATTTAACCTTTTACATCCCTAGTCCCAAATAGCTTCGGCATCGGTCCCGGTTATTAGATTGAAGATTTGTATTGGGAGCTATCAGAAATGCCAGTTTCTAGAGCTTTCCACTTGGTAAAGTGCCAGATAACACAGCTTTTACTGTACAAGGCTTTCACCCTTTGTGTATCTCCACAACGATGGCGGTGAGGTGCGACACTGACTGACTCTAGAGAGGAGAACCATAAAATTCTCCTGTGATAAGTGAGGGTGGGATGACTTTTGTGACTAAATGCAGAACAAAATGGTCTGCAGCCATGCAATGCTGTGCTGGAAGCCTGTCTGATCTCTAAGAAGAATTGGTCAGGATAGTATTTTGATTGGAGACCTACAAGAAACCCTTAAGTGCTTCAGGAAACAGTGATAGTGATGCAGAAAGTGATACATTTCCTCTGAGTCAGTACTCAACATCAGCAACATAGGGGATACTATACAGCAGGAGGGGTTGTCTTACAGATGAGACGTACAGCTGAGCTTTTTGTGTGTGCAAAAAGAAAGGACGTTACTCCCAGTGTGCAGGTCTAAATTCTACCTCTGGTCATTACATTCTAAACATTACATTACCTACCTAAATTCTCCCTAGATACAGTAATTTCAAGTGGATACAGTAATCTTCATTACCTGATCTTAACTGCAGTGTACTATTGCAGATTTAGTTGGGGATTGGTCCTGCTTTGACCAGGGGGTTGGACTAGATGACCTCCTGAGGTCCCTTCCAACCCTGATATTCTATGATTCTATGTGCTCTTTACTTAGTTGTTGCACTGTATGCCACAAGTCACTATTTTTCATTTAGTTTATTTTTTATTTTGGTATCCTTTGGGATGGAAAGTTCCTATGTAATCTTGAATTGTCTAAAATGGGAAGGACGGACTTCAAGAATACACAGAGAAAGACGGAAAACAGAGATATCTGTGCATAGACATACAGAAACACATGGTAAGATTATTTTAAGAAAGTAATATAGTGACAGTGAATATGTTAACGAAGTGGTCAATAGATGTTCTGAAGATGCATTTTCTGTGTATGTTACAAGGGAGCCAGGAAATACTAGATCAGATGTCAAGATTGCGAGAAAATTTTACGCTAACACAGCAGCCTTTTTCCAGAGCCCTGTTAAAGGTAATACATAACTCCCTATTAACAGGCAGGTAGATGATTTACTGCATCTCAGTGACTGTGTAAATATGAGCACTAAGACACCAAGCCTCATGGGGCTAGTTTAGCCCAGCCATGATTGAAACTCAATGAGCTGGAATTAATTAGAGATATTAAAGGGTTTTATTCAGAGACAAATCGTCCTATCTCAGCACTTTAAAAAAGGTAAGGTGGGGCATGTGGTTATCAGATTACACATGGCTAAGGTCTATAACCTAGAACTACTCAAGAAGAGAGAGGCCATTTATGGTATTTACTGTGTGTATTTTAAACAAATTTCTAGGCATTCTTAATGAAATTTTCTTGCATTTCACAGAGAGGCTTAGACATAAAATGTTCCATCTACTAATTCTAAATTGTTCGAGGTCTCACTTAGTGGGTTCAGTTAAATTCTTTCACGTTTTTGTTTTTTGTTACTGCTGTTGCACCAAAACATCACATAGTAAATCCAGGCAAAAATGTCTGGAAAATTATCAGACCATAATTTCTGTGGCATTACTATTGCTTGGATCTGACCAAACTGTATCATCCCTTGCTTTTAAAACCTGACCTTCCTCCAAACCCAATTCAAATCCACTTACCAACAGCACCATGATTTCTTGTAGGACTACACCATAGTCACACAGCTAAAAGAACCCTTATCTCTACCAGAATGGCTGGCACACTACTTCTTCTGAAGAGTAAGCCAGCTAGTCAACCTGTATTATTTAACCAAACACCATAGCCATGCAGTGACTGCGGAGAACAGCTTTAACCTTACGTTGCAGTACAGTACAACTGAATAAAAGGTAAAAACTTGTTAGAACAGAAAATTCTAAATCCAATCAAATAAAGCAAGAAACTGCCCAGCCACCTGACTGAGTTTGGTCCCATTAGACATAATGAAGCATTAGAATCCCTGAGAAAGGTTGGGGTCATCATTTGTGAAATGGATACGTGTTCTTCATGGCTGGTAAAAGCCAGTGAAGAACAACTGAACCCACTGGTAACCGAAAATCTCTATGAGAAATCTAGCTTGCTATTCCAGACCTTTCTCCTTCTACCCAAACTAACGTTTTGGCCTGTCTTTCTAACATCATCTTGCTGATGTCAAGCCAACAACTGGAACTTGACATTCCCAAACTCAGCTATTGAACTTTCCCTCTCTGGCCTTTCTGAACTTCTGAGCTACTGAACTTTCCCTCTCTGGTCTTGACATCTACAAACTTCTATCTTTCCAGTC
Source organism: Emys orbicularis (assembly GCF_028017835.1). NCBI lineage: Eukaryota > Metazoa > Chordata > Testudines > Emydidae > Emys > Emys orbicularis. Next base: position 11,326,444 of record NC_088684.1, on the reverse strand, counting down.
CATTCAAAATACTGCAGCAAAGTTCATCTTCCAAGTCTATAACTCTGATTATGTCCCTCCTCTGTTGAAGACCCTTCTCTGGCTCCCCCTCTTCTACCACACACATACATTTATGTTTCTACTATTCAAGCCTCTCCATGGTTTAACCCCACTCTATTTACCAGCCCAATTATCTTACTGTGGAGGTTGAACGTCACCTTCACTCCACCAACAATGGCAGCTTTGATTGCTGGTTTGTCCACTTCTCCCATATCCACATACATGCTTTCTCCTATTCTGTTCCTTATGCGTGGGGAAAGCTCCCAGTCAAAGCCAGTAAATAGCCACCTTATTCTTCCTCAGCTCCCTATTTTAAATTCATTTCTGCTGTAATGCATACAGAAATCTGCCATCTCTTATCGACTACACCAGTGGCGATTTGTGATCACAGCTACTCATTAGCTATGAACTGTGCACACAGCTAATCTAGGTTAAAATATCCTATTATTTTTGTTACCCTGTTTTCCATTCTCCTCCTCCCCAGCCACCTGCTATGAATCATCTTTTAGACTTGTAAGCTCTTTGGGGCAGGTACTGTCATTTCCAGTGCCTAGCATGATAGAGCCCTGACATCTTCGAGGCCTCGAGGAGCCTCTGCAATGTAGGTATAAATAATAAATAATAATAATAATAATAATAATAATGTCTCCTTAAAGAACACTATGTTTGTAAACATTAATTAAGCAGATCTCAAGGCAATCTTGTGAGGCAAAAGGTGGGAATTATCCCCATTTTCTAGATGGGGAAACCGAGACCCCACAAGATTAAAGTACCAAGGCACAGAGGAAGTCCACAACAAATAGCAATCAGGAGTTTCTCAATCTCAGACCACACATTAGCAGTACTTTATATAGAGACACAAATGCTTAAAATACCCAGTGAGAGTGAGATGTAAACCTGACTCCTGAAGGAGATCTATGCTTATTAGATTGTAGGGCAATGTGTTCCACTCCCATGCTGGCTGCAAAAAAAAAACCCCATTCATTCTTAATTGTAAGCTTTTCAAATCTCCATGTTGGTTCATAATGGGTCATTTCGATCTGCTAGCTTTTGTTACCAGCAGCTCCTTACAGTATCAAGCCCAATGCAGAACTAAAGGTAAAAGCTGGGGATTTATAAGACACACACAGAGGAGGAGGAAAGGTTAAAAAGAAACCCAGCCTTAACAAAAAATAAATTGGAATACACGTAATGCTATTAAAAGAAAGAGAACTATTTGATAAGAGAGTTAAAGCCTTTCTTCCCAGCACTCAAGGGCTCAGATATGAGCTTGGTGAAATATAGAAAGAATGAAAACTTTGGGTTTAAATAAGTTGACAAATTAAATACATCAGGATAAAAAAATTCAGCCTAGCTACGGATTGTAGAGAATTAAATCCTCTCTGAACTCAGAGGCTGCTATACATGCCTTCAGCTTCACCCACCTAGTGTTGGAAATCATTCCAGCATACTTCTCTATTTTTAATTGGCCAGCTGGGTGGCAAAATCATTCCTAGCTAAAATTTAAAACTGGGTTTCTTCCAGAGAAACCAGTGGAAAAAAATGAGGAAAGAACAAGTATAAAATTCTGCCCTTTTATCATTGGCTTTTAAATGGCAGATACAATTATGTGCAAATCAGTGTTGTGTGGTGGTTCATTAGGTCTCTTTTCTAAGAATTATTTGTGCAGTACTTGGTGGGCGGACAGGACAAGGATATCAGCTTATCTGCAGAAACACAATATTGTGTCTTGTACCTGCTAGAGAGAGACAGATGCATAATCAGAGAACACAGAGACTATTAACCCTTGCCAATCCCACAGCAGATGAAATGCACAAAATGCAATAGTCAGCAACAAAAAGATTAGAAATGTTGTCTTAGGTCTGATATAAAAGGTAGTCTTTCAGAAGTTTAAATTGTTCACTTCTGTCAAATATATGTGTAAACCAAGCTCGTAAGAAATGGAGAAGAGAGGTTCTAAAATGCAGAAAGTTACAGAAAATTTGAGCAGGGGGTTGGACTAGATGACCTCCTGAGGTCCCTTCCAACCCTGATATTCTATGATTAAAATGCTTCAGAAACCAAACTCTGGAAAGATTTAATGATCAACTCATAGCATCTTTCTGGACTAGCGTGCCACTTTGTCAAATAACCTACACACTATTACTGATTAAACGGGGCATACACACTTATTTTTACTTCATCTGAAAAACATGCACTCTCTCTACACCTAATTCTCCAAATTCTCTGCGGATGTAAACTGGTGCAGCTCTGTAAAAGTCAATTGAACGTCACTGATTTATACCATCTGAGGTTCTGCAATGAGGCACTTAACAGACTTCAGAACTGTGACTGGAGGATAGCCCAAGAGAAATGAGTTTTAATAAGGAACATAAATCCTTACTCGAGTAGTGTCCCTATGGGTGCTCCACTTCAGGTGCGCATGTACTGCTTGAGCCCTTGATCAGAGATTTCAAGCTAGCAGTGTCCGTCTGGCCCGCTCATGAGCCCTATGCCTCCTTGTGGCAGACATTGAGGTTATATAGGGGTGCATGGGCAAAGCACCCATGGTTCCTTCTCTACCACCGTAGCCTGAGATAGAACCCTAGTGAGTCTGTCTAGAGTGTCCTCAGCCTTCTGTTTTCATGGCAGTTAGGTAGTTTATAGTTGTAGGTTAGTGTTTAGTATAGTTAGTTTTAGGTGAGAGGATTGTTTTTCCCTCTCTTTTCACTCTGAGAGGCTTGTCTTCTCCTGGTGGGGCATGCCTGACTCGCCAAGCTTCAAATGCTCCCTTTCTTCCACCAGAATTAGTACATTTATGTGTAGTCTTAGCAAAGAGAACAAGAATCGAATGCTATGGAGACTAAGGGCATGTCTACATTGCCCCAAAGTTCAGACTACAGGGGTGTGAGCTGCAGCATGTACCGCAGTGCGGAGCTGTAACTCCCCTGTGCGGATGCAATGGGCATGACCTGTAGTTTGCATTGATGTAGTCCTCTTCAAACAGAACCACATTCGTGTAAACTAGGGACCTTTAAGTTCATGCCCACTGGATCTGCCCGGAGCAGTGTATACCACCACAGCCCAAACGGCATGGAAGTATAGACATGCCCTTAGTTAACCTCTCAGCCCCAGAAATGGTTCTTCCTGAGCAGGCACATTGGTAGGCAGTGTTGAAAAATCTGCACTGCTGCCATTCAAGTGGGACCTGCCCTTGGGATGAGAGGATTTTCATCTCCATGACTGCAAATTTGGGATCTAAACTAAAAACAGAGTTCAACATGCAGTTTCACATTGTAAAAAGTCATTTTGTTGGTGGTCTGGTCCTTCCTAAACTGAAAAATGTTTTCAGTTTAATGGTGTTTTGTTCTGCTACCTAATGGCCTCTAATACAAGTTCAGGCTATGTTCTTACATAACTACTGTTGAAATCAGACAGCAAAGGCAAGTCTGTGACCTGGTTAGAAAGTATGTAAAATGAACAGTAACGTATTGGAAAAAGTTCCCAAGAGCATTTCTGATTTCACAGAGTGCAGGGCGCCTTAGAGTTAACCATTCTATTGTGTGGTTTGTCTTTTCCAAGATTAATTTGTGGAAAAGCCTGCCCTTCGCCCACTTGCGGTACAAACAAGAGAATGAATTAAAAGAACTAAGCATGCAGTCAACTGTGGGATGATAGAGACTCTGAGAATGCTACTGGTAATCTATATTCACACTTTACTGTGCTGACTGACCCAGAATGAAATGAGGCCAATGCCTTTTCTAAAGCTCCATATAGCAAAATAAGTTTTCTCTAACCCATTTCCATCACTGGCTTTGTCATGGTTAGTGGCAAAGGAAAGTACATGAATTGCAGACATGATTTTCAAGATCACAGAAGAGCATAATAATGTGGCAAACAGCTCAGAAGAGGTAGGTTTTCAGAATGTAACAAATCACAATAAAAGTGAAATATTTTTCAAGCCTACATAAAGTTGCTAAACAGATATTGCAGTCTACATAGCAAAACAGGGCCTCTGACTCAGCTCACGGAGTACAGTAAATGCAGACTGTATGGGAGTTTTAGCTAAAAACCCCAAAGTTTTGGAACTGATTTCAAATGTCCAGATGGCAGCAAGAAAAAAACAATTTCTAAGTCATACTATAGACAAGAACTTCACTCTATCAGATAGGGCCAGAATAAAGCCACCTAAAACACTCAGGCCTTGCATAGGATCTACACTGAGGTCCACATGCTATAACTCTAATGTTCCTCAAGAATGGTCTTTGTCCTGGCATCAAAACAGTCTACGCAGATGGTTATACCGGAAAAGGGCTATTGATATGAGTTATGCAGAACCAGTGGAGCCAGTATTCAGGGTTGCAACTGCTATTCCAGCGAACCATGAGAAGAATAGGCATAATCCTCTTTGCTAAATAAAGATGGAAAAAGATGTTTATTGCCACTTCTAGTATATATGTATATGTCTAGCATCAGTAAAGGTCCAACAGCACTGCAAATATAGGACCTATATTTAAGGGGGGGAAGTGACCTTTAAGAAAGGCCCTTTTGTTTGACCTCCATTGTATGCTTAGAACACATTTTGAAAGAGAGAGTTGTTAAGGATATAGAGGTAAATGGTAATTGGGATAAAATACAACATAGTGTTACAAAAGGTAGATCGTGCCAGATCTGTCTGATCACTTTCTTCAAGATGATAACCGATTTTCTAGACAAAGCAAATGCAGTAGCTCGAATCTATCTGGATTTCAGTAAAGGATTTGATACAGTCACACGTGGGAACTTATTAGTTAAATTGGAAAAGAGGGGGATTAATATGAGAATCAAAAGATGAGTAAGAAACTGGTTAAAGGGAGACTTCAAAGGTTCATGCTGAAAGGTGAACTGGCTGGCTGGAGGGAGGTTACTAATGGAGTTCCTCAAGAATCAGTCTTGGGACCATTCTTTTTTAACATTTTCATTAATGACCTTGGCACAAAAAGTAGGAGCGTGCTAATAAAATTTGCAGATGACACAAAGTTGGGAGTTAATGTCAATATGGAGGAGGACTGGAATATCATATAAAAAGATTTGGATGACCTTGAAAACTGGAGTAATAGAAATGCAATTAAATTTGATAGTGCAAAGTGCAACAAATTTTTGCACAACAAAAAATTTTGCTCTAAACTGGGGACTTACCAGAGGAGAAAGCAACAGGAGGAGGAGAAAGACCTGGGTATATTGATCAATTACAAAATGACTATGAGTCGCCAATGTGATGCGGCTGTGTAAAGGGCTAATGCAATCTAGGCAATCAGATGAACTATTTCTAGTAGAGGTAGTGAAGTGTTAGTACCATTATACAAAGGCATGGGTGACACCGCATCTGGACTATTGTTTGCAATTCTCATTGCCCATGTTTAGGAAAGATGAATTCAAACTGAAACAGGAGCAGAGAAAGGCTAGTAGGGTGGTCAGAGGAATGGAGAACCTATCGTACGAGAGGAGACTTAAGGAGCTTGGCTTATTTAGCCTAACAGAACGAAGGCTGAGGGGAGATATGATTGCTCTCTATAAATACATCCAAGGGATAAACTTCAGGGAGAGGGAAGAGTTATTTAAGTTAAGGGTCAGTGTTGGCACAAGAACAAATAGATATACACTGGCCATCAATAAGTTTAGGCTTGAAATAAGACAAAGGCTACTAATTATCAGAGGAGTGAAGTCCTGGAACAGCTTTCCAAGGGGAGGAGTGGGGGCAAAAATCCTAACGTGTTTCAAGACTGAGACTGATAAATTTATGAAATGGATGGTATGATGAGGTTGCCTACAATAGCAAATGGCCAATCTGCAACTGCTATTAGCAAATATCTCCAATGGCCAGAGATGAGAAACTAGATGGGGAAGGCTCTGAGTTACTTCAGAGAATTCTTTCACAAGTGCCTGGCTGGTGGGTCTTGCCGAAATGCTCAGGGTCTAACTGATCACCATATTTGCAGTCAGGAAGGAATTTCCCCCCCATGTCAGGTTAGCAAATACCCTGCTATTGTTTTGTTTTTTGCCTTCCTCTGCAGTGTGGGCCACGGGTCAATTGCTGGTTTGAATTAGAGTAAATGGTGGGTTCTATGTTAGTTGAGGTCTTTAAATCAAGATTTGAGAACTTCAGTACCTCAGTCAAAGGTTATGGGCCTACTACAGGAGTGGGGGGTGAGGTTCTGTGGTCTGCAATGTGCAGGGTGTCAGACTAGATGATGATGATCCCTTTTGGCCTTAAAGTCTATGAGATCTGTCACTATGCACCACCTGGATGTTAAGGGCAGGTGCCTCTGGTGAGGAAAGAGGAATGACTAGAACCAATTTAATATGGCAACATCCACTCCTGGTAGGTCTTGTAGGTGAGTCAGCACCACCTTATGATTAGCAGTGTCAAAGGTCATTGGCAGAATGTGAAATATAAGCATAGATGTTCCCCCCCCTATCCATAGCCATAACAAGATGAACTACTAGTGGCACTTCTATGCCATAATTTACACTAAAACCTCATTGGGAAGGGTCTAGTATATTCATCATGACCTTCTCAATAACCTGGCTCAAGAAGTGAATGATGGACAAAGGAAGGCAAGTTGTCACAATCATTGGCACTGAGTGATGCTTCTTTAAGAATCAGCTGAGATATCATGACTAACAAGGTGGCCAGTAGATTCCCATCTGGGCAAGGAACTGATGCCCCTTGATGAAGAGTGGGATAAGGGGCTCTCCCACTTGTTTTCACCAGGCAAGAGGCACAAGGTCAATTCTGCATTTAATGGGCCAGATTTCCCTTAGTGCTTTCAAACCTCTATTTGCGCGCAACTGGGTCACCCTCTATCACAGATGGCAGCGATAAGCCAGTTATTAGCCTGTTCACTATTCAGAACACTTCTGCTAGTCAAGATTTTGCCAACTGTGTAGTGGAGAAGATTCTTTGTCATTCTCTTCACAGATGTGACACTGTCAACTGGATTCAGAGTCAGTTTTATGTCACTAGCTTTCCATTCTTCTGTCTTCCTGCTTCACTTCACATACCTCATTTGGGGATAAAAGCAGAGGTTAAGGCACAAGACAGGGAGTCAGGAGACCTAGGTTCTATTCTTAGCTATAATTCTTCTGTGATCTTAGGCAAATCAATTTTCTCTGTCTCGGTTTATCTCTCTGTAAAAAGAGAACATTAATACCCAGTCTTATGGTGTGTGTGCACGGCATGTGCAAGAGAGAGATTAAATTAACTTTTTCTTGCGGTGAGAAACTAGGATAGAAAAATGCTATATAAGTGCAAGTTATTAAATACAACACTTTGTTTCTAGAATTCTAGACTCTCATTCAGTAACATGGCCACAAATTTAGTTTGTGATATAAGGGCTGAAATTATGACCAGATTTCATGAAAGTCAAGCTCCAAGATGGTTCACGGAACATTCTGAATCTTAAAAAAACTGAAAATCACAGGTGAAAGTGTTTTGTTAATCTTCATCACAAACCTGATTTTGAAAGCGTTTTACAAGAAATAGCAGTTATAGCGAAACCATACAATGGGGTCTGAAAATCTCGGAAACCATACAATGGGGTCTGAAAATCTGGGGAAAATTCATGCTCCAAATCAAGTTCCACAAAATGCAAATTCAAATTTTAAGAAAAATGATAAAAATAAATATTTAGAGACATAAAAGCACTTCTCATTCTTTTCTGCTCTCTCTTCTTCCCTTCTCAATCTCACCTTTCACTGCATTACCATTTCTTCACTCTCTCCTCTGCACATATTATACTTATTCATTTGCTACTGGTAGCAGCCACAATGTGCTAGGTAGTGTGCAAACAGAAAAGAAACCACAATTCCTGGCCCAAAATGACGACACTCTTCCACATAATTTTATAAATTACGCTCCTCCCACCCTGCATCAGAACACTTCTTATAATCCATTTGTGATTCACCCCAATGAGAGGACAGCTTTAATTCCAAACAGGTGCTGCATAGGGGCCCTGCTGGCCATTGAGGGGATAGGCAGAACAGTTGCCGCTTCCATTCCTGTTCAGTGACATGCACTTTTTAAGCAGTGTTAGCTTTGTACAGCCTGCCTCCTGGCAGAAGGGAGGTTACAGTTCCCGTTCTTGGTTGACCAAGGCCTCAACTGAATCTCACCCTCAGTGTTCATCAAATGGAAAAGGTGAAACCTTGTGCTGAAGTAAATGCTATTTTCACGTTTCCTGGTGGTGCCTACAAGCAACAAAACAATAAAAACAAAAACTGAAAACCTATAATAAAAGCAGTGGAGTGACCAGAATGGTCAGTTCCAGATAACAGCCTTCCCAACCTGTAGCCATAAAAAACCCCACCTTTGCCAATTGTCATTTCTAGTTAGACTCTAATTTTAAATTCTGCTGCATGGTTGCTTGGTGGAAAACTGCTTTGTAAGAGCAAAGGTCCACGTCCTCTGACACTTCTCTTTTAGCATTGATTTATAAGAATATCATCTCTTCCTCTGGTGGCCTGGAGGCTTCTCTCTAAAACGTACAGTAAAAACCAATATAATTGTTAATTACTTGAAAAGTCAGGCAAGTTTGACCTATTGCTACTTAATTTAAGGATTTGTCCAGGAAGAGAAGTCAGTATCTGCTACAGTATATTGCCTCAGACACCTACCGACAATAATGTGGAAAGTGAGCTTCCTGAAAGGGGAATGTTAGCAGTGGAACTGAATATTCTCCCATAACAAGGAGCTACTGACAGTATAGCCCAGTTGGAGATGTGTCAGTACTTAAGATGACATTCTTCCCCCCCCCCCCTCCAGAGTTTCAAAACTACTCTCTCATAGACTGCCCTCCTTAACATCCCAAACCACATCAATGCATTAAAAAAATATGTCCCACTAACATGAGATTTAAAAATTCAGTTGTTCACATAAATTAGAACAAATCTTAACAGGTTACCCAGTGCACTTTCCCCTCACCCTGTACTATGCCATTAATATTAATTAACTGGAAACTCAAGTTATCTGTCCGCAGAGTAAAACTGCAGGAAACCTGGCCAGGAATTCATGGAGGGAAATTTTGATAAGGGATCCTTACATCAGAGGTCAGTCCTGCTTACAGTCCGTCAAAGCATAAGGGTAGAACGTCTTTCAGATGAAATGTACAACACATCTGGCATTGTAACCGACAGGAATTTATCATTAAAAGGCAAGACTGATGTATGTGAGGTGGGGAGCTGTATGAGTTTTTTGTGCTCATTGGCCATTTGAAAGGTCTGTATTTTTATTTGGTATTAGCTCCCTGATATAACTCATGATAATTATTACTCCTGCCGGCAACCAGCATGTGGAAAATTCGATCCCAGGCCAGTAACAGCTTTTCTATACATAAAAATATTATTGCTTAATATATTTTGGACTATTTCTGATTGCCATAGAGCCACAAAAGTTACAGACAGGAAAAAAGCCTATAGTTTATCTAGCTCTTCCCCCTGCCAATGCAAGAATATTTCATACAGCAAATTTTCTAGAGCATTGAGCACCCATGGAATCACAATAAATCCAACAATAAAACAAAATATTTGAATGCCAGTGTGACAGAATCACTTTGGAAAACACATCTGAGATCACTGCAAGACTCCGTTCCATGCTTTGCACTGAAATATTTAAACAAAACCTTACTCTGAGCAAACTGCATTTGCCTGGTAATGTTACTACACTTGGCAACATCACACATTCCATAGCACTCAACGTTCTATCAATAGAATCATAAATACTTAAATCTTCCACAAGAGTATGTACTTTTGGGGGGCGGGGATAGTAATCTTCTCTGACATCGTTTATAAACAGAGCCCTTATTACTGATTTCTGGGCCAGGCTTTAGAACGCGCACAGCCCTCAAACCTAACCAAATGTTGTTTCCTTCTCCTCCTCCACAAATCCTGGGGAAAAAAGGAAGAACATGATACAGACTTTATTTACAACTCTGGACAACCACCTGCCATTTCTGGCTCTGACTGCTGAACAGTTTCTGCTGGGCAATGACATAGATGGCCTTTCTACTGAGATTTCCAAGGGAGAGCAACACGGCTGTTAATTAATCAAATAGCTAAAGTTTGGCTGCAGGCTGCTTGCAATAATGAGCAGAGTTGGTATTATAACGATGGTTGCTTTTCAAGTCACTAAGCCCCTTAGGAGAAAGAGAATTGTTGCAAACAAGGTAATAGTAGATAAGAGAATTGAGTCCTAATAGCTCTGAAAGAGCTCTCTCTCAGATCGCAAAATAAAAATTTCAGAATTCCTCTTCTCTCCAAAGGCTAAAAATGTGTTTATTTGTCTGACGCCATTATCTACAGAACAATGCTATCACAGTTCCATTTAGTTGGCAGCACTGAAATTAATGCTGCAGAACTAGTTTCCTATTTAAAGCAGATACTACATACTTAACATATGGACACCAGTGGCCAGTGAAGTCAGTAGCCAGTGAACACGTGCTGAGGAAAAGACCAATAGAGCTTAGCTGAATTCTCAAAAAGTTTGGTTTTGTAAAATAATGTGCACCTTGCTTCCCTCCGATCCATTCAAAATGCTTCTGCTAAGATCATTTCCTAGCCCATCCTTCTGACCATGTCACTATTGCTTTGAATCCTTCCACTGGCTTCTATTCTCCACTGCATCAACTACAAAGATCTGATCTTTACCTTTAAGGCCATTCAAAACTCTGCCTGTCCACGCTTGTTTGCCCTTGTGTCTTATCTTGTCACACCCTGTCCTTCCAGCAATACCAGCCTCTATCACCATTTTGTCTGCTTCTTCCATAAAAATCTCTACATTTTCTTCCATTCTTTCCAAACAAGTGCATAAAGAAACTTGTTTGCCTTCATATAGCTCCTCATCACCCATGCCTGCCTTGATGCCTATGGGAAGCCACTAAAAGATAAAGGCTAGGAAGATGACCATTAGATATTTCTGCTCTTTATTTTATTTGGCCAATATATAGACACATGTCCCTACTGGTTTTCCCTCCCCAATTTGTACCCATTGTTTGTTATGCCCACCTTGTTGCATCTTGTCTTAACTAGACTGTAAGTTCTTTGGGGCATGGACCATCTTTTACTTTGTTTGTACAGCGTCTAGCACCATGGGCTCCCAAATCCTGAGTGCTGTCTCTGGGTGCCACCGTAATGCATATTAATCATAATAACCATACTAATAAAGGCTGCTAATGAGCACTAAGTTACAAATTAAGGACCTGTCTCTCAAGTTAAGTATCAAAGTTCCATTGCATCACATTTTTAATTATAATGTATTGACACGTTAGCCATCATATAACAAAACTAAAGGTAGAACTTCGAATGAATGCAGAATCTTTACCTTTTCCTTCTGAAAAATAGTATTACTGTAAATAAGAACATTTTTAGTTTTCACCAGCTCCTTGAGTGCCAGCCAGAGAGTGGCTTTGGTCCTCCTTTCCAGCATGTGGAGAAAGGAGAAATTCAGAACCTTGATTCTTAAGTGTTAGATAATCCTAACTTTTACTATAATTTCTTTTCTATTCTGTATGCTTTTCTCAGTTCCACTGATGGATCTGGGTAGAGAGGGGAGAAGAGATGGATAACACCTAGATAGATCATACAGTTACAAGCTAGAACTGCTATATGGAGCTACAAATGCAAGATTGCTTCATATATAGTAATATTTCTAATGTCTTATCCAGTCCTGTTTTAAATGTCTCAAATGATGAGGCTTTCACTACTTCCTTTAGGAAACAATTCCACAGTCTAATATATCTTATTGTCAAAGCTTTCTTGATATTCAGTTTAAATGTTCTTTTCTACATTATTTCCCACCACTCTTAGTTATAGCCCGTAGTTCTATCCTCAAAATAATCCCTCTCCTTGCTTGGTGTTTACATCCTTTTAATATATGTAGCTTCACTTCCCTCTGGCATAAGGAGGCATTAGAAAAATACACTTAGTTAAAATTAAAATTGTCACACAAACCAACGAAAGCCAGATCATTCTGAGATAAATAGGATTATAGCAGCTAGAAATGAAAAAGACCTATTAGATCACTGAGTCTGTCCCCCAATACAGGATGTTTCACAGTAAACTGATGTGCTACACATGATCTAAGCCAAAAAGCCAAGAATAAGCTTATACGCCTTCCTTAATTTTGCATTTCCTGGCTTTTGTACAATTTGTATTCTACACAAGTTTAACATATTTGTGCCTATGTGTGTGTGAATTTTTATTACTCATCAGCCTAAGTCATTTTCCTTTCTCTCCCTCAAACAGGTTGTGTATTATGGTAACCTATCTCCAGTTTGAGGATGCTAAACAGGGCTTCTCTCAAGTACTGTCAAGTAGTCCCTAATTTTGGCCAGAATCATGTAAGGTTCCACATTCTGAGCGGAAAGGGTAATGTGGTTTTGTTTGTCTGCAGTCAGGTACAATTGCACTACTGCTGCAATCCAACCTCATTTGAGCTGCACTTTCCCCAAAAACACATGGGATTTGGGAGCTGGAAGAATATTTAATATTTTTGTTTACCAGCAGTGTAACTGCCAGACACAAAACTAATGAATCTTGATTTCTAATAACAGCCATGCCTATGACAGGAGTTATTCTTACAACAAACACCATTCTAGGGGAGCAGGAGACAGATGGTCCAAATGAAACAGCAATAAGGCCGCCTTCAAAATCTTTGACTTGGAACTCTCAGTTATTTTATGGGATTTTATAGTCTGATACGTATATTTCAAAATTCTGAAAGAGATGGCAACATTGCTTTTTATCTTAGCCTAGAGGGCTGCCACTGGGCACTCAAAGCTCCTACTTCCAGAATATTTTGAAGTGTGGAGTACGTGAATGATTCAGCATAGAACCATTAGAGGAGGGATGGATTAGTAGTTAAGGCAGATGACTGGGAGATCTGGGTTCTTCTCATGACCAAGATACAATAAACTTTCCATGTGACCTTGGACAAACTGCTTACTCCCTCCATGCCTCAGTCTTCTCTTCTTAAATTGGGACTAATACCGCCTCACTTACATGTGGTGCTTAAATTAATTGATGTTTGTAAACACTTTGAGACACTTGGATGAAAAGTGCTATGGAAGTATCTGCCTAACTATGCATTTCTAAAACAGTGTTATCAATGTGCACAAAGAAAAAAAAGCACTTTTTTTTTTTTTTTACTGAAAGTGTTGTACTATTCATTTCTTCAGTGAATCTGCCATTGCTTACCAAGACTTTGTCCCCTTTGACTTTGCTGGAGAAAATTTTGCCACATTCTGCAGTAGCCATTTTTGCAGGAAGGGCTTGTGTAAATGGATAGGTTTTGTGGTGCAAGGGGTTAGTACTAGAGACCGTTGGAAACCTTTTATTATCTAGAAAATCAGAGCAATTATTTCTGTTTTCTGAATTTTCCCACTTCCAAAGCAGTTTATTTGGCTCTACCTTAATCAATCTGTTGAACTGAGTTCAAAGGGAAGATGATAGGTGAAAACTGAACGAGAACATAGAATTGTTTTATGCATAAAGATTCTTCTCTGGTATGCTTACCTTTTTCTTGAGGCACTAGTCTTTTTTTCCTTGTAATGCAAATTTTTAAATAAAATGTTGAAAAAAATGTCAATCCATAAGGACGGCCATACAGGTTCAGACCAATTGTCCATCTGGCCCAGCATCCTGCATCTGACAGTGGCCAGTGCCAGATGCTTCAGAGGGAATGAACAGTCCAGTGAAATTTCAAGTGATCTATCCTCTGTCATCCAGTTCCAGCTTCTGGCTGTTGGAGATTTAGGGACACCCAGAGCATGGGGTTGCATCCCTGCCCATCTTGGCGAATAACCATTGATGGACCTACCCTCCACGAACTTATCTAATTCTTTTTTGAACCCAGTTATACTTTTGGCCTTCATAACATCGCACGGCAATGAGCTCCATGGGACGTTGGCTGTGCTGTGCGAAGGAGTACTTCCTTATGTCTGTTTTAAACCTGCTGCCTATTAATTTCATCAGATGAAAAATGAAAAAGTTCTTGTGTTGTGTGAAGGGGTAAACAACACTTCCCTATTCATTTTCTCCACACCATTCATGAACTTATAGACCTCTATCATATGCCTCCTTAATTGTCTCTTTTCTAAGATAAACACTCCTGGTCTTTTTAATCTCTCCTTGTATGGAAGCTATTCCAGATACTTAATAATTGTTGTTGCCCTTCTCTGTACCTTGTCCAATTCTCCTATTATCTTTTTTGAAATGAGGCAACCAATATTCAAGAGAAGGGGGTACCACGGATTTATAAAGAGGTTTATGATATTTTCTGTCTTATTATCTATCCCTTTCCTAATGGTTCCTAACATTGTCAGTTTTTTTGACTGCTGCTGCATATTGAGTGGATTTTTCAGGGAACTATCCACAATGACTCCAAGATCTCTTTCTTGAGTGATAACAGTTAATTTAAATCCCATCATTTCGTATGTATAGTTGGGATTATGTTTTCCAGTGTGCATTACTTTGTACTTAATATTGAATTTCATCTGCCATTTTGTTGCCCAGTCACCGAGTTTTGTGAGATCCCTTTGTACTCTCTTCACAGTCAGCTTTGGACTTAACTAACTTGAGTAATTTAGTATCATCTACAAATTTTGCCTCCTCATTGTTCACCACCTTTAACAGATCATTTATGAATATGTTGAACAACACAAGTTCCAGTACAGATCCTTGGGGGACCCTGCTATTTTCCTTTCTCCATTTTGAAAACTCACCATTTATTCCCACCCTTTGTTTCCTATCTTTTAGCCATATACTGATCCATGACAGGACCTTCCCTCTTATCCCAGGACTGATTAGTTTGCTTAACATAAGAACATAACATAAGAATGGTCATACTGGGTCAAACCAATGGTCCATCTAGCCCAATATCCTGTCTTCCGACAGCCACCAATGCCAGGTGCTTCAGAGGGAATGTTTAGAACAGACAATCATCAAGTGATCCATCCCGTCACCCATTCCCAGCTTCTGGCAAACAGAAGTATGGTGTTGCATCCCTGCCCATCCTGGCTAATAGCCATTTATGGACCTATCCAAGCTGAAAAGTACCAGTCTTATTAATTTCTCCTCATACAGAAGCTGTTCCATAGCCCTCATCATTTTTGTTGCCCTCCTCTGTACCTTTTCCAATTCCAATATATCTTTTTTGAGATGGGGTGACCAGATCTGCACACAGTATTCAAGGTGTGGTTATACCATGGATGTATATAGAGGCAATATGATATTTTCTGTCTTGTTATCTATCCCTTTCCTAATGATTCCCAGCATTCTGTTAGCTTTTTTGACTGCTGCTGCATGTTAACAGCCTTAACAGCCTTTGGTGAGGGATCTTGTTAAAAGCTTTCTGAAAGACCACTATATTGACTGGATCACCCTTGCCCCCATGCTTATTGACTCCCTCAAAGAATTTTAATTGATTGGTGAGGGCATGATTTCCCTTTACAAAAGCTGTGTTGACTCTTCCCCAACATATCTACATTTTCCTTCTCTGTGACTTCTGGGTAAAACAAAAAGCAGGGATCTGTAAAGTGTAATGATTCTTAAATATTCAGCATAAGTACCAAGAAACTGCT
Organism: Emys orbicularis; assembly: GCF_028017835.1. Lineage (NCBI taxonomy): Eukaryota > Metazoa > Chordata > Testudines > Emydidae > Emys > Emys orbicularis. The sequence goes on along the minus strand of NC_088684.1, from coordinate 11,310,812 downwards.
TCAAAAATACCAGACATTTATATATCAGATAGCTGAGTATAGGAGTGAGCTCCCCTAGGTTTGAGTAGACTGAAATAAAAAATCATAATTCAGGGAGAAATGTCTTTGCAATAGAATTTCCTTAATTCTGGATTCAGTACAAATAAAAGGTTAATCTAGGAGAAAGTAGGCCTTTCTTGACTTTGTAGCAACCTCTCTTGCAAGACAGAAAGTAAGAGAAATTGAGTTGAGTCCTTGCTGACTGCTGAAAAATAAATATAAAGTTTCTAGCCTTTCTAACTTACTTTTTTATTTAAATACTAACCTTCTCATACCAGCTTTATGATACTCTCTGATGCTGTTAAGTGATTTAGGATGCTTTAAAAGTCTACCAAAATGCACTTGGAAAATTATTTAATTATCTGTGGAAGAAAGACGAGGTTCAAAGCTCCATGTTGGCTTGTTCTTAGAAAATTGGATATAATATATGTTCATAGTTAAGGTTTGTAGCTTATCCCCCTCTTTTCCCAGGAGTGATGGCTAGGAAACATAACTTTCCTCCCAACCACTCAAAATGTAGAAAATACAACTACTGTACTTGGGGAGCATTCCCAACTCTGAATGAAAATACATATACCTTGAAGAAAGCATCCTTCTGTTATGTCTTAAATTTTTCCACCCCTTGATTTAATTTAAACAAAAGTATGCCAGAAGAGGCCAGGCACTAGAATAATATTCTTCTGTTCTTTTACAGAAGATTGCAATGGCTGCTATCTTAATTATAACAAGGAGTCTGGTGGCACCTTAAAGACAAACAGATTTATTTGGGCATAAGCTTTCATGGGTAAAAACCTCACTTCTTCAGATCTTAATTATGACAATCTTTAGTTGAGGAACGCAATGGAAAAAGATCTGACATATATGTGGCAAAAAGGTTTTTTCAGATCTTATCGTTATAGGACAGGGGTTGGCAACCTTTCAGAAGTGGTGTGCCGAGTCTTCATGTATTCACTCTAATTTAAGGTTTCGCGTGCCAGTAATACATTTTAATGTTTTTAGAAGATCTCTTTCCATAGGTCTATAATATATAACTAAACTATTGTTGTATGTAAAGTAAATAAGGTTTTTAAAATGTTTAAGAAGCTTCATTTAAAATTAAATTAAAATGCAGAGCCCACCCGGACCAATGGCCAGGACCCGGGCAGTGTGAGTGCCACTGAAAATCAGCTCATGTGCTGCCTTCGGCACATGTGCCATAGGTTGCCTACCCCTGTTATAGGAAGTTTCTTTTATTTTCAGCAATAGAGAGAAACCGTGGAGTTCGGAACGTCTGAAAAAGGGATATAAGTGCTTCAGGTTCATTTGTCCTCAAGGGTATTGCTAGAAATACATGCCAAAATTCCAAATGATTTTTACTGCCTCTTTTTCTAGGGTACTGGTTCAAACATCCACCAGTTTTTGTAAGATGAATGTACTAATTCTGATGTCATGAATCCTGATGAGGAGTGAACCATTTTTAACCAGCTCTTGGATGAATCTGAGGTGAACTGGTATAGGTTTCATAGATTTGTGTGAATTACTTCAATTATCAAGCTGCACAACATCCCGGCACTTGGGGACATCCTAAAAGGGCAGCGTAAGTTATTACCATTCACTGTAGAAGCACTTCCTGGAAAGGTACTCTTAGCCCTTGATACAAACAGTTGAAATGTGTACAACAGACTAGGCACTAGGAGAGATTTTTGTCTTGACCACAAGGTGTTTATGAGAGTCTCCATGTATCCAGGTGATAATACAGAATCTCAGAAGAATCTCACTGGGGAGAACTCTGAGGATTGGCAACACATCTATGCACATCTATGCAGGAGGAATAATCAAACGTATTTTTTTTAGGATGCTGAAAATCTTTATCTGGTCTTCTGCTGGGTGATGATATTGAGCTAAGTTCTGAATTGTTTAATATTCTTATATAAATCATGTCCTGAGACAGAAAAAAAGTTCCCTGTTAGTATACAAAAAAAAATCCATCCTACATATCATGTAGAATGACTTCTGTCTGTGATAAGTGTTATGTTGCACGACATACAGACAGACAAACAATTAACCTCTTCACCATCTTAGCTGACTGAGTACCTCATTAAAAATAATAATTCATGTTGTAATTATCTGTGGATTAGGAATCACACAATCCTGTTTAGACCACAGAAGCAGGCACTTCCACTGAACAGCTCATCAGCTCAGGGATTTAAAGACGACTACAAACTTGGTATTTAAAGTCCCTTCCAGAGTTACAAAACCAGTCTTTGTTGTATATTATCTCAGCAGAAAAGTTTTATCTGGTATAATTATTATTATTTAAAAATACACAATATTGTACAAGTAATTCTTCCTTCTTTTCCTGCCTGATCCCTTTTCCAGCTAGTGGTTATTACCTACCAATGATAGGCTATAAATGCCACAGTTCATTTTGTAGTTCCATTATAAACTATAATTCATAGCTGTGATTTTTTTCATACCTTTCTTCTAGGAAAGAAAGTATTGGTTAGCTCTGGAGCAATACCACTTTGGGTTACAATCTCATCAGAAATCACAAACCAAACAGTGCTGGGCCTGGTCAGTATTTGAATAGGAGACCTCTGAGAAAAACCCAGATGCTGCAAGGAGTAGCACTGGTGATTCTGTAGATGTCACTTTCCCCTTTGAGTAAGTACTTCATGAATGCCCAAATATGGTATGGGGTGTGTGTGAAGGGAGGGGTCACAGACTGCTGGAGGTGACAATTTCAGATGAGATGCTGACCACTTGCAGTCATGAAAGAGCCCACTGTACTTTTCATAGGGTTATAGCTTTCTAACCAAATTCCAGTTTGATGGACTGCAAGGGACCATCTACCTAAACTTTCAAGTGGATAAGATATTCTTCACTTCCTGTCCCAATCTGCTGTGTAACATAGTGCGTAACGCTATTAAATATCTGCCTCATTCCTCCCAGAGGCAGCTACATTTCAGTGGTGCTTAAAATGCACAGCAGCACTCAGAGGGCAGGCTGTATCACAGACCCACTGGATACAGCTCCCAGCCCAGGCCAGGGAAAGTATCCCCACTCACAAAGCGGTTGAGGTAAATTGAGACAGACGGGGGATCTCTTAACATACCAGGCAAGAAGGAGGGAGTGCTCTCCCTTTACTTTTATCAGTACCAGGCATGGAAGAGAGGAGAGTCTCTTCCTATTTTTGGCAGAAGAGGGGGAGCTGCACTCCAGCAGCACCCCCCATTTTCTTATTCACTGTATTTGTACCCCCCAGGATGGCCACAAGCTGACTGTTTAATGTTGACCACCATATGTCTCTTTTTATTAACTGAATAACACTGAAGGAAAGACGTATGTACAGCAGAAGTACAATAGGCTGGTATACTGTTTATAAATATAGCTCCCCCAAATGAAAAAAATTATGTCCTAATTATCCCTTATCTTCCACTCCCCCACAAACACTTCTCAAAGCCCCATTCAGAGATTTTTGAAAAATATATTGGAACCAAAATTGTTCTGGATTTGAGAAACAGTTCTATAATCCTTGAGTCATTTTGCCAACCACTGATTAAAGCTTTCAAATATGTACAGATTTATACCCCTAGGTTTTGCTGTTGCTTAGCCAAGCTATATAGATATTTAGGTCTTTCAGCTCAGATACCTAGTATAGGATGTGGCATAAGAACCTGACCAGAATAGAATAGAATTTTAAGCTTTCCTCACCTTCCTCAACTTTAAAAGAAAACTCACTTTAATTGCCCTAGGGACTCTGCCATTTCTCATTAAACACCACAACTTCTATCCTCCTTGCGATGTATTTAAAGAATTGATGTGCAAAACTTTAGTTGCACAAACTACAAGCTGTACAACTCATAATTACGGAGATCTGAAGGAGACGAGCATCTGTGGACAGCCTCTCTGAAACTTCATGGTAAACACTGCTTGATCTAATTAGGAATCAGTCAACATCTCTATGGCAATTACTGCAGAAAGTAATTATGACGTGACCAGTCTTCCTTTAGATGGAGGAGCAACAGAAAATGATAGGAAACAGAACTCGGCCAGGAGCTAATAAAACAGCCTTTGACACAGGCAAGGGAAGTGTATGATTACAGGAGAAAAAGGTACAATTGTGGAAGAAGATTGGAAGAAGAGGAAGTAGCAGCAAACTGCTTTAAAGAATTAATGATTTAAAGAATCAGTTTAGCCAACCTGTAATAAATGAGTCCTAGACCCATCATAATAAAGCACAAGTTATGCTTGCAAACAAATGTCTATTATAAGCTACTATAGGCAAAGACCCTCGCTGCAATGCTATGCTTTGTGGTTGACCTACTGTCACATATCTGGAATTAAGTGATACTACATGATAATTCATTAGCAATCCTACATTTATTAATGTTATGAATTACTTTTTTCAACATAATTTAAAGCACTGACAATATTTTCAAGTTCCCAAAGGAGTGTGGTCTTGTGGATAGAGTAGAGAGAACAGGGAATCACTACTCACTGTTTCTATTCGCAGACTGACCGAAGACTTGTTGTGTGACTTTAGTAAAATCATGTAACCTTTTTGCCTCAGTTTACTAAGCTGTATAATTATTAATGCTCAATTCTGTATTGACCTAAATATAGAAAACACTTTATAAAACAATAAATATGATCAGTACAGTATTTGTTTATGTAACAAGGATGGTATGAGTCTTTAATTAATCTTTGTAAAATGCTTTAAGATCCTTAAATAGATGGTATTACAGGAGTATAAAGTACTTTTAATTACATTGATTTTGCAAAGAGGTGTGAATATGTGATTATAATTATTTTTCCCACACAGATTTATATGTAGCAAGATTTGGGCAGAACAAAATTAAATCTCTTTTTTTCTGCAGTGCAAATTAATTATTTGAATTGCATACCAACCTAAAGAATATTGTAACTCATTTTTAAAATAGACAGTAAATTACATAGAAAAATTAAGTATTCTAAAAGTCAGTTCTGTAACCTATCATTATCAAAAAAGAGTCCTACAAAAAGTGGAAACTAGGTCAAATTACAAAGGATATATATAAACAAACACAAGTATGTAGAGACAACATTAGAAAGGCCAAGGCACAAAACAAGATCAAACTAGCTAGGGACATAAAGGATAACAAGAAACATTCTACAAATACATTAGAAGCAAGAGAAAGACCAAGGACAGGGTAGGCCCCTTACTCAATGAGGGGGGGGAAATAACAACAAAACATGTTGAAATGGCAGAAGTGCTTAATGACTTGTTTCGGTTTTCACCAAGAAGGTTGGTGGTGATTGGGTGTCTAACATAGTGAATACCAGTGAAAATGAGGTAGGATCAGAAGTTGTTAAAATAGGAAAAGAATAAGTTAAAAATTACTTAGACAAGTTAGATGTTTTCAAGTCACCAGGGCCTGATGAAATGCATCCTAGAGTACTCAAGGAGCTGACTGAGGAGATATCTGAGCCATTACCGATTATCTTTGAAAAGTCATGGAAGATGGGAGAGATTCCAGAAGAGTGGAAAAGGGCAATATAGTGCCAATCTATAAAAAGGGAAATACGGACAACCCAGGGAATTACAGACCAGTCAGCTTAACTTCAGTACCCGGAAAGATAATGGAGCAAATAATTAAGCAATCAATTTGCAAACATCTAGAAGATAATAAGGTGATAAGTAACAGTCAACATGGATTTGTCAATAACAAATCGTGTCAGACCAAACTGATAGCTTTCTTTGACAGGGTAACAAGCGTTGTGGATGGGGGGGAAGAGGTAGACGTGGTATATCTTGACTTTAGTAAAGCTTTTGATACTGTCTTGCATGAGGGTTATGCGGTCCCAGGCATTCATCCAGAGGCTGATGGACTGGGCCACCCGCTGGCTGAGGCCAGAGACGCAAACAGTGGGGGAAATAATGGACGGCCGAGTCCTAGAACAATTGCTACAGGGCCTCCCCAAGAATATCTGAGTCTGGGTCAGCCAAGTACAGTTGATGCAGCAGCCAAGCTGACTGAGGAATACATGGAGGCAGACGTCCCCTGAAGGGAGGGCTGACCCTATAAAGACAGAGTGGGGGAAGAAACTGAGGGAACCCCTCCCTGGGAAAGGCCCAGAGAGGAAGAAGGAGGAACCCCAAGACGCTCCCAGTAGAGCCGCCGTGACCGTTTGCTGGCAGTGCGGGCGGCCAGGACATAAAAAGGGAGACTGCATATGGGAGTGTGACAGGGTGCTGGCTAAGGAACTCTGAGCCAGGCCTCTGTCACGCCAGCTCCATTCAAGAAAGGGGAATTGGAGCTGGCTGAGTAAGCCCAGGCCTGAGTGGCAAACTGGGAACAGCTGCTGGCCTCTTTAGCCGGGGCTACATAAAGGCTGGCAGGAAGGAAGCCACGGAGAGAGAGGAAAGGGAGAAGCCAGGGAGTTAGAGGGAGCTCTTCTCTGCTGACTGCAGGAGTTAGCAGTCCCTCAGGCTGTGTTACAGAAGCTGTTTGTAGCTGGAAGGTGGTGGGAAATTATACTGTAAATAAAGAGCATGGGTAATTGCACCAACCAGCGGTCTCTGGCTGGTTTGTGGGTACAGCAGGGGCAGAACTGAGGGGGGACCAGCTGCACCCCATTACAGGGAACCAAATCAAGATTGCCTGGGTAACCTTATTTATGGCATTCCCTACCTTTTGAGTGCTTGTCTTTTCCACCTTAATGATCTTTTAACATAGTTTTATTGTTTGTGATTTACTGTACATAGTACTGTTAATATACAGTAAATATGGTGTTTGTCATAATTCAAAATAAAACAGACTCAGAGAACTTACAAAAACACTATACAGTTGAGGTGTGGGAGAATGTAGACACATCTTCACATCACTTCACTTTAATTAATTGAACAATAACTCTGTGAGGTAAGTATTTATCCCCATTTCATATATGGGAACACCAAGGAAGAGATGCTTTAAGTGACTTTGCCAAAGGCCCTAGAAGCAGTCAGCAACAGAGCAAGTACTAGAACTCGGGAGTTCTTGATTCTCAGATTTATGACCAGGGCACTAATGCATGCCTCTCTATTTGACCTATTTTGTCCTGGTGAATAATCATGTGGTTTAATAACCAAAACTCTGTACGAATCTACATATTCAACTATGAGGGTTTCTAATGTATACCATCACAGTGGTATACAGCCATTACTTATATGAGTATATTAGTTTCACATACGAGATACACTGATATATTTTTCAGGCAAATACTGGTTCCAATTCCAGGATTTCAACCTGACAGCACATTTTTAATTTTTGCCCACAGAAGTGTGACTAAATAATGTGATTTCGGAGATTTCTAACAGTGAGTTTGTGGGGTCCATCAAACCCCACGGCGGCAGATAAAGAATGATAAAAATATATGACACTTAAATATTTGATGATAGACACATGCATGTCCAAACACTTTACAGCTACCATATCTAATATCTTAAGGTGGTGAATCAACATAAGGAGAGAGAGAGAGAGATTCCTCCAACCAGCTTCTACTCTGCATTGAGACAGATTTATGACATAACTGACAAATAACAGCTGAATTAGAGTGTGACCAGATTACAATATCTTCTGGACTTTTTTTAGATCTCTTCCAAGCTGTTCCATATTCCACCACTGATAATGATCTACCAGATGGTTTCAGTTATTAGCAACTGTATATTAAAGCTGAAAGTTTCATTTTTGGGAGAGATTAAGATACTTTGGAGATTGTCAAATCTCATTTCTTTGCAGATGTGATTTGAAATCTCTTTTATCCTGAAAATTATATCTTTACTTAATGTAGAATATAGACACAGTATCAGGGTAGAAATATAATAGAAATGCAATCTAGTCAAAGAACTAACTTCCCATTGTGAAACTGCAGTCATTTGTTTTGCAATCATTACCTATGTCCTGGAACATACTGCATACTATTCCTCCATTTTGATGGGCCTATCTAGAAAAATGGAAACAACTTCTAGTGCAACCACAATTGTACACCTTTCTCAGTGATGGAATGTTTTGGGCATTCTAATCTATGAATCATTTATTGTTTGTATCCTGACAAGTGATGCACCTTGTTTGTTAAAATGTAAACTACTATCAGGTGAGACCTCTAGCAACATGGACATCAATTTCAATTTGAAGCTTATTTAAACTCTTAATGGTTTAGACCCCATGTGCATTCACTCCTTGGCCTGTCTGCTGAGATGGCTAACACAGTAAACAACAGTTGTGACATGGATTCCTGTCCACTAAGATCTGAACAGAAATCACCAGCCAGTAGTCAGATGATGATTATTTTCAGTCACACATGTCTGAGCTGGATACTAACAGATGATGTAAAAGTGAAAGGTTCCACATGCTGATATCAATCCATTGAGTCATCCAGCCCACTCCAGCAAATGTATTTGAAATCTTCTTTCATTACAATTCCTCTCGAGTCTCCAGTTTTTAGTTATTTACAAAACTCTGTTTTGTCAGTTTCTATTACTTTTATTTTATTTAGTTGAGTTACAAAAGCTGCCTACCTACCTGCAGGTAAATTTGCTGTGAAGTGCATTAGTTACACTAATCCATGCATCTCCTCAAAAATCTGCCAAATAGTGGACAAATACTGAATTGTCAGGTTATAATGAGAATTATTCCTTGATCTTGTATCAAATGCTTCTTGAATACATTTACAATAAGAGACAGTTTTACACACATGCATATAGAACATCTTTGTATACCGCTGTATCAGAATGTAAATAGTGATTCAGAAAAGAAAATGGATTTTCATGCTAAACTAGTTGTCTCTGCAGCAGGGCTACCCTAAATAAATGTCTTAAAAGACTCAACCCACAGATAAGAGCTGTGATGGCAATCTCATTACAGTGTTTTCAGAAGGACTGAGTCTGTGATATCCAGTGCAGTTATAGATATAAACAGCTCAAAGCTAAATTGTCTCTGAAGTAATTAAATTACACCTGCCTTCAACGTAATACAAATATACCTTGGAGAAATAAAAAGGGGGGGGAAAGGACTTTTTTCTGTTTTTTAGTTTTATTTATTTGCAAACATAGTGTACCCCTACTAGAGCCACTATCCGTGAAGCTAATTGTAAGGCTCCTTGCAATGTCCAAAAGCCTCACAAAACAGATGGCAATACCATGTGTCTCGATACCCCTCACTCTCTTTGGGGTCTGATCAGGTGAGCTGTAATAGTTCTATCTTCCAGATTAATATTCTTTTTTTTTTTTTTTATTTAAAAATTGTACTTGGAGAAAGAAGAGTGGAAGGGAAGAGAACAAAATATCTTCCTTGTCCATTTGCACAATCTGCAAAGCAGAGCATTGCAATTTAGACTGGGCAAAGTGTACCAGAAAGGCAGACAGCAATATCACAAGTCTATCTGGATATCAATCAGTTGATGAACGTTAGAGACATAAGGCTGAATTCTCTCCTTGGATGCAGGTATCTGTCTCTCAAACTATGATGTGAACTCTACATGTGCCACTAAGGCTAATAATAATAATAATACCTAGCTCTTATACAGCTCTTTTCATTGGTAGATCTCAATGGATGCACAAAAGGAGTTAAGCATCAAAGTCCCTGGTTTAGGCATTTAAGTTCCTATTTTGGGACCACTGCAATGCACAAAACTTCTACTGAACCCTGTAGGTGACTAAACTCACTTGGTGCCTAAGTTTTTGCAGTAAGAAGTTCCCGTGGTATTTATGTTTCTGCTTCTGAGCACACGCCCTACGGCCTCAGTCTAAGGATCTGGCCGCTTCTCTCCTGCCTAAGATCTAGAATGAATTACAAACTAGGGGAAAATAGGTGTTCAACTTCCTAAGTCATGTGAGGGGCTCAACCTGGCAGGTGCCCTCCGACGACGCCTGCTGGACTGGGGCCCTCAGGCAACTTCTCACAAAACAGCAGGGGGAAGGAGGGAAAGGAGGAGGATCTCCCTCATAACTTTCAGTCCAGTTGTTAGGATACTTAACTGGGATGTTGGAGACACTGAGGAGGACAAAGGAAGTGGTGAAAGTGGAGAATTTAATGCCTGGTAAGGGATAAGATCTAGCAGGCAGGGGCTGGGGTTAGAGGTAGAAAGCAAGTGATATACCTCAGAGTTAGTGACAGAGGTGAGGAGACAATGTTGGATAAGGAGTGGAGGACAGAAAGGAGATCATGTCAATCTTTTTTTTAAGGTCGGCAAGGTATTACCCAGGGAATGAGCAAAGGGTAAGAGTTGGGGATGGTTTTAGGAGGGAGCCAAAGGTTATAAATAAGCAGCTGGGATCGTGGGAGTGGGTACTGATGGGGGGGGGAGAGAAGTAATGCTGTTTGGCGAAGGATGCTGTAGCTACGTGGTAAATTGACTAAGTCTTAATCACACTAAGCAGAATTATATAATGTAAACATCAAGTTGACCTTGAAATTGATCCTGAGGTTCCAACCACTATGGAACATGGCACTCAAGCATAGCTTCCTTGGCATGGGGCAAAGGATAGATAACGTGCATGCTCTGTGATCTACATTGGCTGCTGATAAACCAACCAAAAATTCATTTCAAGATTTTGCGGACAGTCTATAAAAGCATTAATAATAATTCAGCTCTGAGGCATCCTACTATCCTGCTCCTGGCCAATTGTTTGGCTGAGTTCTCCAACATCCTAAAATACCATCTGGATGGAGTCATTCAGAGGCAGGAGTTTCTTGATCCAGAGACCCCATCTATCAAACTCTCTCCCTGAGGCTTTCTTCTCATATTGGTACAAGTTATCTTTGACCATTTGGCTTATCCTTTATAACCAGATCAGCTTTTCAAAAAACATTTTCTTCTGCCATTTGTTTGAAAGTTTGATGTCTCTAGGCACTGTGCCTAGCTTGTTTTAATTTTTGTTTAATCATATACAACCTAGCAGCTACTGGAGTCAGGGCATTTAACAAATACAAAATATTTAATATAGACTGGTAATAGAAAGGCATGAATAAGTCATGCATTTTGCATTCCTTTCTTGCTGAAGTCAAGCAATGAGTTGTTCAGAATTCCACCAAATATTACTGTAATAAAAGGGCCTATGATTCTCTGGCGATGGTGATTCTGTGAATTGCTTTCCTTCTGTCATACTTAGCTGAGATTCAGAAAGCTGCCATACAATTTCTACAGTTTTATTCCCTTTCCTAATTGATGTTCCCTGCTCCATATTGCAAAAGCACAACACTACTTCATCTCTACCAATTGTACTGATAGCCTAAGGCCTAATTCTCTTTTGGAAGTCATCCAATTCTTTAAGAAAACAGATTGTAGTGTACCACTAATTGCAGCTAAAAAGAATAGATGGCTTGAGTGTCTGTTATTTATCCACCAGGCATTCTTAAGTATAAATTTAGTATATCTACAGTTTCAACAAAGCTTCAGCAAAGCATAAACTTGCATATATTATTTGTTCCCAGTAATTTGGGGGTCAAGGTTGTGGTTTCTTTTATTGCCAATAATTAACCAATTCAAGGTGGATGTTTTCCTTTAACAGCTTACAAAGATTTAGACTGCTCTAAATGAATGCATTCCATTTCTACCGACTCCTCCATATGTCCTCAACACACGATTAGAAATCTAGTGCATCAGTCCCCACTTCTCCATGTTGGTTTGTTAATGTGAGGGAAGAGAAGAGATAAAACTCAGCATTTCTGAACAGTATGGTGCAAACAGGCAATGCAGTTCTGACATAAGCCAGGCACCAAGCCAATCTGCATTGATGTCTGAAGCCATAAAACTGACATTAACTTTCCTGTATGGACAGATTACTACATTATTGTCCACCATGCTTTTTCTTCTGAAATATTTGGTACTGTTATGGTTCCAGACTAGATGGACCACTGCTCTTAGCTGATATTGCAATTCCTATGTTTCAGGTCTGGCTCTGATGCTGTGTTTATGCCCATAACCCAAACAAAACCCAGCTGAGGATACTGACCAGCAGCAGAGCAGATGGAAAATCATGCTATGACATGGTACTTCTCATGACGTATTAATGGAGATAAGAAAGCTGAGTTAAAGTGTCAACTTCTCTTAGAAATCAAAGCACAGAAATCTGCTCAGTGGAACAAGCATTCTGCACCTTAAATACCGACACAGTGTTCACTGACTTCAGTGGGAAGGATTCACCTACAATGTTGTGAAACTATTTAGGAGTGGGGCTGAAAGTCCTTGTTATTTACAATATGAGGTGATATTTTACAGATTGAGAAGTGGTTTTCCACACTTCAAAACAAAAGGAAAGTACACAACTATAGACTATTTGAATGGATTGATTGATTGATGGAAAGAGGATAATTTCAGCTTGCTTTGAAGGGTTTAGCAATCCAGCTTACGTTGTCATTAACCCAAGGAGCAGAGATGCTGGAGTACCAGTTGCAAAATTATACCTGTCAAATAAAAAGTTGCTCCTTTGTAGTCTATATTCTTTTACATCAATAAACATGTTGGGTCAGATTCTGTCCATCTTAGAATTTTATATTGCTGCCAATCATGATAGTACCTGAGCACCTTCCATATAAAATCAATAGCAACAACAAAGTCCCTAGTGGACAGCATTGAGTTTCTGACACAGCTCCCTGTTTGGGGTAAAAACTCTGCTTGGGAAAAGATTTTTGGTTTAGATTTATTTATTCCTTTTTCTTTTTTTTGTTGTGTAGAAAGGCAGTCAGTGTTAATGTCATTCTTATGGTAAAAAGGCTTTTTCGAAGAGGAAGGTTTTGCAGTGTTTCCTAAAGATCATTAGACTATGGCTTCACTTGATATCCTTTGTTTGTTTGTTCCATAGCCAGATCCCCTCGACCGTGAACACTTTATCCCCAGCTCTCATGTGCCCTGTTCAGAGTTTTGCAAACTGCATTGTCCTAGAAGAGCACAAAGTCTCCTTTCATTTACAGTGGGGTATATCAAGAGTAGCCCTTTCAGGTCAATAGAATTACACTACTGTACAACAGAATCAGGCAGGCTTTTTGTGTGTAGCTGAAACATGGGTGGATTAGAGAGCAACAGTACTAGCTTTGGCCCCACGACCAATCCTACATGCACTGAAACACTAGGTGAAGATGAGATGTGGTGATCTCCATGTCTCCCTGTTTCCATCCTCCCAACCCAGCTCAGTAACCCACCCAAATCCCTTCCTCCCAAAAAAGGGGATTCTTTTTTCTGCTCAACTGAATGCAATAGACGTCTTTAATTTCCAGGCAGAATGGTCAGGTCAGGTGTGGTCTGTTGGCTGGTGACCACAGTAGTCCCAGTACCCTGTTGATGCACTCTTGGAAGCAGGAACCTAGCTAGCCATAGACTTACCATAGGCTTTATCTAAAACCCATTGAAGACATTGGAAATACTCCCATTGACTTCAATGGGCTTTGGATCAGGCATCAGACCTAATGCTGTCCCTGTCAGAGGCAAGTAAAATACAGGCCTGTACAGAGGGGATTCCTTCCATAGAGTTCTCATATTTTGTGTGTCTCTTGACCTGAAGCATCCATTTTTATTCCATCATTTGCCTCTCTCTCATCTTTCTCCTTTCCAAGAGTTTTTCTCTCTTCCTCATCAAAGGTAATAAGCGTTATTGTATACAACTTCAAGCACAGCAAATCAGATCAAGGGGGAAAAAAATCTAACAGCATAAAATAATATTATGCCTTCATATCAGGACTACTAAAGTCTGTTTATTATTATTAGTGCTAGAATTTTACAAAGGGACAGAGAGTTAATACCAAAGTACCTCTAGAAAAAGGAATAACAATACAATATAATCATGGTAATTAGCAACACTATAAAAAGATAAAGAACAAAAGCTAATATATTACTCCTGTTAAATGTGTTTGACAGTATCACCTTAGAAGCTTAATATAATTCTAGTTGGAATCATATGGCATCTTTTGCTAGGGGCTGTTTTGTATAACTATGATTACAGCACCCAGGTTTCAGAGCAGCCCTATCCATCACATTTCTTCAGCTTTATGACTGCTGAATCATTAGAGTTTGCCATGCTGTGCAATTTTTCTGATATATCCCAAATCTTCAGGTGCATTGGAGAAAATACCTCTGCCCTTCTATTTTCCCCTTTGATCGTTTTCATGAGTTTTAACTTCAAACAATCTGAGCCTTTCAACATTCTTTTAAGTTTTATTTTAAATTAAAAAACAAAGACACATCAACCCCACTGGCTCCCCATTCATTTCAGCAGACAGTTCTAAATTGTCTTCCATTTTTAAATCATACATAGAGTGCTTCCACCCCCCTAAGGAATTAATCACTCCCAACTCCTCCTGCTACTTTTTCTGCTTGCCTAGTTCTGGCCAACTCTCTGGGCCTTCACAAATTCTCACCATTGTTGGTGTAAAAGCCTCTTTCCCAACTTCAGCCATCAAATAGCCTTTCTGTATGTGATCTCCCCATCCCCAGCACCCTATTGACCCAGAACTGTGGACGGGAGAACCCTCCAATTTTGCGGGCACTAAGATCCACACATTGCTTGTTTCTCCAGCCCCATCAGGACTTGATTCTTGACTCTCCATTCTCTTTTCCTTCCATTTAGCTTATCCCCTCCCTTCGTATACCCTCAAAAAGGAAGGGGGGAAAAAAAGAGAAAAATTGTGGAACTAAGATGCCATTTGCTGCCATCACATTGTTCACTCTAACTCTTCCCCCACGCTGTCTCTGTCTTGTCCATGTAGACTGTAAACTCTTTGGGGCAGCACAGTTTTTTGTTCTGTGTTTTAGAACACCTACCATATTGGGGTCCTGGTCCATAACTGGCTCCTAGGTGCTATAGAAATACAAATAATAAATATAAGAACAGCCATACCAGTTCAGAATAATGGTCCATCTAGCCCAGTATCCTGTCTTCTGACAGTGGCCAATGCCAGGTGATTCAGAGGGAACGAACAGAACAGGGCAATTATTGAGTGATCCATCCCCTGTCGTCCACTCCCAACTTCTGGCAGTCAGAGGCTAGGTACACCCAGAACATGGGGTTGTGTCCCTGACCATCTTGGCTAATTCTTGTTTGAACCCAGTCATGTTTTGGCCTTCAAAATATTCCCTGGCAACACGTTTCACAAGAAACAATAAATAAACTGCCAATAAATTTCACCAGGGGAAACCTTCTTGTCTTATGTGAAGGGGGTAAATAACAGTTTCCTATTCACTTTCTCCACACCATTCATGATTTTATAGACTACTATCATATCCCACCTTAGTTGTCTCTTTTCTAAGATGAAGAGTCCCAGTCTTTTTAATCTCTCCTCATATGGAAGCAGTTCCATACCCCTTATCATTTTTGTTGCCCTTCTCTGTACCTTCAATTCTAACAATTTTTTTATATGGGGTGACCAGAACTGCACACAGCATTCAAGATATGAGTGTACCATGGATTTATAAAGAGGCATTATGATATTTTCTGCCTTATTATCTATCCCTTTCCTAATGGTTCTTAACATTTTTAGCTTTACTGCCTGCTGCTGCACATTGAATGGATGTTTTCAGAGAACTATCCACGATGACTCCAAGATCTCTTTCTTGAGTGATAACAGCTAATTTAGACCCCATCTTTTTGTATGCGTAGTTGGGATTATGTTTTCCAGTATTCATTACTTTGTATTTATCAACACTGAACTTCATCTGTCATTTTGCTGCCCAGTCATCCACTTTTGTGAGATCCCTTTGTAACTCTTCACAGTCTGCTTTGGACTTAAGTATCTCAAGTAATTTTATATAGTCTATAAACTTTGCCAGCTCACTGATTACCCCTTTTTCCAGATCATTTATGACTACGTGGAACAGTACTGGTCCCAATATAGAGCTGTGGGGGACTGCACTATTTACCTCTCCCCATTATGAAAACTGACCATTTATTCCTACCCTCTGATTCCTATTTGTTAAGCAGTTACTGATTCCTGAGACGACTCTTAACCCATGACTTCTTACTTTGCTTAAGAGCCTTTTGTGTGGGGTCTTGTCAAAGGCTTTTTAACAGTCCAAGTACACTATATCAACTAGATTACCCTTGCCCCTGTGCTGATTGACTCCCTCAAAGAATTCTAATAGATTGGCGAGACATGACTTCCCTTTACAAAAGTTGTGCTGACTCTTCCCCAACATACCGTGTTCATCTATGTGTCTGATAATTCTGTTCTTTATTATAGTTTCAACCAATCTGTGTTGTACTGAAGTTATACTTACTAGCCTGTAATTGCCAGGACTGTCCCTGGAGCCTTCATTAAAAAAAAGCATCATATTAGCTATCCTCCAGTCATCTGGTACTGAGGCTGATTTAAACAATAGGTTACATACCACAGTGAGTAGTTCTGCATTTTCATATTTGAGTTCCTTCAGAATTCAAGTGAATACCATCTGACCCTGGTAACTTATTGTTGTTTAATTCATCTATTTGTTTCAAAACAAAATTGTGACTAGTGTGGAGAAAGTAAATAGGGAAGTGTTATTCACTCCTTCTCGTAACACAAGAACTAGGGGTCACCAAATGAAATTAATAAAAGAAACAAAAGGAAGTACTTCTTCACACAGTACCCAGTCAACCTGTGGAACTCTTTGCCAGAGGATGTTATGAAAGCCCAGACACTAACAGGGTTCAAAAAAGAACTAGATAAATTCACAGAGGATAGGTCCATCAGTGGCTCTTAGCCAGGATCGGCAGCAATGGTGTCCCTAGCCTCTGTTTGCCAGAAGCTTGGAATGGGTGACAGGGGATGGATCACTTGATGATTTCCTATTCTGTTCATTCTCTCTGAAGCACCTGACTTGGCCACTGTTGGAAGACAGGATACTGGGCTAGATGGACCTTTGGTCTGACCAAGTATGGCCATTCTTATGTTCTTAACCTCCTCTATTGACACCTCAATCTGGGACCGTTCCTTAGATTGGTCACACACAAAAAATAGCTTAGGTGTGGGAATCTCCCTCATCATCCTCTACAGTGATGATCGATACAAATAATTAATTTAGCTTCCCCACAATGGCTTTGTCTTCCTTGAGTGCTCCTTTAGCACCTTGATTGTCCGGTGGCCCACTCACTGCTTGGCAGGCTTCCTGCTTCTGATGTACTTAAAAAAATGTTGCTGTTAGTGTTTATGTCTTTTTCTAGTTGCTCTTCAAATTCTTTTTTGGCCTGCCTAATTATACTTTTACACTTGCACAGTTTATGCTCCTTTCTAGGATTTGGCTTCTATGCTCATTATGCATGGAATTTCCATCCATAGAGATTCTTTGATAAAGTTTGTTTCATTTAAGATTTTTACTATATTTGACTCTATGCTTTCTTTCAAATAGTAATTCAAATTTGAAAGAAAAACACATCTTTTTTTCCTTGTATTCAGATAGTATTTTCTCCCTCCCTCTATTCTTATTTATCTCTGATATTATATTATTTAATCCTGGAAATAATTTTGGAATACAGCTTGTATGGAAGATGCTATACAAAATTATTGGACTGTATTTTCTTTGAAGCAATTCAGAAAATATTGGTTAGCAGAACAGACAAGCCTCACAGTGTAAAAGACTGTGTAAGTCAAATGCCTTTCAACATGATGGGCAAATCTCTTATTTAAACCACATTCTCCATTTGCCTAAGTCCTATTTTTAGCACATCTCTAGCCTGTCTTTTAGATGAGTTTACTATTAATTCATTTGTCTATTTCCTGCTTACTAGTCTTCAGGGTAGCCAAAGCAGATGTAATAGTGGGGCCTGATGTGTGAATTTCATGTACAGTCCCAAGACTTGCAAGAATTTTAGGGTTTAATCCTGAAAACCTTTACTCACAGGAATAATCTTTACACACACAAGTGGTCCCATATAAATAAAAACTACTCACACGAGTGTTTGCAGGCTCAGACCTCATAAATGTAATTTCTTCAGTTATTCAAACAAAGCTACACAAAAAGGCAGTCAGATTAAATAAGGCTTCCATTCTATATTCCATTCTCTATATATCCAATCCTGCACCATCTAAATCAGTGAGAATTTTGTCATAGATTTCAATGGGGGCAGGATCAGGGTCATGGTGATTCTACATACCCACACTCCTGGAGTCATGTGCAAACATTGAGGCACACCGCACCATACCAGGATCATTTTGAAGAAAGAAAAAAAAAAAGTAAATTTTAACATAAAATTTTTTGCACCGGTGAGTGGAAGACAGAAACAAATGTCAGACTCTAGTGATGTCACTTCTTGCACTATTGGAAGGTGCTCAGATACTACAGTAATGGGCGAAGTATAAGAACCTAAGGAAAACAGAAGAAAGAGAATTGATCCTAAGAGTTGTAGGTCCACATGCAAATTTGATGCGCGTGTAGACATGCTCATGGTAAAGTGTTAACGCTTTTATTAATAACAATAATTTGTACTCATATAGCACCTTTTATCCATAGATGATTATGATGATTTATTTGTATTATTGTAGTACCTAGGAGCCCTAGCCCTGGAGCAGGACCCCATTGTGCTAGGGGCCCTACAAACACAGAACAAAAAGACAGTCCCTGCCCCAAAGAGTTGACAATCTAAATATAAGATAAGAGTTAACAGATGGATACAGATGGGGAAATGAGGCAGTATTGGTCAGCATGATAGTTAGTCACCTCAGCACACCAGAAACCTAACCAAGGATCTCAGAATGCTTTACAAACATTAATTAAGCCTTAGAACACCTCTACGAGGCAGATACATATTTATACCCATTTTTACAGCTGGATCAACTGTCACACAGAGTGACTCACAAAAGATCACAAAATGAGTCAGCAGCACAGTGGGAAATAGAACCCAGGAATCCTGATTCCCAGTCTGCTGTGATAATCTTTAGACAATGCTCCCAATCCTCCTCATGGTCATTCAGTCCTTGGGAGCGGAGCAAGGTCCCTTATCTAAAGCATAAGAACATAGTAGATTTTTGACTCACTCTCTTTCCCTCTCACATTTAGCACTACAGTACCCAGAACGATGCATTTAATTTTGTCAGGCACAAAATCTCTCCTGAAAATGCTGCAGTGTTTATGGTACAACACATAAAATTGACTTTGTAAAATACACTCTAGAAACAGAAAATGAGATTAAAAATATTTTGCACAGGAAGGCTTCTGTAGGCGATGAGAAAAAGAAAAGAATATTGCTAACCTTGTTCTATTTTTTCCCATAGCCTGAGGGAGGCCCTACAGCAGAACTATTATCTTTAATCTTATATTCTCTTTCCAGTATGTATTTTATTTACTTCCTTCCGCTAACAATACCCCTGCCTCTTATTAACTTCTGAATTCAAACACTTTATAAGAAGATATTCCAGGATAAGACTTTTCTGTGTTGGATCTGCAAAGGTTTAGAAACTGCCTGAGTACTCTCTGTGCTAGCTAAGAGTTAGCAGTGATAGTTTTCTCAAAGAAAATATTGCAGCAGTGAAAGTGTCAGGTGGCAAACCAGTTTGTTTAACAAGCATGAACCTCTTTGGCTTACCAGTACCACTACTAAATGGAAATATTTTTTTAAAAAATTTAATTAAAGGGAAATTATGAAGATAATACATCACATGGAAATGGCTAGTGTGGATATATATAGTACCTGTGGTATCATTCAAGCAGGGTCTTACCGATAAATGCCTTCTCTACTTTATTCATAACAGACCTCACATATATGAGAGAAATCTGAAATATCCTTTCCTCTACCACCTTGCCTCTCCAAGTATTTCTCAGTAGGAGTCAAGTGGGTTTATCAAAAGAGGAATTGTCTAACATCACAAAGATTTACATTCTCTTTGGAGAATCATCTTAATAGGTATCTTCAAACCTGTTATTTAAGTGCAATTGTCTCCCCAATTCACCCATTCCATATGGAGTCGTCTTCCAGGCAAATAACCCAAAACAATATGTATAGACCTTTTGAGAGAGACATCACACTTACAAGATTCCGCCAGTGTGACGTCTGAGTCTTCGCAGTTTAACGGGTACCAAGATTGATGGGAAGAACAGGAAGAGGTGGGCATTGCAAATTGGAAATGTCCCATCCCCACACACTTCAACCACTTTTCTTATCGAATCCATGCACTTCTTTCCCATTATAAGTGCTTCATGAAACAAATACCATTAAAAATAACTTATAGTTAGATAGTCACTGTATGATGAGACCCCTATAAGATAGACAGACAGTAACTCCTACAAGCACAGCAGTAAAGTGATTCATTGGGATGTCTTTTTATAGCTCTCTTGCAAGTTATTGTTATCAGTATTTTGAAAGCACATTTTTAATGCCAAATCCACTTTCAGCGAATGCAGGTGTGAAAAACAGTTGAGAAATATGTAGGTGTTCACAAATGTAAGTGGGGTTTCTATAATGCACTGGATTTCACATAGATAGTGGAGATAAATATCAACATATGGAAATACTACTGTAACTGGTTTATCTGACATCTAATTTATGGCTTACTGGCACAAACAACAACAACATGCTGTTATTTTCCCTAAGTAGTAAACAGTATAAAAAATGAATAAGGATGATCAGCTGCTATAAACCTCCTGTAAGGCAAAGGGGCTAGTGGAATCAGATGGTTTAATAACAACACGATGTATTTACCCCAAAGAAAAAATAATCCTTGTTTTCCTAAACTCTCAGTCAGCTGTTTTCTCAGTTATCACTCCATTATAAATTCACATTTACCTTTGTCAACAGCAGAAGCAGAAGTAAGAGAGAAATAAATCATGCTAAAAAAATTAATCTCAAAGCCTACAGAAGCTTTTTCCCCAGCTTCCAGTAGTGCCAGTTTGTTGACAAGCTGCTTCTCACACTTGTGCTTTGGCATGTTGGAAGGACTCCTGGCCAAGGACGGTGCCGCCCACTCAGTTCTTTGGTGGCTCTCTTCTCAATTTAATTTAAAATAACTATTTTAGAAATGGGCCTGAACCAAAACCTCAGATCATAATATGCCCAAATTTGCAGAAAGTTTGTAAACGGTTCTGAGGATATGCAGCTTAGAGCTATCTTTACTTTATTGGCACGATGTTGTGCAGATATGGTTTCCAAAAGCTAATGCCACAATAGTGAAATCTTGGCCGCACTGAAGTCAATGGGAGTTTTGCACTGACTTCAGCGGGGCCAGGATTTCACCCCAAGTATCTATCTATGGCTTTTTCATTTGTGGACCCCTGAAAAATTTCAAATGGAGATGCGGAAACTTTTGGAAATCTTAAACATTGTCTGTGGACTCCCAGGAGTCCGCAGACCACAGGCTGAAAACCACTGTTCTGTGGTAACGACAACATTTCACGGATCCCTTAGACATAGTCAGCAGACCCCAGATTGAAAAACACTCATCTATGGGAACGGTTTTACTGGATTAATGAGGTAGGATGGATTTTATACATAGGGCCTTATTTTGATCTCACACCAATATTACACAGGTATAACTTCATTGACTTCTATGGCATTGGTGATGTAACAGAACAGAACCAGGCCATGAAGATCCATCTTGTATTCGCCCATGTTTGCCTGAGTAACTCTGAGAATAGACTGCTCTCTCAGCAAGGGATAGACTGATAGGAGGACACTGGGTGGAGGCGGAAAGAGAGATGGTAAAAACACATTGACAAGTTGGTAGCACAGTCAACATTGTAGGAAAAATTAGAGTTTGAAAAGATTTTTAACAGTGCAAAGCAGTAAGCTTTTCAAATTTAGTCTACTTATCATGCACGTTTATAAAGTATACAACAACTTCAAATGTATTTCCAACTCTTTCATACAGTATTTCGCCAAGGGATTGAAGGAAAAAAGGTTAATTAAATAAAAAAAAAACCTACTGCAAAAATAAAAATGAAGGTTTTTGACAGTAAGTGATTTCTTCTTTAGACCTGGAAACTCAATGTACCTGGGTCTGTCATGTAGTATGCACAGCAATAACTAGGTGCACCAAGATACTCCCAACCCAGAGTATTTTTCACCTCAAATCCCAATCCTGTTCTTAATGGACAAGTATCAATGTTACAAATGCAGAAGCACAACTGGTACTCTTGAGGCCAAAGACTGAATGGGCAGTCTTCTCTCACCCCTAGAGGCATTCCTTCCAGTCAGTGCTGGAACATCTTTGGAAGGATGGTTTGGGAAAGCTTGCATCACTATTGCCCTGCAGTAGCAATTTTGTGTAGAGAGCACTTTAGTCTCCAGGGCTGTCAATCTGGCACATTTCATCAGGACCAAGTTCACGAGAGGTGTTTTTTTTTTAATTACTGATACTGCAAAGAGCACATTACCATAACCAAGCATACTGATGACAAATGACTGCACCACACCTTTAAGCGGGGCGGATTTTGTCCGGCTGGCCGAATGACGAGAACAGTGCTTTACTGCAGAAGGGGTGGGGAAGAGAGGTCAGAAACTGCTGCAAAAGGGGAGGAGGGGTCCGCGTGGTGACTGACTCATCCCCTGGGAACCGGAAGGCAGCAGGGTTTAAAAGGAGCAGCCTCAGGCAGTGAGGCCCCTTTTACACGGAACAGGCTAGGGCTGCACCCACCCTCCCTCCCCTTTAGATGGTGAAATGCCTGGCTTGGTCAAGACCTGCTGTGGGCCTTGCACTAGCCACTCTTTTTCAGTGGGGGATGGGAAGGAATTTTTCCCTCACCACCAGATTGGCATAGGTGGAGTGGGTTTTTTCCCCCCACCTTCCCAACAGGAGGCTCGGGGAGGGCTTTGTTGATGTTTGGCATGAAGGGGTTAGGCTATGTCACAACTCATTATGTAAGTGTGGGGCGAATGTCCAGTGCAAGTACTCCATAGGGAAGGTATACAGTGACCAGATAAATGGCTTGGAAAAGGACTTAAAAAGGAGGTGTTGGTTAAAGGAACTGGATGTGGGGAGAGTGCTGGGCTCCTATGAATGGTACGGCAGAGATCCAGCCCCCCTCCCCTTTCTTATAACCCACCTTAACCCTCCTACAAGAGGGGATGGATGGTAAGGTTCCAGCAATGGGTAGGCTGAAGGACCTGGATGTAAAAAAGAGGGGGAGCTGGGGGAATCCCCCAGGGAATTATTGAATGAACATGAGGTTACCTGCACTGTACACTTTCATCTGCTGGGTAGTCCCAGACATTTAATAAAAAAGTTGCAGCCTGATTAAAACCATATCAAGCGTCTACTGTCCTCCTTTCAGTATAGCAGGACAACGTATGAATTTATCGTTGAGAGGGACTTGTGTATAAAAATACAAATCTCCTTTAGTAATTTGTTTCAGCTTGTCAAATAAGGTTTTTGCAATATTTTGCCATATATATAGTACTGCTGTTACTAATCTCTATGGTCTGTTACAGAATTTTACAGCTGTTTAATCTGGTCTGTACATTAGAAGACAGAGAAAACCTGTACATAAAATTCAAATATACACTTACAAGTGCGTGCTATATTTAGAGAGAGAGAACAATTTAACAAAGATGCCATGGTTGTGAGGCTATTTAATCAGGGCCGGCTCCAGGGTTTTTGCCGCCCCAAGCAGCGAAAAAAAACAAAACAAAAAAAAAAGCCGCGATCGGCGGCAGCTCCACCGCGCCACTTTCTTCTTCGGCGGCAATTCGGCTGCAGGTCCTTCCCTCCGAGATGGACCCGCCGCCGAAGAGCCCGACGTGCCGCCTCTTCCCCTTGGCCGCCCCAAGCACCTGCTTGCTGGGCTGGTGCCTGGAGCCGGCCCTGTATTTAATACAATCCCTTAACCACCAAGGTCCTCTGGACTGCATGGGTCATATAACTGCAGTTGAGTTTCCTTTTATGCAGTTTAAAATTAATGTGTTGCACAACCCAATTCAAATGAGACATCTTGGCTAATTTACATGTACATGCCAATGTTGTATCATTAAGAGGAAACAGGAGTATTTATGCTTTTTCAGACTGTATCTTGATGAATACAGTGAAAAGATGAAGGACAATTATTCAAATTCTATTTACATTTAGTCTGAATTGGTCTCAGATTAAAAAGCAGGCTTGATGATTTTTCCATATGTATGAATTATTTTTATTTCTTTTATATTATTTCAGAAAATCATTGCTGGATAAAGTTTAATTTGGTGGTTATCAGTCTCCAATAAATTATGCATTTAGAGGTTAAATTAAATGGATCACAAAAATTCAATGGACTTTACGGCAAATATAAAATATAAGAGGCAAACTACAAGGAAATAAAACTGAGCATGAGACACAGCGTTCAAATCTGATTTGAATCCAACTTCTCTCAGAAGTCAGGGAGTTTAAGAACATAAGAACTGCCATACTGGGTCAGACCAAAGGTCCATCTAGCCCAGTATCCTGTCTTCCGACAGTGGCCAATGTCAGGTGCCCCAGAGGGAATGAAAAGAGCAGGTAAACATCAAGTGATCCATCCCATCACCCATTCCCAGCTTCTGGCAAACATAGGCTAGGGACAGCATACCTGTCCATCCTGGCTAAAAGAAATTGATAGACCTATCCTCCATGAACTTATTTAGTTCTTTTTTGAACCCTGTTATAATCTTGGCCTTCACAACATCCTCTGGCAAGGAGTTCCATAGATTGACTGTGCGTTGTGTGAAAAAATACATCCTTTTGTTTGTTTTTAAGTCTGCTGCCTATTAATTTAATTTGGTGACCCCCATATTTCTTGTGTTATGAGATGGAGTAAATAACACTTCCTTATTTACTTTGTCCACACCAGTCATGATTTTATAGACCTCTATCATATCCTCCCTTAGTCATCTCTTTTCCAAGCTGAAAAGTCCCAGTCTTGTTAATCTCTCCTCACATGGTAGCCGTTCCATACCCTTAATCATTTTTGTTGCCCTTTTCTGAACCTTTTCCAATTCGATACATCTTTTTTGAGATGGGGAAACCACATCTGCACGCAGTATTCAAGATGTGGGCGTACCATGGAATTATATAGAGGCAATATGATATTTTCTGTCTTATTATCTATCCCTTTCTTAATGATTCCCAATATTCTGTTTGCTTTTTTGACTGCCACTGCACATTGAGTGGATGTTTTCAGAGAACTATCCACAAAGACTCCAAGATCTCTTTCTTGAGTGGTAACAGCTAATTTAAATAATTTACATCATTTTATATGTATAGTTGGGATTATGTTTTCCAATGTGCATTACTTTGCATTTATCAACACTGAATTTCATCTGCCATTTTGTTGCCCGGTGACCCAGTTTTGAGAGATCCTTTTGTAGCTCTTCGCAGTCTGCCTGGGACTTAACTATCTTGAGTAGTTTTGTATCATCCGCAAATGTTTACCCCCTTTTCCAGATCATTTATGAACAGACCCCTGAGGGACACCACTATTTACCTCTCTCCATTCTGAAAACTGACCATTTATTCCTACCCTTTGTTTCCTATCTTTTAACCAGTTACCAATTCATAAAAGGACCTTCTCTGCAAGCCTCCAATAATAATAATATAAATATTTTGCATTTAAATAACATTTTCCATTTCCAAAGCACTTTGTTGACACAAATAATTAAAAATGTTAAAACACCTCTGTGAGATAGGAAAAGATTATTACACCCATTTTTACACATGGAGAAACTAAGGCAGAAAATGAATTTCCAAGGGCCAAAGATAGGAGTCATTGCCAGAGCTGGAAATAGTACTCAGCATTTCTTGATTTTCTGTCCTGTGTTTAGACCACTACAGTTGATTACATCTCTCTTTTTATATTTTGCAGATAAGCATACAAACAGTTGCAGATTGTCTCCTTTCCACATTGCCTCAATGCTACTTAAAATCATTCAGAAGTTATTTCCCCCCACAAAAGTTGCTTAAAGATCAGATAGTTGGTTGAGGTAGGAATGGGCTGCAAAGTGGACTGAACCAGAAAATAGGCTCTTTATTGATATTCACAGTATTTTCCACTTCCAGCTGGGACAGAAATACAAAGACAACAGTGTATTCTATGGTATTTCATCACCTGCATTTCCATTTCTGGCCAAAATCTGTCATTGTGCAAATGCCTAGTAATGAACATTATCAAGGAGAAAAAGTTATCCAGAGTTTTTCAAATGTCGACAAAGGTTTGGGTAGAGATTTTGATGAAGGTTGAAGCTGTTCTTTCATGCAGACCAATTCACTTATCCCTCATTTTAAATTATATGGTTCTTAATTTAACATTGAGAGAAGCCTGCTTTACATTTTTCTTTACTTCAAGCCAAGCAAGACTATTAAAATTTGGAATTATGTTCAAGTTTTCCATGTGATTGCCCCATATGAGGATGAACTTACTCCTCTGCTTAATAAGAGTGTAGCAGAGAAAGAAACAAAATGAGGGGAAAAAAGGTTGTTTCACAAAAAAATTATATTGTGACACCCGCAACAAATCCTTCGACATCAAACTCTTTCAATAAAAGACTCTTACAAAATCCCAAAAGCAGGTTTTAGGGAACTATGTCCTATCCTCAGGATCACTGATACAGCCAATGGCAATATTTTTGAGGATGGAATGCTTCTAAATTTGTTTTTAATTAGTTTATTGTATTACCACATAATATTCTTAATGGAATTTTGGATGGGTAGAAATTCTCTAATATCAGTCAGAATGAGTTATCTCCAGCATGGAGATTTTCTTCTTCTAGTCAGGAAAATCAATTAATCTCCCTTAATAAACACATTGTTAATGTTCTAACTCACCTTGAGAGTCAAGGGTGGTGCTGCTACTTCAAATGTAACAAACATTCTAAGCACAATGGCATTCGATACATTAATAGGACTCAAACCGCATCATGAATTTATTACCTCCAGATAGTCTGTTTCACGTTAGATGGCATTTAAATTTAAGTTCCCTGAGAGACATAAATTTCCATTGATCATATAAATTTTAATGCACTTCCATTATTAAACCAAATTTTATTCCAAAGAGGTTTGTCTTTAAAATTAATGAAAGGATTTTGTCATACTCCAGATGAAGCAAATATAGAATTCCACGAACCTAATATAGAAGCCAGGTTTCTAAAAATGACCTGAGGCCTGTGTAGAGTATGATTTGCTTTAAGTTAAGTGAGTAGGTCACGTCTCACAATTTCTCTCAGTTGATAAGGATCAGCCAGGCATTGCTCTAAAGGGAGAGCAAATAGATTGGTTCAGAACAGAGCTCAGAAATCTGCTAAGTGATAGCAGCAACTACTAGGAATGTGGAAATATTTCTACACATTTAAGAACTAGGCTAGAGATTTGCCTTTTTATTATTTCACAACCAAATACTAAACAAAAGTTGTTTGATGTGAATATTTGGGGCCCAGTTCTCCCTCCACACAGAAATCCTCCAAAAAAGGAAAAACACCTGTCAAGGTCCTCCCACAAATTAATTCCTGGTAGTGACAATTCTGCTTCATACCTACATTATATGATGTTGAAAATTTGCTAGCAACACAGATGTCAAACTTGCTATGAAAACAAAATGAAGAAAAGTGTCTAAACGTGACTAAATAGACGTTATTTTAAATGCTCATGGCTACATTTTGAATTTTTTTGGTTTAGTTTTGTTTTAGTTTCAACAAATACTTTGTTCTGGGAAAGAAGGATGGTTTTGTGGTTAAGACACAGAATTTGGAGTCCAGAACCCCAGTTCTGCCATGTAGACTTTCTGTGGTACCTTGGGCAAATCACTTAGTTCCTTTATTCACAATGGGACTAGACATGGATTAATGTGCTGCTCAGCATGAGTAAGAATACCAGAATCTGCTGTTTAATCTTTCTGCGAATCAGTTTCTTCATCTGTAAAACAGCTATTTATGCTACTCCATGTTTTGCAGTTTCATTCATTAATATTGTAAAGTGCTTTGAATTCCTTCAATGGAAGATGGGGTACAAATGCAAATTATTTTATTATTAGTTTGTTCCTCCTATGTTTTAAAATTAATGCACACGTAAAATAAACAATGGGCTGAGTATGGAGGCACGAACTGCAGAGGGACACTATTAAGGAAGACTGTGGTCTGAGTGCACTGGCTAGCTTTCAGATAGGAAGGATATTTTTCATTTCTTTGAAGTGGGCAGAGAATTGATAGCTCATATTTCAGGTTGGAGTTATGCCTACTGCACCACTGGCCACTACAGCAACAGCTCAGAGTCCTCATTCCTATTTGCTCTGTAAGTGGCAATAATTGCAAAAGTCCTCTGAGCATGGCAGTGGTTAGCTGTGATTGGGAAATACAGTTGTGAACACTGTACAAAGAAAATACTAACCAAAGATAACGCTTCATAGACATTACACCTTCTGCATACAAATATATGTAAAATGTGTCTACTAAATTCTTGGAGAAAAGATTCTACTTTTCTTATCTTAAAAAAAGGAATTGCCCCAGATCAAGTATTACTAACCATTAAAACAACTGTAATACAGGACTTCTGAATCCCATGGAGTGATTACCACAGCGACAATTTAGATCTTTAAAAATCACATGAAAAGAATACTTTTTACTAGCAGAGCATTTTGACATCCATCAGAAAGACTACAGAATTCTGTTTTGTTTTGCAATACCACACATAGTGTCAGGATCTACATTCACAGACAAATGAGATGAGGAAAGGCATTTATCTTCTTGAAACAGTATTAGCATACAGACTATTTGGACAGTGTCTCACCCGCCCACTATAGAAAAAAGCTTTGGTCCACATTTAGGCAAGTCCGGTATCTTCGTAACACTGTTGCAAAAACATCTGGAGTATCTTTGACAGGAAGGGCCTAATTCTGTCCTCACTTACACTCTGTGCACAGCCAGTAAACTCAAGTGGATTGCAAGGGATGTGAAGGCAGAATGACCACAGCGCACCTTAAGCAAGGGAGCCCGTTGTCTGGCTTGCCAGGGGACGGGGCTACCTCTTTAAGGGCAGAGAGGCACAGATGTGCTGCAAACACAGTGTGGGTCAGCGTAAGGATGCTGACTCATACCCCAGGGTGACTGGAACAGAGGGGAGATTATAGAAGTACAAGCTGAGTGGGGAGAAGCCCTCTTTCACCTGGACCAAGCAGAGCAGCACCCACCCTCTCACCCTTGAAAGTGATGAAATACCAGGTCAGCATCTGTGGCGGGCATCGTGCTAGCCGCTCCTTTCTCTTAGGGCTGGGAAGGAATTTCTACCTCACCAACAGATTGGCCAAAGCAGAGTGGAGGGGCGGGTTCGCCTTCTCCACAGCGGGGGGGGGGGACGACGGACGAGCTTAGTTGGGGCGAGCACGGAAGGGGAGGTAGCTATGATGTCACAACTCATTATGTAAGCATGGGGCGGATGTCCAGTGCAGGTACTCCATAGGGAAGGGATACAGTGATCAGATAAATGGTTTGGAAAAGGATTTAAAAGAGGTGTTCATTAAAGGAGTGGAAATGGGGGGAAGGGGGTATTCAGGGCTCCTATGATTGGCACACAGGGCGCCAAACTCCCCTCCTTCCTTTACCGCCCACCTTAACCCTCATTTGGGGCAGGGGGCTGGTATGGTCCAAGTGGCCAGGGTGGCTGGGGACCAGGATGGAAAACAGGTGGGGAGGAAGGGGACTGAGAGAAACTCCCCAGGTAGATATTGAAAGAATCATGGAGTTACCTGCACTGTACACTTTTATCTTCCGGGTACTCCCAGACAGTTGTTAATAAAGTTGCAGCCTAATTAAACCACATCCAGTGTCTCCTGTCCTTCTGGTGTAGCTGGACAACTGGCTCCTAAGGAGTAAGGCCCTGATATACCCCAACACTTATGCACATACTCAACTTCAAGCATGTCTTTATGTCCTTAAAACTTAAACATGTGCTTAAGAGATTTGCTAAATCAGGGCCTAAATTCTGCCCTCTGACATGTGAGAACAAATGGCAGAAGTTGGTTCTAAAATGGGTAGCTAGCATATGGAAATAGTTTTATGATAGCAGGCAAGGCAACCATTGTGCTAGCCAGCCATACCACACACAGCAATGGTAAATATAATGTCCGTATGCTTGCTGACTGCAGTAGCAAATATTATTCAGCAGTAAAAATATATTCATTAGATCACCCAGGTCACAGTATTAAAAAGGGATTATTTTGGGTCTCTTTTACCCGTTTATATGCTCAGGCCTGGGATTTGACTGCTTAGGATAAATACGGGCTAACTAGTGCAACAGAAAATTGGGTTCTATACTTGGTGCAAAAGATGGTAAAATACCTTATTCAGCTACAGACTAATTCACATCTCAGACAAACAAGTATATCACAGAAACATGTGATGCTGTTTGAGTATTGATTGAACTGGTAGAAATCTTAAAGTCAGCCAGGTCCACTTAACAGGATAGAGGACAATGCGCTCTCAAATTTCACAGTATATGGTATATATTTAATGATTTCCACTTTCTGTTCAAGAATGTGTTTCATCATGCACTACAGGTGTTTAAAGAAAAGTTTATTGAGCTTTATGACAGCAACAATGCCTCCTTGAAGATAATTGAGGACTGGAGTCCTTGGACCTACACAAACTAGAAAACACCTCCATTCCTCTATTATCCATCCCTCACACATAACATGAGGCAGGTGCAGTGTTTGTGGGGAGGGATAGCTCAGTGGTTTGAGCATTGGCCTGCTAAACCCAGGGTTGCGAGTTTAGGCAGGGGGCTGGGGGCTGGACTTGATGAAGGCAGGGGGCTGGACTTGATGACCTTTCAAGGCCCCTTCCAGTTCTAGGAGATAGGATATCTCCATTTATTATTATTTTATTTGTACAGCAAAAATATAGGATGGCTTTTACTATATGGTTCATTTATAACTGTATATTTCCAGACCAATTCCCCCAACCCTGTATCACCAGGGATTTATTTTAGGTGGACAGAATACAAAATCTCTATTTCCATTTGCCCTAGCTAAAACAATTGCAAGCATAGAATTGGCCATAGGAACCTTGTGTGGCTTGAATGCATCTGAAGGGGGTCAGAAGCAAACAAAGACATTATTGACCAATGAATGGGGGGGGAGGGGAGGGATAGAAGAGAGAGAGAGAGAATCACAAAATAGGTGGGCTCTCATATTTTCTGTCTCCTAAAATAAACAAATAAGAGGCCATTCAGTAAAACTAAAAGACAAATTGTTGATAGAGATGAAAGAAAGCACTTTTCTATTCCAACTACAATTAAGCTGGGGAACTCACTGCCGCATCACTGAAAAAAATAGTTTTTGCAAATTTCAAGTAGGATTTGATTTTTATATGAGTAAAAGTTGGGTTCACATTGACACTAGCTAGGTTAAAAATGACGCCTTGTGATCCAGAGGGTAAACTGATTACCATCTGTGACATGGAAGATGGCAACATATTTTATCATAACTGCATACTGTTCTGCTACTGGCATGATGTGGTTGATTATTGCACAATTGCATTTGCCCACTTCTCTGTAAAGCAACCACTATCAGCCACTGTTAGAACAGAATACCAAACTAGGAACCTGATCCTGCAAAGCCTTACTGATGTACACATTGTGCCCATTGACTTAAATGGGTGAATCATGAGTATGGATTACTCGTGAGAGTAGAGATTTGCAGGTTCAGGGGCTGAGTGACTAGACTGACCATTGGTCTGTTCTGGAGCCACAAATCCTATGTTTGTATGATCAGCTAGGTTTTACGAATGCATTTTATAATGTAGAAAGCAAAGAAGCTTGAAATGCCAAGTTTCATTAAGATTCTCTAGCAGCTGCAGTAAAAGGAATTAGCATGAGAAGCAGAGCACAAAGCTATCCAAGGCGCACTGTACAAGTGAACAGAAATTGAAGAAAAATGAGCTCCTTGTGAAATATTGCAATGATTTCTTTAAGCAATAAAGATATGGTTTGTTAAATAATAGACTAGACAAACTCAAATAAAATAAAAACTGTCAAAGTCCCCCACTCTTTTTTAAGGTGTTTCACAATATTCCAATTTTGCTTTCATTATCAAGACATAACAGTTGATCAGATCTAATTGCCATCTTGTCTGGAAAATATCTTAGTAGGATTTGAATACATCAGAAAATGACAGAAAACTGGAAAAGCAACACATAATAAAATTACTGTATTCTGAAAGCAACCTGCACACAAAATTCATAATGCCACTTTACAGTACTGCTCAGATACAGTGAGAAAGGACCACGGATGGAAAGACTGTTTGCATCTAAGGCCAGATACAAACAACTTGCCCAAGACACGTCCTTGACCCCCTGCCCCTCTTCCCTGCACATGGAACCAAATGCCATTAGATAACAGTGCAAAACATGTATTATTGTCCAACCAGGATTCAGTTATCATAGCAAAACTGGAACCTTGCCCTTAATTAACTCAGGAATGGTGGTGTCACAGTTTCAGGGTAACTGCACCTGTATTCTCCATCTATGGTCCACCAAGGGCACCCACTTTAGACTTCTGTCACCTCTCTTGGATGGAGACTCATCTCACTCCCTCCTGACAAGGGATTTTAAGGCTGCACAGTTCCTTGTCTTACACTGTGATGTCCCCCACAAATCAGAATGCCTAAAAAGGCTGATGGTCTTTGTTGTGCTTTCTCTCCGGGGGCTATAACTAGTGATTGCCTGCTGTTGTAAGTTACCAGACAGCTCCTCCAAAGCAAGCACATTTATTCTCAAGGTAAAAGCATTACAGAGAGAAAACATAAAAAACAATTAAAGTTCCTACACATTGTGACCTTCAGAGCCCCTTTATATGCCAATTGGCAAAGGGAACATTGTTATATAACAGTAAATCCCAGAAGCTCTGACATATTCATTACCCAACAAACTGTTGTCAGAATATTTATCCAAACAGTGTCTTGTAAGGTATTTTGTGAACACTGGTGACATGCTGCTCATAAATATCACTGTGTGATGATACATTCATGTTTTTAAAATAAGCTTTGGAGGCAGTTGACAAACAAGCTTGCCCCAGACAAAGGAATGTGGGTTTACCTATCTGCATACACTAAGCTAACAGGCAGATGAGAAAATAGCATGGATTGATTACAACCAAAGGACACCGAAAGTACAATTGCATCTAAGGTAAACAAAGTGCTCAAGCCAAATGAAAAAAAAATCACCAGCGGGTAAAGAAGGGGTTTGGAGCCTGCACCCCAAAGAACAAACAGCAGGGGAGAGGAACTCTGTCTGGGCTTACTTTAGAAAGAACACGTTTAAAAGTTTTCTGGACTACCAAAGGAAGAAAGGGGATTCCTCTGGTATCCATCACTTAAGGGACAAAGGGGGCCAGAGCTCTTGTAATCTGTGAAAGGTGAATCTCCCCAGCCATGTGGGTTGAGGACACTCAGAACTGACTGTAGGTGAGAACTTGCCTGAGACCAAGATTGTAATCTGTTAAATTTTAGAAAGTGTGTTTTATTTTGTTTCATTGGCAACCATTTTCTTTTTCTATTTTCTCTTCTTAGTATCACTTAACTCTCTGTTCTTTATTACTAAACATGCTTAGTTTTACTATAAACTATCTCAGTGCTGCCTATTAAGGTAAAGAACATGCCCTCAGTTGTGCTAATAGACTGGTGTGTATACTGTGCCTTTGGAGACAGTGAATTTTGTAATTTCTGTGAGTGTCTAGTGATAGGGGTTGGACACTACAGAGAGATACTCTTCCGGGGGGGTTGGGAGCTGGAGTTCACTGAATGTTACCTGCTAGGCAAAGTCAAGACTGGCAGAGTCTCCAGGAGATTGCTGGTGAGGCAGACAGACTAGTGTGGCAGGGAGCTGACAAAACAGCTTAAGCTCCAGCAAAGCTGTCACTTGCTGAGACAGAGTGGTAACAGTGACTTGTGGTTCAGGATGCCCCGACACAACATCACACATGCATGCAAAGAAGCTCATTAGAGGTCACCCCCAACTCTAACCTAGGGCTCCAGTGGGTTTTAGTCCTTCAAGACCCACAACTGGTTTTTCCACATAGTTTATATCCATCTTA
Organism: Emys orbicularis; assembly: GCF_028017835.1. Taxonomy (NCBI): domain Eukaryota; kingdom Metazoa; phylum Chordata; order Testudines; family Emydidae; genus Emys; species Emys orbicularis. The sequence continues at coordinate 11,276,859 of NC_088684.1, read as the reverse complement.
TATCCAGAACCAGAATCACAGAAGATGAGGAGTTCCTAAACGGTCAGGTTCAGGAAGCGCCAGTAGCTCAACTTCAAGGAAGAATGGAGCTGGCCACCAAGGAAATGGAGAGAAAGGAAATCAGAGAGAAGGCCTGGCAGTTTGTAACCACCAAATGCAGGAGGTCACGGTGGCATTTGGGTAGTCTGTGGCCACCAGAGAGAAGAGGGCCAGGAAGAGTTCCACACAGCTAGAAGTTTCAAATCAATACCAGGTCCACAACATGGAAACTTTGGAAGATGCCTCTCAAGATCCAGTAAGTCAAAGGGAATGGAGAGATGTATGGGATACATGTGTGGATGGCAGCTTGGCCCAACCTGCACGCCCACAAAGAATTTTCCAACGGTCCAAAGAAGAGAGACAATCCTTATTGGAAATTCAATACTCAGAAGAATTGAGAGAAAATTCTGCAAGGGACAGCAGCTTTCAGGAGAGTGTGCTGCCTTCCCAGCGGCAAGACATGAGATGTCATTCTGAGATTGGATAGACATTTCACGTTGATGGGAAAGGATCCACTGATGATAGTTCATATTGGCACTAATGACCCTGCATTGCTGGATATCTCACAGATAGTGGATGACTTCAAGGAACTGGGAAGCATGCTGAAGAAGAACAATGTCCAAGGAATCTTGTATGATATCCTTCCTGTCCCAAGAGTGAAGGAAAACAGAAGGCAGAAGATTCTGGAAGTGAACTGCTGGCTACGTAAGAGTTTCGGTTTTATGGAACATTGGTCCATCTTCTGTGTGGAGAGGGGGCTGTATAGTTTGGATGGCCTTCACCTCAGTAGCAGGGGAACTGAAGGACATGAACAGAAGAAATTCTTGAATTGCCAATATACCAATGTTATGAGCCTGGGTAATAAACAAGAGGAACTGGAATGAGTTCAAATTTGATCTAGTTGGTATTACTGACACCTGGTGGGATGATTCATAACCATCAGACTATTAAAATCAATGATTATAACCCTTTTAGGAAGGATGGGGTGGGCAAAAGGGAGGGGGAATGGTACTGTGTTAAAAATGGCATTACCTGTTTCTGAGTCACTGATAAGTAGGAAGAAAATGATCTTAAATGCTTATGGATCAATGTACTAATAGATAAAGCACAAGATGGGGTACTAGTTGGTGTTTGCTACAGACCATCAAACCACACAACAGGGAATGGGATGACTGCCTCCTTATGCACCTATCTATAACGTGCAGGAGAAAAATGGCATGATCATGGGGGACTTCACAATTTGAGTGACATATGCTGGAGCTCTCACGCTGCCAGTACTAAAACATTCTTGGAATTGCTAAACATTATAGAATACAATTTCCTAATTCAAAAAGTATTCTTTATTACATCTTTCCTAAAAGATAAAAAGGAATTGATCACTGAACCAAAAATTAATGGTAGCTTAGGTGCAAATGATTACATGATCACACTTATAATGTGAAAGCAGAATAAAATCCAGATCAGTAATATATATAGTTGGCTTCAATAGAACAAATTTCACAAAGCTTAAAAAAATTATGAACCAAATCAGGTGTGAGGAAGAATTTAATCAGAAAAATGTGAATGATAATTGTTAATCATTTAAGAACCCCTTACTAGATACCCAAAACACCACAATCCCATAACTGAAGAAGAAGGCTGTGCTGAATAAAAAAAACAACCTGATTTATAGGGGAAGTTAAGGCAGATATAAAAAATAATACATAACAAATGGTAGAAAGGAGAATTTGATAGTACTGAATACAAATTGGAAGTTAGGAAACGTAGAAAATTGATAAAGGAAGCAAAGGGACACAGAGAGAAATCTATGCCCAGCAGAGTTAAGGACAGTAAACAGGAGTTTTTTTTAAATATATTAAAAACAAAAAGAACTCTGACCAATGGTATTGGTCCATTACCAGATGGAAATGGTAGACTTATCAACAATAATGCAGAAAAGGCAGAAGTACTCAATAAATATTTCTGTTCTGTATTTGGGGGAAAAAACAGATGATATCGTCACCATATGATGAGACTAACACTCTTTCTATTCCACTAGAATCTCTGGAAGATGTTAAATAGAAGCTACTAAAGTTAGACATTTTTAAATCAGTGGATCCAAGTAACCTGCATCCAAGAGTTTTAAAAGATCTGGTTGAGGTGCTTGCTGGACTGTTAGTGTTGCCTTTCAATAAGTCTTGGAGAACTGGAGAAATTCCAAAAGACTGGAAGAAAGCAAATGCTGTGCCAATTTTTAAAATGAGTAAATGGGATGACCTGGGTAATTATAGGCCTGTCAGCCTGACATCAATTCTAGGCAAGGTAATGGAACAGCTGATACAGGACTTGATTAATAAAGAATGAAAGAAGAATAATGTAATTACTGGACATCAACATCAGTTTATGGAAAATATATTCCATCAAACTAACCTGATAGCTTTTTTTTTTTTAGAAGATTACAAGTTTAACTGATAAAGATAATAGTCTTAATGTAATATACTTAGACTTCTGTAAGGTGTTTGACTTGGTACCATGCAACATTTCGATTAAAAAACTAGAACAATATAAAATTTACATTGCACACATTAAATGGATTAAAAACAGGCAAACTGATAGGTCTCAAAATGTAACTAACAGGGGAATTGTCAGTAAGCAGGTGTGTTTTCAGTGTGGTCCTGCAGGGATCAGTTCTTGGCTCCATGCCATTTATCATTTTTATCAATGATTTGGGAAAAAAAACCAAAATCATCATTGATAAGATTTACAGATGACACAAACTGGGGGAGTGGTAAACAATGAAGAAGACAAGTCACTAGTACAGAGCGATTTAAATTCCTTGCAATCTGGGTACAAGCAAACAATATGAGTTTTAATACCGCTAAATATAAATGTATCCACCTACGAATAATGAATGTAAGCCATACTTACAGAATGAGAGAGACTATCCTGGGAAGCAGTGACTGAAAAAGATTTGGGGATCGTGATGGATAATCAGCTGAACAGGGGCTCCCAATATGAAGCTGTGGCCAAAAGAGCTAATGTGATTCTGGTATGCAGAAATAGGAGAATCTCAAATGGGAGAGGTTATTTTACCTCTGTATTTGGCACTGATGCGACCACTACTGGAATATTGTATCCAGCTCTGGTGCCCAAAATTCAAGAAGGATTTTGATAAATTGGAGAAAGTTAAGAGAAGAGCAACGAGAATGACTGAAGGATTAGAAAACATGTTATCGTGGTAGACTAAAAGAGCTCAATCTATTTATCTTAACAAAAAGAACATTAAGGGGTAACTTGATTACAGTCTATAAGTATCTACATGGGGAACAAATATTTAATAATTGGCTTTTAACTCTAGAAGAGAAAGACATAACATGATCCAATGGCTGAAAGTTGAAATGAGACAAATTCAGATGGGAAATAAGGAATAAATTTTTGACACAGTAATTAACCATTGGAACAATTTACCAAAGGTGATGGTGGATTCTCCATTAGTAGGGCCCTACCAAATTCACGGTCCATTTTGGTCAATTTCACAGTCATAAGATTTTTAAAATAGTAAATTTCATAATTTCAGATATTTAAATCTGAAATTTCACGGTATTGTAACTGTAGGGGGTCCTGATCTAAAAGGGGATTATGGGGAGTCAGTCAGTTATTATAGGGGGGTTGCGGTACTGCTACCGATAGTTCTGCACTGCACTGCCTTCAGAATTGGGCAGCTGGAAAGTGGCAGCTGCTGGCCAGGAGGCCAGCTCTGAAGGCAGTGCTGCCACCAGCAGCAGCACAGAAGTAAGGATGGCATGGTATGATATTGCCACCCTTACTTCTGCGCTGCTGCCTTCTGAGCTGGGCCCTTGGCCAGCACCCACCACTCTCCAGCCACCCAGCTCGGAAGGCAGCAGTGCAGAAGTAAGGGTGAGTGGTATGGTATTGACGCCCTTACTTCCGCACTGTTGCTGGCAGGGTACTGCCTTCAGAGCTGGGCCCTTGGCCAGCAGCCGCCGCTCTCCAGCCACCCAACTCTGAAGGCAGCACAGAAGTAAGAGTGGCAATACCACAATCCCCCTACAATAACTTTGCAATCCCCCACAACCCCCTTTTGGGTCGGGACCCCCAGTTTGAGAAATGGACCCCCCATGAAATCTGTATAGTATAGGGTAAAAGTACACAAAAGACCAGATTTCATGGTCCATGACACATTTTTCACAGCCACGAATTTGATAGTGTCCTATCCACTACTGACCATTTTTAAATTAAGATTGAATGTTTTTGATATGCTCTATTAATTATTTTGGGGAAGTTCTATGGCTATGTTATACATGAGGTCAGACTAAATGATCACAGTAGCCTTTTGTGGCCTTAGAATCTATGAATCTGTAAAGCAGGGGATAGCTTCAAAACACTGGCCCAATCCCGGCCCACCTTAATACATAAAAATTAATATAATAAGGTCTTCCTAGGATATTGCAGGAAATTGCCATATCTGTCACAGATGATTACTTTACTAATTAATTAATTAATGCATTAGTTAGCATCACCCAAAAGAAAGACCCAAACAACCTGTCCTATGGCGAGAAAGCAGATGAGGTCAGTGGAATGAGACACAAGCATCTTGAATCAGGCTTATACCTCAGACAATCTATTCCTGCCTCATCTCTCCACAGCCTAAGGCCCAACCCAGCAACCAAGCCGGGGAAGGTACCGGATGACTGGAAAAAGACTAATGCAGTGCCCATCTTTAAAAAAGGGAAGGAGGAGGATCCGGGGAACTACAGGGCCAGTCAGCCGCACCTCAGTCCCTGGAAAAATCATGGAGCAGGTCCTCAAGGAATCAATTTTGAAGCACTTTGAGGAGAGGAAAGTGATCAGGAATAGTCAGCATGGATTCACCAAGGGCAAGTCATGCCTGACTAACCTAATTGCCTTCTATGATGAGGTAACTGGTTCTGTGGATAAGGGGAAAGCAGTGGACGTGTTATTCCTTGACTTTAGCAAAGCTTTTGATACGGTCTCCCACAGTATTCTTGTCAGCAAGTTAAAGAAGCATGGGCTGGATGAATGGACTATAAGGTGGATAGAAAGCTGGCTAGATCATCGGGCTCAACGGGTAGTGATCAATGGCTCCACGTCTAGTTGGCAGCCAGTTTCAAGCAGAGTGCCCCAAGGGTTGGTCCTGGGGCCGGTTTTGTTTAATATCTTTATTAATGATCTGGAGGATGGTGTGGACTGCACTCTCAGCAAGTTTGCAGATGACACTAAACTGGGAGGCGTGGTAGATACACTGGAGGCTAGGGATCGGATACAGAGGGACCTAGACAAATTAGAGGATTGGGCCAAAAAAAACCTGATGAGGTTCAACAAGGACAAGTGCAGAGTCCTGCACTTAGGACGGAAGAATCCTATGCACTGCTACAGACTAGGGACCGAATGGCTAGGTAGCAGTTCTGCAGAAAAGGACCTAGGGGTCACAGTGGATGAGAAGCTGGATATGAGTCAACAGTGTGCTCTTGTTGCCAAGAAGACTAACGGCATTTTGGGCTGTATAAGTAGGGGCATTGCCAGCAGATCGAGGAACGTGATCGTTCCCCTTTATTCGACATTGGTGAGGCCTCATCTGGAGTACTCTGTCCAGTTTTGGGCCCCACACTACAAGAAGGATGTGGAAATATTGGAAAGAGTCCAGCGGAGGGCAACAAAAATGATTAGGGGGCTGGAGCACATGATTTATGAGGACAGGCTGAGGGAACTGGGATTATTTAGTCTGCAGAAGAAAAGAATGAGAGGGGATTTGATAGCTGCTTTCAACTACCTGAAAGGGGGTTCCAAAGAGGATGGATCTAGATTGTTGTCAGTGGTAGCAGATGACAGAACAAGGAGTAATGGTCTCAAGTTGCAGTGGGGGAGGTTTAGGTTGGATATTAGGAAAAACTTTTTCACTAGGAGGGTGGTGAAGCACTGGAATGGGTTACCTAGGGAGGTGGTAGAATCTCCTTCCTTAGAGGTTTTTAAGGTCAGGCTTGACAAAGCCCTGGCTGGAATGATTTAGTTGGGGATTGGTCCTGCTTTGAGCAGGGGGTTGGACTAGATGACCTCCTGAGGTCCTTTCCAACCCTTAAATTCTATGATTCTATGGAGTCTCCACACCCACAGAACAGGGCAGTGCTATTTTCCCCCCTTGCATACCCTGAAGTGTTCATTAAAGCAATGCAGCTTCAGCATCTGAATAAGGACTTCCAAAGCAAACTACACGGGCTATATAAGCAATATAGGCTCCCACCCTAATTGCCACATAAAATCCGCTCTCAAACTTCTTCAGTCTCTACAGGGAAAAACATCAACGCTTGACCCTTCTGAGTCTTTCATTCCAATGGGAATGGCTACAATTATTCTCACCTGGGCCCTCTGCCACTCAGAGCAGAAGAATACCTCATAAAACAATGGGCATTGATCAAGTAAAGAATAGGATGAACATCACCTAAGTGTACTTATACTGGGACTACAAATATCAGTTAAAACCTTTAACTTCCCATTTGGCAAATAGTTATGCTCCAACCTTTATGGAGCATTCACCCTAATGGGGCAGGGCAGCAACTTTCTCAAAGCCCAATACCACTGAGTTTTTAAAGAGCTACTACTCTTTTCTCTGCTGGTTGTTGTCCTGATGGACAGGGCAAGATGGGGCCTGGATAGCAAAGAAAGTTTAGGAGCAACTTGTTCTCGAGTGAGATGTATCCACACAGGGAGAAGATAAGAGATACTAGAGGGCTCTTTATTCTAGCAGAGAAAGGGATAATGACATGCAATGGCTAGAAGCTGAGGCCTGAGGCTAAAAAAATGAAAACTAACAATAAGGTGCAATCTTTTAGTAGTGATGGCAATTAACATTAGAAACAGATTACCGAGGGATGTGATAAATTCTACATCACTTCAAGTCCTTAAATCAAGGTTGAATGTATTTCTAAAAGATACAATCACAATAAATTTTGAATGGAGGTATGGACCACAGGCTGAAAACCACTGGACTAGTTTATCACAATCATCTCTTTAGGTCTTAAAATGTATATATCTGTGAATTGCAGAAGGATGGGTGGGAAGCCTTAAATGATTAAGTTATTTTAGTTCATGTCCTGATGCAAGAGTTGGGCTGTGGCTCATGCAAAGAGACTCTAAATGCTTTACTTTATCTTTACATGTAGAGATTTTGAACTGTTTTGCATTTCTTCTCTTCCATTCTGAAGGTAGTGCATGAGAAATCCAATGTGAGCATCAAACCCATGCAACCACCTAATCTGTGAATTCCAAATCTAAAATAAATAAAATAAATCATGTCACTTTCTAAACTAATAGGTTCACACACTGCGGCAGATATTTGCTTAAATAATTAAACACCTTAGCCAAATCAAGACAAAACCTCTTGTAGGAAAAAATAAAATAAAATCTCAATGTCACCTGCTGCATTCTTTTAATCTTTTCCTTGAGCTCTCCTGCAGAATTTTAGGATAAAAAAATTACATTACAAAGTACATCTTGGGTTTTGTTAGTGAGATATGAGCTCTGGATTTTTTTTAGAGTTGGTTTCTAACTAGGAACGCAGCCTTTACTGCCAGCCTCTGATCCAGAGAGAACAGAAAGAATTTTACTTGCATTGATAATCTGCAAGTCAATTGTTGGAAGTAGATTTAAGGGAGTGGTAGAGGACACATTACTTACTGAGAACTACTCTGCAGGATTACAGGCAAGGTTATAGTAAAGTCCTTTAAAATAGGACAGATAATGTATCCATTCACTAACTGCCAATATTCTCATTCTCCTGCCATGTTACCTCATTTTAATCAGCTCTTTTATAGTATGCTATTCATGTGGAAATAAGGATAAAAATTCCCCCACAAAGGTTACTGACTACATACAGTACACAACTTTATTTTGCATAATTTCTTTCATACAAATTGTATCTTAAAATAATGTGCAGGGTTTATTAAGAAAGAAAGAAAGAAAGAAAGAAAGAAAGAAAGAAAGAAAGAAAGAAAGAAAGAAAGAAAGAGGCATGGATAACGGACAAAAGGGACAGCAGCTGTCTCATCTGTATTGATGATTAACTGAATTATGTTAAAACTAGCTTTATACATTTCTGTAGTCATATGTAGAACATTCCCTTCAGCTGCATTATTTTGCACTTCATTTTGCATTAAAAATGAAGGGCCAAATATTTCCCTTGGATGCTGGTGCCCAGCTACTGGTGAGCTCAATGCCAGCTGCACATGCACATTTAGCCTTAAAAATCATTCAACTAGTTAAATTCAATGCAGGGCCTGAATTGTGCAACAATGGCACACTGATTTTTCTCTGTGTTGACTGTTTTTTCAGGCAGGATCATATCGCTGGCTTCCACCTCCCCTGATTTTTTTTTTTTTTTAATGAAGAAAACCCTCAGACTCCCTCTAGCAATAAGCCTCAATCTACAGTACTGTAAAACCAACCAGCAAACCTCAGTTGCCTAGAGAGGTGGCCTTTAGCTAAAGAGGAAATAGAAACAATAAAACCTTTGGGAATATTTTAAAGATGATGCTTAATATGGAGAGGGAAGAGAGCTGCATATTGAAAGTGGCCCTTAGTATAGGCCTCATGGTCTCCAAGAGGGGTTAGCTGAGGAGACTGTGTAATTGACATTATGGGGTTTCATATTTATTCTCCCAATGAGTCTCATGTCCAATTTGCTCAGTTTACAAACAAAACAAGATTTTTCTTACTGCCAAACCTGAAATGTCTGCTTGGTGCCAGAAAATCACACTGTGACCGTTTCACCATTTGTGGCACAGCCTCGCCAACCATCACCCGTAACAAAGAGCCCAGAATCAAAACTTAGATGGCAATTTTGTTGATACGTGAAACACAATAGGAACACAGCTTGATCTTTTGCAGCTACATTGGTTCTGCAGTGCTGACAGTAATGAAAATTTGTATCTGTCAATTTATTAAACTGATCTAACTGTGAATAATAACAGGGAGCAGAGAGCTGCAATAACAGAATTTCTAAAGAGTATAATTTCTGACCATAATCACATATAGAAACAGCCCTTTTTTTGTTACCCAAAAATACTAACCTCCCTGTGTGCTGAGATTCACTTTATCTCAATCTCCTGTGATGCTGAGTGCCCTCAGCTCCCAAGGAGTAGAGAGCAGAAGGTGCTTAGCATTTTGCAGGATCAAGCCATTTGTTAGCAGCTGTAAATCTCTAATCGTCATATATTGCCAGGGAACAAAATAGCTGGCTTTCGCCATGATTTCCGGTATTACATTTTATCGACATTATTTGTAACGCTACTTTTTAATTTTAGTAGCTTTTATCCTACAATATTTAACTGAAATATATGACAAAATGGCCAATCACATCAGAGTGCAATTCACTATCAATTTAAATATCAAAAATACAGATGAGATCCTTTCATGAACTGTATATGCAGTATTTTTATAGCACGTTTTCATAAAATGCTAGAAAAAATGAAGTTCAGACACAAAACCATAAACAAGGTTGACGATGGTTTCCTATCAAAGGGGTAGCTGTGTTAGTCTGGATCTGTAAAAGCAGCAAAGAGTCCTGTGGCACCTTATAGACTAACAGACGTATTGGAGCATGAGCTTTCGTGGGTGAATACCCACTTCTTCGGATACAATTTCCACTACATGCATCTGAAGAAGTGGGTATTGACCCACGAAAGCTCATGCTCCAATACGTCTGTTAGTCTATAAGGTGTCACAGGACTCTTTAATGGTTTCCTAGTACTTGAACTTCCCCTTTTGAAGGTAAAATATTGGCTGTATTGGTTATTACTCTTCTAATATTTCATGCATAAAAAGAAATCATATGACCATATCCAAAGCAGAATGCTAGAGTTTGGGCATTTCACCAGTGTCTTACGTATCCAGATTTGTATTCGTGGTCTTGGCTTTGGTTGGGCTGTTATAGGAGGAGGCAGGCCACTTGGTTAAGAGTCGAACAGGGATGCAAGGGCACAAGTTGGACTTGAAGCTAGCTGGTCACACCATCACGCTCTATGGAAAAGAAGGAAACACTATTGCTCATTGGAGACCAGATATCACCTCTCTGTTGTTGGTGTTTGTTCTGTTTTTTGAGAGGTAGTCTCAGCTCAGGTGGAGCAAAGGGGCCAGAATCTGCTGAGAAATGAACAGTAGGGAATTACCCAGGTAAGGGAGACGTCCCCCTGGTGTAAAACTAGCTTCGGTGGTTGTACCAGCCACGCCCTCCCCACTGTATAGAGGATTATTAGGGGAATGAGCAAATGTGGCAGAGTTCTGCTGTGACTTTCTGTCCTTCAGTGGCACAGGGCTTCCCAGATACCCTATATGCCAGTGGAATAAGTGAGAACAGCCCCCTGACCACTCTAAATCTTGCTTGAACAGCCCTGAGGATTAGGGAACCATAAAGGGCTCCCTGAAATCCCACCCTGTGCTGAGCAGATCTCTGTTTTACTGATGGACAAAATCCCTTCAGGAATAGTGTCTGAAATAGAATCCCATCTGCCACACTGAATGTTTCCCAACTGGAATCAGACAGTGAAGAAGGCAAGGCTCCTTCCTAGGAGTTTGAATGATGCTGAGACGATTTTGCAGAATTACTGCTAAACCGCCACTATTAATGGATGACTGCTATGGAATTACTAGTGGATTCACTCAGATCACGAAAGACTTTAAAGGAATCCATATTGCTTAATTTTAAAGACATTCCTACGGTTTCAGGAAAGCCGTGAAAACTTTTGTGAAGGGACAAAAGATCATCTCTGAGAGCTGGATTGCGCACTAAAGTCCCAGCCCCAAGTAGCTGCAGAAAGGAAGGGTCCTTCTGAGGTTAAGCTGCTCTGATCTGCAAACTAGAACAATGAGTACACTGCATTAGCCCATTAATAGATACAGCATAGTGCCCCCATCTTGTAACCAGGTAACTCTACTGGCATGGATGAAAGGTAAGGGGCAGAGCTATGACTTTGCTCACTCCCCACCTCTTGGGCAATCAGCCCCCCTGCTCTCCCAAGCCCCGCTCTTTGACCCAAGATCTTGTTGGTCCAGTGGGGCCCTTCAGGGGGTGAGAGGTGGGCCTTGCTCTCCTGAATGGTTGCATAAGACATAGCCATAATCTACTCCATGATGAAGCAAAAAACATATAAAACATTACAAAGAGCTTCACAGATTATCAAAGCATCATTGTGACCAAATGAAGTAAACACCTGGCAAACACAGTTGTTTGGGATGCATTTCCAAAGGAAATTATGCATTTAATAAGTAATATTCATGCTTGATAACTGATTATGGCAAATGGCATTCATGATGAAAAGAACAACGTTTTGTAGCAAAGACAGCCCACAGAAAGGCTGGGGGAGGTATACTGAGGCATAAGGCGCTGAAGTACAGTGTCACAGAATACACATCAAAAGAAGATTTCTGCATAGCTTCCTGGGCCTGAGTTCAGTGTGGCATTCAAATAGTGACACAGAAAGAAATGAAATTGACATATGTGAAAAGACTGACTATGCAACAATCATGGGAGGAGTGTGATACCATTTGCAAGTGTTTGAAGGGTGCAAGTATAAATGAAGGAGAGAAGGTGGGAATAATATTATGGATAATTGCGTGATATTAAGAAAGAGAACATTTAGGTCATTAGGAAAATCTTCTTGATGCTGTATTAGCCTGTGGAATACTTTTACATGGGAAGAAATATAAATCTCAATGTTCGGAACTTTTAAAACTTAAGATTCTATGCCTCAGCTCCTCATCTGTACAATAGGCACAAAAATACTTCCCTACCTCACAGATGATTCATTTATTAAAGTATGCGAGGTGTTCGGATACTGTAATGATGAGTGCCATAGAAAAGCCTACAAGTAATACTACACACTTACTCCGGTGTCATTCAGAATAAGATAATTTCTATACCTGGGGGCAAAAGTAAAGGAATTGGTTTAACATCTGCTCTAAAACTGGAGTTTCAAACTTGAATATGTAAAACCTTTGAATTTGTACAGAAAATAGTTCGCTGAAAGGCACTCTCCTATTTTATGTCAGGGGTCTGTTCTGGGCTCTCTCTTTGGAAAGCTGAAATAAGAAAATATGCAGGGGTGCATTTTCAACACAGTGCACAGAAAATTATAGGTTTATTGCTCTTCATAATAGTAATTGTGGATCTGCTCTACTAACTATCACTTATATCATGTTGAAAACTAGCACCCCAGTGCAACATGTGCATATCATGTTACACAGTATAAGCTCATCCTACAGTATCAGTGTTTTAATACCCAATTACCATCGGAGAGGCATTCCTAGTTTACAAATACCTGCCCCCCGCCAGCCAATCCAGTTCTTTTATTTTCCAGAAAAAGGTGACAGATTCTAAGAGTTATAAGTGGGAGAAGGTTTTATTAGAAAGAAGAAAATAAACCATTCCTGATCCCAAATGTAGCACAAATGAAAAAGTGTATAGTAGTTTTATTTATGGTACTACAGATTGCAATTTCAGCACAAGGTAGAGTTGTGCAAACAATCCCTCTGCTAGTATCTCAGGCTTTAAAAAAACCATCACTTATTACATTGTACTTTAAATTTCAGAAATCCAGTCTTTACAGGATAAATACTTTTGCTGAGTTGACAGTTCTTTGACTATCAAAGGGAAAAGGTCTACTTTGACATCAGAACTAGACCACAAAGAGAAAAGACATACTGTGAAAGTATATACAAGCATCTAGGATCAGAGGGGAATATTAAGCTTTCTGTGAGTGTCTAAAATGTTCAATCCTGTGTCTCCATAACTAAACAGATTAGTGTCATAATGACCTCTACAGAGTTTTAAAAACATTTAAGTTAGGTAAGTCAGAACGGTGTCTTTCTTAAATGAGATCAAGCGATACAATATATGAATTCCTTTAAAATCCACACTGGTTACACCAAAAACAATATGGAAATTGTCATTGCTAAGTTACTAGAAAATATGGATCTATGACTGCCTCGGCTGTTCAGAAAAGGGCAGTTATTTATATATTTCTGTCCATACTTCTCCAAATCTTTTTGAATGCTTCAGGAAGTTACTTCAGGTGGGCAAAATAAAAGGAGAGCTGACCTTCTCACCACGTAGTTATTGATATACCATGAAAAGAACAGCCCTCATGTTATTTTGGCCCCATACATAGTTTATTATTTTAAATAAAACTACTAAACCCTGTATACAACCCCAGCATCCAGGCAATCTGAGACCCAACATTTCCAATAATCTTTCATATGATGACAAAAAATAAGAGATATTGTGGGAAAAAACCCAATACTTTTCTTACATTGTGAGCAATTTGGAGCAGCAACCATATCCACATTTAAGGGCTGGTCCACACTAAACCCCCAGTTCGAACTAAGATACGCAACTTCAGCTACGTGAATAACATAGCTGAAGTCAAAGTATCTTAGTTCGAACTTAAAGGTACTTACCGCGGGTCCACACGCGGCAGACAGGCTCCCCCGTTGACTCCGCCTACTCCTCTCGCGGAGCAGGATTACCGGCGTCGACGGCGAGCACTTCCGGGATCGATTTATCGCGTCTAGATAAGACGCGATAAATCGATCCCAGAAGATCGATTGCTTGCCGCCGAACCAGCGGGTAAGTATAGACGTACCCTAAGTTTTATAGTGTCCAACAGATATAGATCAAGGCCTGTGGGTAGTAAGAATATTGTTTATTTGGATATACTCAAATACTGAAATAGTCTGGTTCCAAACCACAGCCCTATTGGACTTCAGTACACCACAGATTTTTTCTCATATACTAGAGCTATTTCTTCTACTTTTTGAAATATTGTTCAGGTAAAGCTTGGAAAGTGTGCATTACTTCAGCAATGCAAATTAACTTGTAATACAATGTTTTAGAAACAGGACTTAAAAATAAAACAACTTCAAATACTGACAAATATAAATTCAGAAGGAAAAATTAAAACATTTTTTTAACCTTGTATTATTATTCATCACAGAAGCAGAAAATTAATAGTAGGTGATTGAATTAACAGCTGTCCATTTCTTCACAATATTCCCCCCTACCGCCTGCTTTCATTTTCCGATGTGATATCCTGACTTCCACACCAGGATCAAAGGAGGTCTCTCAATTTGATTACAGATGGGACAAAGCAAAATTGCAGACCTAAAGAGGCTCAGGTCTGGATCCAAACTTTGCAGCTGAAGCCCAAAGACCAATTACAAAGCATCATATGTAGATCTGGCCTTCCCTGTAGGGATCCCTATTAAAAGGCTACCTAAACAGAGGCAGACTGCAAACATATGTAAAACCCCACTTTTCAATCGCACACCGAGAATGGTTATTTCTATGCAGCTAGTAGAAATTAGCAGAAAAATTAAAGTATATAAATGAAATGAAAAGACGAGAAAAGATTCTCGTTTTATATTGTGCATACTCCAAGCTTTACTAATTGTGATACATAGACAAATCTGCTACACCCACTTTGTTAGACACTGAATTAGCCAAATCCCTGGAGTTTATCTCCTGCACTTTTAAAAAGATGCCATGGGAACTTAAACTACCACTTAGTATAAGAAATGCTTCATAGTCTCCTCTGCAGGATGACACCTCCAATAATGCATCTTCTTGATAGGGTTATGAAATATCAACATGAGCTATGAACTCAGGAAGAAAGAGAACAAGGAAGAGAACAATAGTGTATCCAATGACTTTTAAAACTTTGAGACTAAAGACAGAGCCATGCAGTCCTACACAACTGGCACTAAAACAAAACAACAACAACATTTCCCTTAAGTTGTCCTGGATAGTTAAATAAATTAAAAAACAGGTACAGAGGTAAACACAGCAATACTTTGACCGTTCTTGCTCATCTGTTCTTTCTTCAATATATTAATATCCAAGAAATGTGATGGTTTTCTTCTAAACTGAGCGATTACAAACCCATAAGGAATGACTGTTAGTTAATACAGGGACAGGATTTGCAGAAGTAAGCCAGTCATCATTAATCTTAGAAATGTCAACTGGCTTCAGTTATACATGTAGGTTCCTGTTGACAGACCTCAATTTCAGAGTTAGGAGGATGCATCCACTTACTAACATGATCAGACAGGACAGTTTACATCAAAGCTATAAAAAGTAATGACATTTTAAAAAACAGTAGCCTATTAATTTTTCCAAGAGCTAAAATAGACTCAGATTTCAAGGTCAGAAGAGATCATGATGATTGTCTAGTCTGACCACCTGCACATTGCAGGCCACAGAACCTTACCCACCCACTCCTGTAACAGTTCCCTAACCTCTGGCTGAGTTACCAAAGCCCTCAAATAATGGTTTAAAGTAGTGGTGGGCAACCTGTGGCCTATCAGGGTAATCCGCTGGTGGGCCATGAGACTGTTTGTTTACACTGACCGTCCGCAGGCACGGCTGCCCGCAGCTCGCCATTCCCAGACAATGGGAGCTGTGGGAAGCGGCGCGGGCCATGAGGATGTGCTGGCCGCCGCTTCCCACAGCTCCCATTGGCCGGGAACAGTGAACCGCGGCCACAGGGAGCTGCGGGCGGCCAACGTAAACAAACTGTCTCGCAGCCCACCAGCGGATTACCCTGACGGGCTGCGTGCGGCCCACAGAGTGCAGGTTGCCCACCACTGGTTTAAAGACTTTAAGTTACAGAGAATTCACCATTTACACTAGTTTAAACCTGCAAGTGACCAGTGCCCAATGCTGCAGACGAAGGCCCCTCCCCTCCCCACCAGGTCTCCGCCAATCTTTCCAACCCCAAATATGGCTATCAGTTAGACCCTGAACATGCGGGCAAGACCCACCGGCCAGACACTTCAGAAAGAATTCTCTGTAGTAACTCAGAGCCCTCCCCATCTAGTGTTCCATCACTGGCCGTTGCAGTCGCAGATCGGCTAAATGCCATTATAGGCAGTCTCATCATAACATCCCCTCCACTAACTTATCAAGATGTCATGAAGCCAATTAGGTTTTTTGCCCCCACTGCTCCCTTTGGAAGGCTGTTCCAGAACTTAACTCCTCTGATGGTTAGAACTCTTCACCTAATTTCGAGCCTAAACTTATTGATGGCCAGTTTATAGCCATTTGTTCTTGTGTCCACATTGGCACATAACTTAAATAACTCCTCTCCCTCCCTGGTATTTATCCCTCTGATGTATTTATAGAGAGCCCTCATATCGTCCCCCAGCCTTCTTTTGGTTAGACTAAACAAGCCAAACTCTTTGAGTCTCCTCTCATAAGGCAGGTTTTCCATTCCTCAGATCATCCTAGCAGCCCTTCTCTGCACCTGTTCCAGTTTGAATTCAGCTTTCTTAAACATGGGGGACCAGAATTGCACACAGTATTCCAGATGAGGTCTCACCAGTGTCTTGTATAATGGTACTAACACTCCCGATCTGTACTAGAAATACCTCGCCTGATGCATGCTAGGACTGTGTTAGCCTTGGTGCCACAAGTAATCCTGTTCTTTTTGTGTATCACATTGGTGGCCCATAGTCATCATGTGATCAACCAATACATCCAGTTCTTTCTTCTCCTCTGTCACTTCCAACTGATACATTCCCAACTTATAGCAAAAATTCTTGTTGTTAATTCCTAAATGCATGACTTTGCACATTGCATTTCATCCCATTTCTATTATTCCTGTTTACTAGATCATCCAGCTCTTCTTGTATGATATTCCAGTCCGACTCCATATTGGCAATACCTCCCAACTTTGTGTCACCCACATGTTTTATTAGTGCACACTCAACTTTTTGTGCCAAGGTCAGTAATAAAAATATTAAATATGATTGGTCCCAAGAGCAATCTCTGAGGAACTACACTAGTTACCTCCCTCCAGCCTGACAGTTCACCTTTCAGTGTGACCTGTTGTAGTCTCCCCTTTAACCTGTTCCTTATCCACTTTTCAACTCTCATATTAATCTCCATCTTCTCCAATTTAACTAACAACTTCCCATGTAGAACTGTATCAAATGCCTTACTGAAATCCAGGTAGAATAGATCTACTGCGTTTCCTTTGCCTAAAAAATCAGTTATCTTCCCTAAGAAGGAGATCAGGTTGATCTGGCACAAACTATCTTTTGTAAAACCATGTTGTATTTAATCCCAATTATCATTAACCTCTATGTCCTTAACTATTTTCTCTTTCAAAATTTGTTCCAAGACCTTGCATACAATTGAGGTCAAACTAATAGGCCTGTAGTTCCCCAGATCACACTTTCCCCCTTTATTAAAAATAGGAACTCTATTAGCAATTCTCCAGTCATAGGGTATGACCCCGAGTTTACAGATTCATTAAAAATCCTTGCTATTGGGCTTGCAATTTCTTGTGCCTTTGAAGCATTTCCCAAAATCAGATGCATTAGGCATAATTTTAATCTGAAGTGTTCCTGGCCCCTACAATGTACCCATAATATTAAGAAATGAATCCTGAAAATAAGAGTAATAGTTAGCACTGCATGGAAAAACTTGACAAGGCTCTGTGTAAAAAAAAAAAAAAAAAAAATCCTTTTATAACTGAGATGAAGTTTTAGGAAGCAAAATTTCTTCTCTGGATTTCCTGTAGAATTAATTCTCCAAAGGCAATCTGCTTGCTCTTTGGGTGGCCTTTCAGCTGTTACATTTTGCTGGCTGCCCTGGAGGAGGTTTATTTAATATCTTGTGAAATGGGGGGGCAGGGAAATGCTCAATGAGCAAAACACTCCAAAACGGAGGCACTTCTGCTTCAGTAGATACTTTGAGGATATATAAACTTCAGAAAAGGATCTCTTACTTTCATTTCCAAAGGCCAAGCATATTTATAGAGCACTTTCCAACAATGCTTCAGGAAATCAGTTCTTACACAGTAAAAGAAAATCTAACTAGGGAGAATATTGAGTATTGTACATCTTTGTCAAGGGGGAATACACAATTATATTAAATATTATTTTAAAAGAACTAATGACCAATACTTTAAAGTCCTTAAAAGGAAATTTTACATTTAATTAGGATTCCAGAATCCAATATGAGAGACTCCATCATCAGATACTAAAACTGGATTATCAGTGTGGATGTTTTCAAATGTATCTGTAACAAACGTTCCGATCTTAGGCCTTGTCTACACTACGAGAGTACTTCGATTTTAGTTAATTCGACTATGTGGAATCGATATTACTAAGTCGAACGTGTGTGTCCACACTAAGGACAGTAATTCGACTTTGTGAGACTTTGTGAGTCCACACTAACGGGGCAAGCGTCGACATTGGAAGCGGTGCACTGTGGGCAGCTATCCCACAGTTCCCGCAGTCCCCCCTGCCCTTTGGAATTCTGGGTCGAGCCCCAAATGCCTTCTGGGTAAAAAAATGTGTCGAGGGTGCTTTTGGGCGCCTGTCGTCATCCGTCCGTCACTCAAGCCCTCCCTCCTTCCCTCCCTCCCTGAAAGCGCCGGCGGGAAATAATTTCGCGCGCTTTTCTGATTACTGACAGCGCGGACGCCACAGCAGTGCGAGCATGGATCCCGCTGCGACCATCGCTGCAGTTGTGGCAGTTCTCAACGCCTCGCAGCTTCTCCTCCACCTGTACCAGAGGCAGCTGCAGATCAATCATGAGAGGAGGCTACAGCACTACCGTGACGGCATGAAGTCGGACACTAGCTCCGACCTCTCTGAGAACATGAGACCCAGCGCCCAGGACATCTCGCTGTCACTGGGTCTTGTTGATACTGTTGAACGGCGATTCTGGGCCCGTGAAACCAGCACGGAATGGTGGGACCGCATAGTGCTGCAGGTCTGGGATGAATCCCAGTGGCTGCGCAACTTTCGCATGCGGAAGGGGACTTTCCTCGAACTGTGTGAGTTGCTGTCCCCTGCCCTGAAGCGAAAGGACACCCGGATGCGGGCAGCCCTGACTGTCCAGAAGCGAGTGGCCATAGCCCTCTGGAAGCTCGCAACGCCAGACAGCTACCGGTCCGTCGCTAACCAGTTTGGCGTGGGCAAGTCTACCGTGGGGGTTGCTGTTATGCAAGTAGCCAGGGCAATCGTCAAGCTACTGCTATCTAAGGTAGTGACCCTGGGAAACGTGGAGCTCATCAGAGATGGCTTTGCCGAGATGGGATTCCCAAACTGCGGTGGGGCTATAGATGGGACTCACATCCCTATCCTGGCACCGGAGCACCAGGCTAGCCAGTACATCAACCGGAAGGGCTACTTTTCCATGGTGCTGCAAGCACTGGTGGACCATCGGGGACGTTTTACCAATATCTACGTTGGATGGCCTGGCAAGGTTCATGACGCTAGGGTGTTCAGGAACTCTGGTCTGTGTAGACGGCTGCAGGAAGGTATTTACTTCCCGGACCACAAAGTAACTGTTGGGGATGTGGAGATGCCTACAGTCATCCTCGGGGACCCTGCATACCCGCTAATGCCCTGGCTCATGAAGCCCTACACTGGCGCACTGGACTCAGGGAAAGAACTATTCAACTACCGGCTCAGCAAGTGCAGAATGGTGGTGGAGTGTGCTTTTGGCCGTCTCAAGGGCAGATGGAGAAGCCTACTCACTCGCTGTGATCTCAGCGAGACCAATATCCCCATTGTGATAGCTGCTTGCTGTGTGCTCCACAATTTGTGTGAGAGCAAGGGGGAGACCTATATGTCGGGGTGGGAGGTTGAGGCAAATAGCCTGGCTTCTGATTACGTCCAGCCAGACAGCAGGGCGATTAGAAGATCACAGCGGGACGCACTGTGCATCAGGGAGGCTTTGAAAGCCAGGTTCCTGACTGAACAGGGTCTCCAGTGACTTTTTACTTTGTGGACACAGATGCTGAACCTGCCCCCGTTTCTTTACCCAGTTACTGTTGACTATCCTTCCAAGTTACATACCCCCTTCCCCACCTTCCCAACAAATAAAATCTGTTCTGTTCTGTTAATGAACAAGGTTCTCTTTTTTACTGTTTTCGCGGGAATGTTTTAAACCGGGGACGCAGACTGTGGCGGGGGGCGGGCTTACTGTTTTGATGCAAATGATGCTTCTAAAGTCCGGGAATGACAGGCTCCGCAGTGCTGCATTGGTTGTTTCAACGCAGCCTGCCAGCAGTCCTGGGCGGGACTGGATGTATGTGTCGGCCAAGTGACTTTCTGGCAGGGGGCGGAGGGTAACAGATCCCCTGCTGCGTGGCTCTGTGATCCAGGATAAGGACCGCGGCATAGGATCTCTAACTGCCCTCCCCCGACACAAAGTCACAGATCAACCCCCTCGCACCCCAGAACAAGAAAACCGCCTCCCAGACTGACCAGGGTAACTGGTGACTGTGCTGTGTATGTGTCCTGATGCTGGACCTGCCCCCGCCTCTGTAGCCTGCTACAGGTGACTGTCCTGTCCAAGTAACAAACCCCTTCCCCCCCTTCAGACAGAATCCCCTCCAAAAGACACTCTCGGAAACAGTACTTAACAGAAACCGATGTTTTATTACGAACCGCACATGAAAAGGGGGGGGGGAAGGAAACTTGGACATGGGCTAGTGTGAGATGGGTAGGAAAGGACTTTTCAAACTTTGGAACGAGAGCCTTCCATTGCTGCAGCAGTGTGCAGTGGCCGACTGACAGTTTTAACGGCCCTTGCCGCCCCTCCTTCTTTGTACTTTTGGTGAGGGGGGTGTGGGACTTGGTGGCGGGGGAGGGCGGTTAGAGATAGACAGCAGCAGTGCTCTGTCCTCCTGCCTCCGGTCTTGCAGAACATCCACTAGGCGCCGGAGCGTCTCCGTTTGCTCCCTCATTAGTCCAAGCAGGGTTTGAGTAGCCTGCTGGTCCTCCTGGCGCCACCTCTCCTCCCGTTCCATGACTGCTCTGTGCATTTGTGACAAGTTCTCCCTCCACTGTGTCGTCTGGGCTGCCTGCTCTCGTGAGCACTCCATAAGTTCATAAAACATGTCTTCACGAGTTTTTCTCTTCCTTCTTCTAATCTGCGCTAGCCTCTGGGAGTGTGATGCCAGGCTGGGTTGGGAGACAGTCGCAGATGTGTCTGTTGGAATGGGAAAAAGGGAGTAAATTCCTGAGACAGATAAATGAAGTTGCTAACAAAGAGCATAGTCTTTCTCTGTGAACAACACCATGCACTGCACCTTTCACATGCGCACTCAGGACAAGGTCGAATTTTCGGCCCTCGCCTTATGTGTCTGGGGTCCTGCAGTTGCGATCAGAGAAGCGTTGCAGGACACCTCTACTTCTGCTGCGGGAAAACATGGTAAGCCGTAGACTTGTGGCAGCTTAAACATGTAATAGTAGCACTGGGCTCCTTTCGCACTGAATGCAAGGCCACTCTCTGCTGGCAGCAATCAGGGAAGCATGAGCTCTGCCCCTGTCCCACCACCTCGCGGCTGTCCCCGGGAAAGATCCCTGTATGCTGCCCCTCTGCCGCCTCCACCGCGTGGCTGTAAAGCAGTCCAAATACTAACATTCCCCTCCCTAATTTAAAGCAGGGCGTCATGTGTGACATAACCCTCATGAGGATCTCGGAGACCGAGAGGGGAAGGATGCTGCGTGAATGCATGCAGAGGCCTGGGCCATATGCCGCCATGCTGTGCCGCGCACTGATCCCCGACTACCTCATGGACTCATGGCGTGGGAACGTGTGCTACCACGGGGGACCAAACAAGATTGCCCTGCCGTTGAACCTCGTGCGCATGCTGGAGCGGTACCTCCAGGAGAGCTATGCGGAGCTATCACAGGAGGACTGTCTGTCCATTCCCGGGCACATTGACCGCCTTTTCCTTTAAGTTGAGCATAACGGACTACAGAGTGGAGGGGCCGTGTTGTGGACTAATCATGAATATCCGGACAGTACTTGATTTTAAATAGATAGTTAGTAGAAAAAAGTTTACTAAGCCAACTAAATCATGAACAACAAATTACTGATATAGTTATTATTCCTGTTTTGTTATAAATAAAAGTTTCTATGTTTAACTGAGTGACTGAAAAGCCCATTCTTAACAATATAAATATTCCACTTATGTTAAAATGAAATGTTTAGATGTTTAAAGCACTCACTGCTTGATCCTTCCCCTGATTCGGTGTCCGGGGTAAGGGCTGTGGACGGTTGGTAGGGGATCTCGGTAAGGGTGATGAAGAGCTCCTGGCTGTCGTTGAAATCAGCGGTGCAAGCGCTGTCGACTGCCTCGTCCTCCTCATCTCCTTCCTCATCTTCCCCGTCACCTAACATTTCCGAGGAGGAACCGGCCGTGGACAATATCCCATCCTCGGAGTCCACGGTCACTGGTGGGGTAGTGGTGGCGGCCGCACCTAGGATGGAATGCAGTGCCTCGTAGAAACGTGATGTGTGGGGCTGGGATCCGGAGCGTCGGTTTGCCTCTTTGGTTTTTTGGTAGCCTTGTCTCAGCTCCTTGATTTTCACGCGGCACTGCGTTGCATCCCGGCTGTATCCTCTCTCTGCCATGGCTTTAGAGATCTTCTCATAGATCTTTGCATTCCTTCTTTTGGAGCGCAGCTCTGAAAGCACGGACTCATCGCCCCACACAGCGATGAGATCCAAGACCTCCCGATCAGTCCATGCTGGGGCCCTCTTTCTATTAGATTGCACGGCCAACTCTGCTGGAGAGCTCTGCATCGTTGCTAGTGCTGCTGAGCTCTCCACGCTGTCCAAACAGAAAATGAGATTCAAAGTGGCGAGACAGGAAAAGGAATTCAAATTTTCCCGGGGCTTTTCCTGTGTGGCTGGTCAGAGCATCCGAGCTCAGACTGCTGTCCAGAGCGTCAACAGAGTGGTGCACTGTGGGATAGCTCCCGGAGCTATTACCGTCGATTTCCATCCACACCTAGCCTAATTCGATATTGCCATTTCGAATTTAGCGCTACTCCTCTCGTTTTCGAGGATTACAGAAGTCGAATTTAAAAGAGCTCTATTTCGAACTAAGTAGCTTCCTGGTGTGGACGGGTGCAGGGTTAATTCGATGTAACGGCGCTAAATTCGATATAAGCTCCTAGTGTAGACCAGGCCTCAGACACCCACAATGTGGTAAAATCATTTTTTCAGGGGATACACTATTGTTCTCTTTCTCACTCTTCCTGCACTGAGCACCTTCACTTAATTTCCCACTTAACACAGGCATTCTCAATTTCTCACCTTTAGAGCGATGCCACCAACTTGAAAATCACATTTGTCTGAAAATTTTGTACCGACTATTGTTACAAGTGAGACCAAAAATTACGGTCTCTGAAAGAGGAAAAAGCTCTCTATACTTTTCACATTTGACATCACTGCATATAGTTAGTTTCACTGTTTCCCTTGTGCAGTCAGCCATTTTCTGAAAAGACTTATAAACATCAACAGGGGAACAGAAAAACCTTTACGTTTTTAAAGGGAATTTTAAAAGAAAAATGTCTGGCTTGGGCTCTAACATTTAAATGGTGTTCTTATCAAAAACGACTTGAGTCAAACAAGTAGTTGACTTTTGTGCCTTTAAACAGAAGAGACTTTGAATACCCTATTGGCACCTCATACTCATTTCTGATCTGCTGGGTCCTAGCAGAGTGCCATATATAGTTGCTTCTGCTCATATACTGTAGAAAGGGAAGCTATCAAGTTAAGTGTTGTTTTTTTTTAACGAATTAAAAAAATAATTTCCCCACAAACCATCCAAGGGGTGGGGATGGGTTTACCACATTTGCACTAATGAAATGGATACTTAGAAACAGGAAGCTTGGAAGTAATTTTTTCTCATGGGGAATGAGCCAGGATTCCACCCCTACGCCCAGCAAAACTCAACAGGCAAGAGCCTTTTGTGTAGAGGACTCTATGCCCTCCTACCTCTGTTTCCCTGCCAGGGTGGTTTCTCTGCACTGGCATGAATGGCACCCTAAAGGCATTAAACCTTAAAAAGACTATTTTCAGCCTGGTGACACAGTTTCTGACAGGCACTATGCAACCATAGTCCTCTTCAAGCAGCCTAGGAGAGGGCTCAGCTGATGCACCACTTTTATTAAAAATTTCTCTTTCTCTTGGTCATGCTCTTAGACATTCACTGAACAATTTGCTATGAATAGGGTTGGATTCGCAAGGAAATTTTTACTGAAAAGCATCCTGTTTCTTAAAGTGCATTATATGAGTGAAGGGCCAAAATCCATTTGCTGTGGATGTAAAATCTTAACTACAATTTCTGCTAAGAACTTTTCATATAGGCCCGGATGAGGACTAGCTAACAAAGAACAATACATAGCTAAGAGAAAGCTGGGGTAAACAGATAACCTTGTGTGTTTCAAGTCAGTGAGCGGAGTCAGCATAACTCCGAATGTAATTGGGCGTCCTTATTGCGAGTTATAGACACATGAAGCGCTGAGAAAGGCCTCATAGTTACTCCCTAATGCAGGGAGGAGATAGTAGTACAATACCCCTCAGATCCCAGACAGAGTTCAGGGAGAGGCCTAATATGATTGACATGAGTTATGACACCCCTCCCCTCACAGATGTATGTCAATCCTAGCCCACAGAAATTCAAGGGTAAACGTATAAACAATTGTTATTGTTAAGTACTAATTACTGCTTTTTTGCTTTAAATCTCCAGGAATGTACCTGTTGGTCAACCGGGAGAGCTGCTACCACATTCCCCTGGACCCCAAAATTAGGATTTAACCTATATACTTTAATAGACATAGTTTGGGGGTAATTACCTGTGTGTCAGCAATATGTTAATTTGAGCCATGGGCGGAGCCATTATGTAATCTTTTAGACCATTGGCTTATTGTGTTTATCTTGTCTTGCTGCTAGAACCTATCCAGGGGCTTGGGAAACCCATCCCTG
This sequence comes from Emys orbicularis, assembly GCF_028017835.1. Lineage (NCBI taxonomy): Eukaryota > Metazoa > Chordata > Testudines > Emydidae > Emys > Emys orbicularis. The sequence goes on along the minus strand of NC_088684.1, from coordinate 11,252,009 downwards.
TTGCTTTTCTCTGCCCAATGAGCATCCTATATAATCTATTGTAATTAATTGTTCTGCATTGTCACTGAGCCTGATAAGCAAAGTGACACTCCACCAGCGCTGTGCGTAATAAACTCCTGTGCTTGACTCTACATGGAGTCCATTTTTGATCCTTCAATGAGTACAACTGTCAAACAAATTTTTAGACTCTACTTCATGTTTCCATTTATTTGGACCTGGCACTTCTAGCCTTAGCTCCGAAGCATCTTGTTGGGACTGTGAAAAGTACCAATAGTTAAAGGATGGGTTTCCTTAAAAACAGACAAGAGAGACTGGTAGAGCTACTGTAGCTCCCAAAAGGAGCTGGTCAAATAATGAAGAAAAAAAAAGATAATTTATCTGCCACTAATTTATCTGATGAAGTGGGTTCTAGCCCACGAAAACTTATGCCCAAATAAATGCGTTAGTCTCTAAGGTGCCACAAGGACTCCTCATTGTTTTTACAGAAAAAAATAGCCAACTAAATAGTTGAATTAATATTAGCCATATATTGAGTTGGGTGAGTAAGATGTATTTGAGAATAATTTATTGAAAAAACCCTAAAATTAATCAGATAAGTTATTTGCAACGAATAATTTGTACAACCTGATAACTAGAGATATGAAAAGAATTGTCAACAAAATCACATGAAACTTGCCTTTTCTAAGGGTTCATTACAAACTCGTAGCTCAGGTCAAATTGTCGAAAGGTTCTCAGACCATCTGAATGAAGGTTGAATCGTTCTGAAGCAGACTAAGCTGACTTTTTGTTATTTTAAAATTCTGTGACATCAGCAGTGTGGCATGGTTTGAATGTGAAATCAGGAGAAACTCAGCCGTTTTGACTGAGCTTCACTTTGAGATTTTGGATTAAGCACAACTCAAACGCAGGGCTGGCTCCAGGCACCATCTTGGCAAGCAGGTGCTTGGGGCGGCCACTCCGGAGAGGGGCGGCAGGTCCAGCTATTCGGCGGCAATTCGGCGGACGGTCCCTCACTCCCGCTCCGAGCGAAGGACCTTCCGCCGAATTGCCGCCGCAGATCGCGATCACGGCTTTTTTTTTTGGCTGCTTGGGGCGGCCAAAACCCTGGAGCCGGCCCTGCTCAAAGGCAAACTGAAAGCAAAACTCAGGGAAGCACAAACACACATTAACTAAAGCCAAGTTGATTATCTGCACAAACCCTGTGAAGTAAAACCATTTAGTATCTTTTAGCCACAAGTAAGAAGTGCTCTTCCAGATTTTTCAGATGTGCACATTGCCTCTCTTTTACTCCTAAAGGGCTTTTGATGTAAAGTGATTTAAAGTGCTAAACAGAGCCTTGTGCAAATATCTCTGAACAGTGTAAGTTTCATTTGATAGGCTTGGAAGGTTAGATTTGTATTGGTAAATGTCAATAAACATCCATTTCCTCGTATAAACTGACGTAAAAATATTTCCATCGGTAGTAATTAAAATTTACAGATAGGCAAAGTAAGAAAAATTCTGCTTGAAAACTTATTAGAGTTTGATTTAAGGCTATTTACTTTGTATATTTTGATATATGAAGTTGACAATTTGTGACTTGCAGTGTAGTTGTAGCCGTGTCAGTCCCAGGATATTAGAGAGAGAATTTGGGAGAAGTACTATCTTTTATTGGACCAACTTCTGCTCATGGGAGAGACAAGCTTTTGAGCCACAGAAGAGCTCTGTGTGGCTCAAAAGCTTGTCACTCTCATCAACAGTAGTTATTACCTCACCCCCCATGTCTCTCTAATTTGTGTCTTAACAGTAACAAAGCTTAACTTTTTGAATCTCAAGATTGACGGTCATTAAATAATTATATTCGGCTTCCCCATTGTCTGAACCCCTCCCCACAATTTCCTGCAAGTGTGAACATTTAAAACAGAAAAAAAATATTGATATTATCTGTCAAAATTATAAAAAATGAGGCTTGATTGTAGCATATGAGCTTTAATCTAGCTAGCACAAGTAACAACAGTAGGGCAGACATGGTGGCATGAGCTTCAGCACAGGCTTGCTGCCTGAGTACAGTAACTCCCCACTTAACTTCCTCTCAGAACATGCTCCATTTAAAGTTGTGCAATGCTTCGCTATAACGTCGTTTGGCTGCCTGCTTTGTCCACAGCTGGCAGCCCCCCTATCAGCTCCCCTATACCCCCGCACAGCGCCTCCCGCCCATCAGCAGACCCCGCGGATCAGCGCCTTTCCCCACCTTCCCTGCCTCCTGCCCATGGCAATCAGCTGGCTTGCGGCGTTTGGGGGGGGGGGAGTGAGGACTCGGCGTGCAGGCTCCCCCTCCATCCCCCGCCCCCTGAATGCTGCAAGCCAGCTGATTGCCGTGGGCAGGAGGCAGGGAAGAGAGGGGGGGAGGAGCAAGGACGCGGCGTGCGGAGTAAAGGGGGAGGGGGAAAGAAGAGGCAGGTTAAGGGTGGGGGCTTGGGGACAGGCGTGGCAAGGGCGGGCCGAGGGTTGAGCCCCCCGCCCCTGGTGCTTGCAGAGTAGGGGAAGCTGCCGCTGCTGTTGTGCAACGTGCTTCTCCTAGCTATGGCACCTTCAGCCTCCTTGCCTGCCTCATTGTCTGCAGTGCCAATGGGCTGTGCCTGTGTGGGGTAAGGCGGGGGCACCTCCCAACTATAGTACTGTACTGTACTGCAAAAAAAAAAATTCCCAGGAACCTAACTCCCTCCCCCCCCCGTTTACATTCATTCTTATGGGGAAATTGGATTCGCTTAACATCGTTTCACTTAAAGTTACATTTTTCAGGAACATAACTACAATGTTAAGTGAGGAGCTACTGTACAAACCCGCCAGGGACCCTGGGTACGTACCCAGGAGGATAGTGTGGTCTAAAGTCTGTGCCACCATGTCTACCCTGCTGTTACTCATGCTAGCTATATTAAAGATAAGATGGGTAGGCTTACCTGTCTGCAATCACTCCTTCACTTGCACTGTAAACATCACCACAGAGACTACTATATTTTACCACAAGTGCTTAATTACCTCTGCTTCATGGCTAAGCTGGCTTCCACATTAAAAAAGTTTCTGTTTTCTGGAACACTGGTGGGACTATTTGAGCTTCAAGATGGCTTTTTTTTGTGAACATCTGAGTCTCTTCATGAAATATATGCCTCTCAGTAAAGAGTGGATTTGCAGGACTTGTTTGCACACCTGACCGCTTTAATTACTACTCGGAAATAGTCAAAAGAGTGGCGGAAATGACACTCCAATAGTTCCTATTGTCATGCCATCTTTCAATCTGTTTATTCTTTAGGACCACATCTGCAACAAGCAACAAGTAACAAGTAGAGGGAAAAATGCCCCTCCTGATCTATGGAACTTTTCCATGACCAAAAATCATTGTGCTGTCAATAGGTTGTTTTGTGACTATCCTATCACACACTGATAAAAATGAGATCACAACTGAAAAGGTGTTAAATGCTGCTTTTTCACTGGAATTATTTCCTTATTCTGAAGCTGTCACAGAAACTATACCCTTTTTTATAGGACAGATGTTATCTAAAATCTCTAAGCTATAGCTGTCAGTACCTCTCTGATTTTGTGACTGTCAAAATTATAGACTCAGGTTACAAATCTAAGGGTATTAAAAGTGTGACTTGACACGTAAGGAAATTTATGTTTTCTTAACAAAAAATAACATGCCAACATTGTTTTAAACCTGAAGCTCAAGAAACATATTGTATTTAAGCCATTAATGTGCTGTTCAAACACCAGCAAGGTTCCTGGCAGTTTTGAAGCCATGTTGCTAGTACGAAGAGATATTTACCCTGCATTAGGAAAGCAATGACCTGATCGAAACTAAACAGACTTTGGAAGGACATCGCTTATCATTCAAAAGGGCATTTAGGCAAATTCTTTTTCTGAGCTTCCGCAAAACCTACTGGTTAAATTCTGCTCTGAGTTACATGAGTGCCACTCCGTGCAATGTCAATGAGAGTGGGAAAAAATGAAAATGAGAGCAGATGTTGACCCCAAGCTTTAAATATACAGTACCTTGAATTGATAAGATTTTACAAAGTAAGGGAATTCTGAATAACCCTACCATACCTGTTCTGTGCATAATAGTTTTCAAGTTCCAGAGCTACCAACCTTGCACTTTTACATTCACTTTAAAAATGTTAACACAATAATAAATAAATAAATAAACATTGTTTCTGTCAGGGAATAATGATAAAACTATTCCTTTAAAAACCAACAAAATTACCAGTTCAAAAGTTCAAAGAACTATATTTATATTGAAGTACATTCGCCATTGTTAAGCACATTTTAAAGATGGATAAACCGAGATAGAAAGAGTTAAGTTACTTGCCAAAGGTCACACAGGCAGTAAGTGGCAGAACCAAGAATGAAACTCAAGAGACCTGATTTGTAATCCATTGTTTCACATGGTATCCGTACTCTTAGAATTTCATGGTTATCTCACCACTGAAAATGGACCACAAACAGTCAAAGAAGGGGCGCACTGCATAGCTGCTGCTGGAGTACAAACAGAAATGAGTCAAAAGGCAATAAGCACTGCCTCTGAAAAGATGAATATGGTACACTATGTTTAGACTGGACAATTCAGCAGCTCATTTTTTAAAGTTCTATTTAGAGAGTTTATTTTGTCTTCATTTTAAGGCAGAGAAAAACACAGTAAAATGCAATTTAGAGAATGGGGAGCACTCACAGGAATTCATATAAACAAGCCTCAGTTAATGAAAATTACTGCTGGTGGTAGGGAAGAAAAAAAGAAGTAGAAAGCCAGAAGAGTGATTTATGAGATTAGGTATCCAAAAGACACAATAGATTCCTACTGAAAACAAAACTTTCCCCACACAGGATAATCTTTCAATAATGTATAACAATATTAATAAAAAAAATCAGTTCTGCGCTTGAGCTACAGAATTTGTTTTCAATCTCAAGTGATTTTTGTCCAGTTACAGCTTGTTTCTCTTCATTGCAAGATTGTTATAAAATAAATAACTCTTACATATTTTTTCTTAATAATCAGAATGTCCAATTTAGCCTAGCTTTCCTTCCCATCAAACATGTATGCCTTCTACACAAATACTCCTCGGCAATTTATGAGGCTTGCCCTAGAGGAGAAATCTGAATCTTAAAAAAAAGTTGTTACCAACCACATTAATGACCTACTGTTTCCTAAAAGAGGTGATTCCTTAACCACAAATAGGAAACCTGCCAGTTGATTGGAACCAATTTGGGCATCCATAAATAAAGAAGAATTCTTTTGTGTACCTATTGTTCCTGACCTTCAGCCTCAATTTTATTGCATTAATTGAAAGAAAACAAACTGGAGAGGAATTGAAAAGATGTCCATAAGCATCTCTAGTAACCTTCCACTGTAACTCTCATCTTCCGTTACAGCACACTACAATCCAGTATTTAAAAAGCGAAAAGGAAGAAAAAGAAAGTACTGTGCATCGTAGCTCCTGTGAATCCCTACGTGCACAGAGTTCCACTGAAATCAATGGGGCTGTGTATGGGTGCAGGGTTTGCCGCTGTGGAGGAACTTGTAGATCCAGGATTATAAATTTGTAAGGAAGATGGCTTTAAGTCTCTACTGATGTGCTGTGTTTCAGGCAGACTGTTTTCTTCCTGGATAGGCAACTAGGTCATAACATTTTGTCCCCTCTAACCTTAACAAGTTTTGCTTTCTCAACATCCCATTACATTGTCACAGACATGTAAGAGATTCTTCTAACACTGCATAATACCACCATCTGCCATCTAATGGACAGTTATATTCTTTATTTAAAATTAATTTGTATTTCAATTCCAATTTACAACTTTCCCTGAACTAAAGCAACACAATTCTGCAAACTTTTACTCATGAGAGTTATCCCTGTTCATGGGAGTAGTTCCAAAGAAGTCATTTGGCACCCAAATATCAATGTTATGCAGCTGATAAACAGTAGTAAGAGTGCATTACATTATCATAACTGTCTCACTGTTACCTTATCACCACCACCACCTTCTGTATGTTGTATCCAGGTGTTATCTTTCATCTTATATTAGATTTTAAGCTCTGTGGGACAGGGACATCTTTTTTGTTACGTGTGGGTACAGAGGCTACTACAATGTGGCCACAATCTTTAGAAGGGACAACCTAAGTAAGAATTACTCACATTAAGCATTGCAGGACAGCTCATAATTATCCCTAATATAGTGCTTTCATCAACAAATTATGTTCTATGTGCAGAGCACTGCTGATTACTACCAGTTTTTTACTCCTTTCTCACCCCTGCTCGCTCTGTGGATGTTCTTCCACTCTTTATTACAGTAAAAACAATGTCCTTCCAAACAGAAAAATATCAGAAAGGAGCAATAATTAATAACATTACTGATGCTGGGAATGTTGCTTGGAAGTTAAACTATTCTCTCACTAGAGGTGATACCTTGGGTCGGGAAGGAAGCACATTGGCAGAGCAGTGATGGGAAGCTTGCATCTCCCCTGCCCATACTGTCCATGCATAGAAGACTTAACTTTCCTGGCCTGTGAGTACAATACCTTTCCTCTGTACTAAAATGCAGTTAAAGCATATATTAAAAATAGAATAGTCACCATGATAATCATATCAAACACCATGATTTTCAATTCTAAAAGTGGCTTAGATAATGAAATGGATAGTGAAGACAGGCCAGTGGTAGATTAGCCACTGGACCAATGGGGCCCATGCCCATGGGACCACAGCTAATTTGGAGCCTCCAGAAAAATGTGCACTCCCGCACCCCGACCCGCTCCGCCTGCCCGGAGCTTCTGCCAAGGAGCAGGGAAAGCCCTCATGCCCTGACCCTGCTCCCAGGTAGGAGCGCCAGAGGTGGGGGGGGGGGGACTGCAGGCAGAAGGTGTGGGGAGGGGCCCCCACTTGCTCTGGCCTAGGGCCCCACAAAATGGTAATCTGCCTCTGAGACTGGCCCATCTCTTCCAGCATAAGAAAACAGAAGTGTGTCTGAGGAATGACAGGCTCCTAGCAGGGCACAAGGTCAGACTGGAGTCAGTTCAATGAGAGTGGGGCTAGCCCTACCGCAAACGGGTGCATTCGTACTTGAGAGAGACCATGAGAGGGAGCGGAGCAGAAAACCAGTCATTGCAAGGAAAGACCTCAATGGCAGTTGAGTGGGAGCAAGAGAGGATCGGGGGAAGGATATCTTTTTGGGGAGGAGATTATTTTACAGAGTACTGGCTTCATCAGATATGAGAAATCAGGAGTATTTTGGGGAATCTGAGGAATAGGATTCGTCTTTCTAGGTTATTTCTGGGGGAGGCACTCCCTCTATGGTAGGGCAGAAGGAATAGTATAGCCTAGTTGTATTAGCCACATGATATGTAACATGTACATATTCCTTTTAGACTTTTTTTGGGTTATGCAAAGCTGCAAAGGTGAAACGAGTGACCTTTGACAATGCTGACAAGTTCGTCTCTCATCCACGGCTTCTTTTTATAGCTTTTACTGACTGGGCAATCTGGCGGTTTTCTAAAAATATATTAGCAGCTACTATGTCTTGAAGAGGGTCTTTAGCAAAATGAAGAGTTGAAGACAAAGCACTGTGGTAGTAAATGTGGACAGGTCAGAAAAAGATCACTTTCTCTGTTCTCCATCTGTCAGCTGGTTATAATGCTGAATATTTAAACGTGGTGATGCTAATGACTTTCGCTGTATGTGAAGGGAAGAATTACTATACATTTGTAAAACTAAAGTACAAGCCTGACTATTGATGACAGGAATGCAAAAAAAAAAATGCAGCCCTGATCCCAGGCAATGGCTGATTTTAATGAAGGAGAATTGCCCTTTCATGGCTGATGGAAGCAGAGGCAGCAGTTTGTCTGCTGACTTTCATTTGAAGAATGTGCACATTTCAATGCTCATTCGTTCTGATATGGTGCCTGAGGCTGCCCTTTCAGCAGAAGTGCCCTCCGAAGATGTTTTTCCCCTTAAGTGTTTTTTTTTTTTATTATTAAGAATCAGCACAAAATAGCTGTTGCTTGAGGGGAAACTGTGTCGACTCACATGGCCTCTTCTCTGTCAATTAATTCATACATTTTAAGGCCAGAAGGGACCATTATGATAATCTAATCTGACCTCCAACCTCTCTGTGATTTAGGCCTTGTCTACATGAAGAAATTGACTATATACAGGTATACTGTAATAGCTTCCCATGAGGACACTATTCCAGAATAAAAGGCACTTAATTCCAGAATAATTACTTGGCCCACGAAGCACAGTAATTATTCTGGAATAGAGTGATTTTTATTCTCGAACAGTGTCCACACAGAGTGTCAATTTCTCTGTGTAGACACAGCCTTAGTTTCCCATCTGGGAAACAGAACACTGAACTACCTCACAGGTTAATAATTAAGCCCGTAAAGTGCTTTGAGGTCCTTGGATGCAAGGTTCTATGTAAGTATTATAATGATTACTGTTATAAAACTGACTGCGTTGAAATGCCAGTTCAATGTTCATACTCAACACAGATCTGAAAGTCAAGCTGTGATCTTTACATTTTATCATCATCACCACTAATATCCAACAGATTTGGCGCATCTCTCCCAAGTGCTCGCTGCAGATATCTGGAACCTCTGACTGCTCTGTTCTCCCAGGCGACTGGATGCCACTCAGTTTCTAGGCAGGTTCTATCATATCTTTGGGGCATCTCTGAATAATTGTTTCAAGGCCCTGCTCTTTACCAGGGTTCCCTGGCTGCTTCTCCTCTGTCTCAATAGCTGTTTTTCCTCCACTTGGCAGGGCAAGACTCCACATCGAGGTCTCTTCCATTCTTCAGATGGAGTTTCCAACTACAGGAACCCCTGTGCTCTTTATCTCACAGCTTCAACAGACCAATAAATCAGCTGAAAAGAGCTCTTAGTCATCTGAGACTTAAGAACATGGCATTTTCCATTTTGCATGAAGTTGGGACCAGCTCAGGTCTCCAGCACCTTTAGGACTAGATCTCCTTTTAAAATTCAAAAAGCAATCCAAAATGCAAATTCTGCCAGCTGTTGACTAACGTATATGGAATAAGATGGTGATTCCACGTAGTTGCTAGTGCAGAGATGTCCATATAAATATATATTTATCAATACAACTACTTCGTAGGACCTCCCAAAAGAGACAAAAGGACATAATCCTTGCTCCAATGAGGCGCTAATATAAAATATGATCTAATGATGGGTAACAGGACAGTAGGCTGGGAAAGGAGGTTAGGTAATAACAGTTAGCTAATGTAGTAATTCAGCAAGGGCTAGTGCACAGAAGGGTGGAGCTGGTGTTTTTGTTTTTGTTTTTTTGTTTTGATGGAATAAAAGCAATACATGCCTAAGATGGCTAATTTCTTGTAGGCCATTTTCATACCCTGCAGTCTACCAACTATGGGCTGGGAGATTGTTCAGTGATTACTCCATTCCTTCACATTGACATCTGCAGTGATAGAGACCCACTGCGGGTGACCAGTGTAATGTCCAAGGACACCATCTCTCCATGATAACAACTCCTGGCTTCCTGGGGATAGACAGGTAGGATACTTTCAGAGGATGGAACCATTGATCACATAGAAGAATAAATGCGCAGAGTGGACTGAAGTAGAGGCTAACACATGCAGCCAGTTTGAATATCAATATCCTCAGTCCCAGAAGGGAGGAGCTTCTGAGCAGTGATTTGTACTGATTCGTACTGTGGGAACAGGAGGAGCTGGACTGGAAAAGCTGCCTGAGACACATACGGAGCCCAAGATGTTGGGTAGGGTCTTTGAAGTGTCACGAACCCTGGAGGGGAAGCAGGACCACCGAGAAGAACAAGACCTACAGAGAGCTTATTTGGGACATCTTAGAGGATGTGCTGCATGCCCTGTGAGGGAGGTGAAGTGGGAGCACATGTTGGTTTCCAGGTGAAGAAATGGACAGAGGTGGAAGGACTTGTCATATACATCCAAAACCTCTTAGTCTGCGTTTGCTGCCATGGGCCTTGCTGCTAGAAGCCCCATCGCCTGCTCTGGAAGGGGAGGGAGACAGAGTCTGGGCCTGTTCCAGTTATTCTCAAGAGGGAGTGAGCAGGACATCTCTACTGTGGGACTACAAAGCCACACCTGTGGCGTTTGCTGCCCAACCAGCTTCTCGACTGCTCTGTGAGAAGCTGAAGATGTCTGCCTGGGGCTGAGGCAGGTGACAAACTGGAGAAAGTCACAGCAGAGGGAAATTCATTAGTTCAGACTGTCAAATTAGTAGGAACAGAATGCTGCATTTTAAAGCTGTTATGTTTCCCTCTGCCAGACACCCCCACCTCACCACACACATACACTATCTGAACATCTTTTCCTTTGAAAGAAAAAACTCTATCCCCTCTAAAACCTGTATGAGAACTGGCAGAGCAGGCCATGACAAAACTGGAGGTGTAGACTCCTGAGGTTATGAATTATTAGGTTTCCTCCTGTTTGTTTTCCTTCCCAGCACTTAGTAATGCTACCATTTAGGGGCTAAATTTATAATGGATGCAGTTTTTGTTAAAAAAAAAAAAAATTACCCAGCGTTTCTCACTTGTAATGTAATTATTCTTCCTCTTGTATCCTAGAGGGTTTTACAAAATTAAACACCACAGTCAGCTCCAAGGCCTGTAGTAGCTATTTAGAAAATACTGAAGCCTATTCTAAACAGGATTGCATGAATCATCAATTACTTTATATACAATTTATTTAATAAATCAAAGCTAATGGTGGTAGCCCCCCATGCTTCCAAATAATAAATAGCTGAATTTAGGAACATGAGTAACCAAATTCTCAGCTGCCTGTGTTACTCTAAGAGATTTTAATAATACTTCGGTATAATTTAAGAAGAGGGGAGGCCCTTGGCATATCCCTATGAAGAATGAACAGTTTCTCTGAGTGTGTGTGTGGGAGGTAGAGGGTTGGATAGTGCCTGTTTTAAAAGCCTACACAGTTGGCCCAGATTAACACAAATTCAAACACTTGTACAAAAACCAACACCCTCCTCCCCCTTTAAAAGGAGAAGGGGACTGGGAGGGGGAGTCACGGTATGTCTGAGTCTATATTTTCAGATAAAAAATATTATATTTAGCTGCACTGGTTGACAACGAGAAACTTTAAAGCAGTTTTTAGTATGATCCTCTCCAGACGACACTACTAAATTTACATTATGAATAGTTAACAATGAGTGTGATCCTCAGAGCATCTGTTTTTACCTTGTTGTGTCATTTACAAGTCTTATGCACACGCAAACAGAATTAGATATCTGTATTTTTCTCTCTTTCTTTTCATTTAATATTTAGGAGAAACTATATTTACCTCTAGAAATGCCTATAAATACAATTTCATAGAGTAAGAATGTCTGATATTATAACAACACTGGATGCACTTTGATAGAACACCATTTTTGTTTAATATATAACTAGATCACTTGATTAGATCAACAAATATAATAAAATGATAATGCAAAACAGAGATGGAAATCCTTATTTATACTGGACAGGGCCCTACCAAAATATGAATTCAAATTAAGTAATTTTATTATTATAATAAATAATACTTGCTAATGATATAGTGCTTTTTATTCAAAGATCTCAAATCATTCTACAATGGTAAGTAGGAAAGTATCATTCTATACATTTTACAGATAAGGTGCTGAGAAACTAAAACACCTTCCCAAGGTTATGTAGCAAGTCAGTGCTAGAATGGGGAAGGCAGATCTGCCATCCAGTCCCATGACCTCCCACTGGATCATTCTACCTTCCTTTTTAATTACAGTAGACCAAAGATTTGTTGAAACTGACAAAGGAACTATGGGTGGCACAATGTGTGCTTATGGTTAGACTTTAGGGGAAACTTGATTGACTCACATAGGCCTCTACTCTGTGATTTAATTAATAAATTATAAGACTAAAGAGGGCCATTAGGATAATCTAGTCTGACATCCAATCTCTCTCTGTTTTAGTTTCTCACCTGTAAAACTGATGAAAATGTAATACTGACCTACCTCACAGGTTAATTAATGTTGAAAAATGCTTTGAGATCCTTGCATACAAGCTTCGATAACAGTATTAGTAGTAGTAGTAGTAGTAGTAATTACTATTATGAAACTGACTGTGTGGAAATGACAGGCTGTGTTACTCTCCGCATATCTGAAAGTCAAGCTATGATTTTAACACGAATATCCAGCAAACCGCTGGGCTTCGAATGTACAATACTCTAGCTTGCTGCACACTAACCGGCCATGTGGACCCAGATATTGCGTATTAGAAGTTCCATAGTGCGCTTTGTTCTACTGCTATTTTAAACAACCAGCTGTTGCTCCTGTCTCAAGAGTTTCTTCTCTTCTCCACACTAGGTTGGGGAAGACTCCCAATTCTAGTCTCTTCCACACATCATATGGGGTTCCCATCTATTGGAATCCTTTTATGATTTTTATGTCACTGCTTCAACAACAGGTTAATGTATTAGGTAGACCCTACACTGTGCTTCTCTCAATGCCCTTGCTCTGGTTCCTGCATACACTTATTTGAGCCAATAGTCTCTACTATTACTTGTAAACTTTCTAATGTCCCTTACCTTCTCTCCCAGAAAGGTGCATTCAGATTAGACTGAGAATTTTTACAAAACCAAGGCTAAGCAGTAACAACTTTATTCCCTGCAGGTTTCAATTTAATCAGGCTTTTTTGTTGTAACAGAATATAGATGTGAATTACCCTGAATTTTCACTGTAAGAATACCTTTAGGGCAGTAGAGTACATTGTGGGTGGGTTTCTTTTAAACTATCATTAGCATCATTTAAAAAATAGCTTTTTGTGCAATGTTCTTGGTTTACAAAAACAGACTAACTCATTTGAGAGGGTGCCTTTGTGCGAGTGTTTGATACAGTCAAGTAGAGACAAGATTTGCTTTCCGTTTTATTCAACAAAGAGTATAATTATGATATTCACTACAGAAGTCAATATCTGTATAAAATCATGCTAACTGTTCTAACCATTAAAATGTAGCTTGGTAGCTTATATGGATAAACAACAATTTTACACATAGGAAGAAAAAATAGCAGACACAAAAATGATGCATCAATTAGTTGCAGTTATAAATGGATCCTGATCAGCGTCTCTAAAAGAAAAACATTAATATGTAGGGTAAAGCCTATTAAGTATAACAAATTTAAACACTACTTTGAAAGATCCATAAGCAGCTCATTACACACATTAATAAATAGGCTGATACTATTTGGCTAATCCTGTTTAAGTGTCTTAAGGTTACAATATATAACTAATTAGGTGACAATGTATATTACTGCTTAGTAACAGCTACTGATACTGTGAAGCTGCCTGGAAAAAATATTCAGCCTTAAAAAGAAAGTCCCAGGAGAAAAATAAAACATTATGCAGAAAAATTATTTGAGAATAGGTTTGCTGCCGCTTTCATTTCAGAGAGATGATGGACTTAAACACAATGCAGGGGGCATGAAAGGCTTTGGGAAGCACAAAATTCAGACTTCTCTACATTAGATTAGGCCACCTGCTATCTCTCCATATTACCACCAGCTTGTTGGAGAAACTGAGATGAGACAGTTTTTCACTGAAATTTACCAATTCATTGAAATTTAAACATTCCACAGAGAGGGTTTGAATCTGACAAAGCTCCTCTGGAACCAAATGGTAGTTTATCCCTTCACCTAACACAAGAAGCAGGGGTCACCCAATGAAATTAATAGGCAGCAGGTTTAAAACAAACATAAGGAAGTACTTCTTCACACAATGCAGTCAACCTGTGGAACTCATTGTGAAGTCCAAAAGTATAACTGGGTTAAAAAAGAATTAAATAAATTAATGGACGATAGGTCCATCAGTGGCTATTAGCCAAGATGGTCAGGGATGCAACCCCATGATCTGGGTGTCCCTAAACCTCGGGCTGCCGGAAACTGGGTCTGGACGACAGCGGCTGGATCACTTGATAAATGCAATGTTCTGTTCATTTCCTCTGAAGCATCTGGCTTTGGCCACTGACAGAAGACAGGATACTGGGCTAGATGGACCACTGGTCAGACCCAGTATGGCCATTCTTACATTCTTATGATAGAATTCAAAATTATAGAATCATAGAAACGTAGGGCTGGAAGGGACCTTGAAAAGTCATCAAATCCAGTCCCATGTGCTGTGGCAAGACCAAGAAAACCTAGACAAATGTTTGCCCAACTTGAAAGACTATTGTATAGCTTAACTACCCTTATGGTTATAAAGTTTTTCTTAGTATCTAACCTAAATCTCCCTTGCGGCAGTTTAGGCCCATTACTTCTTGTCCTACTGCTGGTGGACATGCAGAACAATTGATCAGTGTCCTTTTTATAACAATCCTTAACATATTGGAAGACTTATCAGGTCACCTCTCCATCTTCTTTTCTCAAGACTAAACATTCCCATGTTTTTCAAACCTTTCCTCACACCTCAGGTTTTCTAAACCTCATCATTTTTTGCTCTCCTCTGGACTCTTTCAAATTTGTCCACATCCTTCCTAAATGGTGGTGCCCAGAATTGGACACAGTACTTCAGCTGGTATTGACAAATTGGAAAATTGGTCTGAATTCAACAAGGTAAAATTCAGTAAAGTCTAGTGCAAAGTACTTACTTAGAAAGGAAAAATCAAATGCACAAAATGGGGAATAACTGGCTAGGTGGTAGTACTGCTGAAAAGATTCTGGGGCATTATAGTGGATCACAAATTGAACAGGAGTCAACAATGTGATGCAGTTGTGATAAAGCCTATTAGTGCTCTGGCATGTATTAACTGGTGTGTTGTATATAAGAGACAGGAGGTAATTGTCCCGCTGTATTCGGAACTGGTGAGGCCTCAGCTGGAGTTGTGTGTCCAATTCTGGGTACCGCACTTTAGGAAAGATATGGAAAAACTGAAGAGAGTCCAGAGAGCAGCAACAAAAATTATCAAAAGGTTAAAAAACTTAGCATGTTTAGTCTTCTGAAAAGAAGACTGGGGGGGGGGGGGGGAGGGAGAGAACCTGATAATAGTCTTCAAATATGTTGAGGGCTGTTATACAGAGGACTATGATCAATTGTTCTCCATGTCCACTGAAGATAGTAATGGGTTTAATCTGCAGCAGGGGAGATTTAGGTTAGATATTTGAAAAAAACTTTCCAACTACAAGAATAGTTAAGCTCTGGAAAAGGCTTCCAATCCCCATCATTGCAGGTTTTTAAAAACAGGTTGGACAAACATCTGTGAGGGATGGTCTAGGTCAACTTGGTCCTGCCACACACAGGGGCTTGACTTGATGACTTCCTGAGGTCCCTACCAGCCCTATATTTCTATAATTCTATGACTGGAATGATGAAGGTTGGTAATGACCACAAGGAAAAGGTGGTCCAGGGTGCTAGACAGGGATTTGAGAGAAATCAATGTGAATACAGGTAGTCCTAGACTTTACGACGTTTGACTTACGACGAACGGCACGTATGACATTTCTGAATTGACACCCTGATTCGACTTACGACAATTGGTTTTGACTTTATGATGCTCGGTCCCGCAATGGAGTGGAATGCAGTAGCAGGGAGGTAGGCCAGATAACCTTGCTCTTAGTTTCTCTGTGCCTCAGTTATCCACCTATAAAATAGGGATACATAGTACTTCCCTACCTCACATGGGTGTTGTGAGGATAAATACATTCATAACTATGAGGCGCTGAAATACTATGGTAATGAGGCCCATATAGGTATTTCTGATAGATACAGAAGGCATGGACAAACATTTTAATCATAAAATAATAATAGAAGGAACAGATTTTTGAGATGTCATGGATATAGAATAGATTAAAAAAGGGTATTTTTGGAGCAGTGCTGCGGTTAGTGACACTGGTCCAAGTACAGAAAATTAAACTGGGTCAAAATAGCCCTTTGAAAAGAGAAATAGAGATGCCTACAGAACAGAAGAGACCATTTCCCAGCTAAACTATATTGCTTTATAAAGAGGCTCCAAATACATATTTTCCTCACATCTAATGTATAATAAGGGGGTAGATCTGATCAGATGTTAGCAGGAAATAAGAGCTTTTTCATCTTTTCAGACAACAGGACTTTTATAAAACTGATTCATTCATGTATTTACTCATTTGGCAGACTAGTTTCCCCAAAAGGCTATTTCAATTCAGCAGTGTTTGTACAGCAGAGCCAAAAGCTGATAAACTGGGGACAATGGCTGTTCAGTAATATAATAAAGTGAGAGAATGGAAAAGCAAACAGCTCATCTAGATTTATCCAAAATAAATAGAAAAAGAATATAAAATACTCAGCAGCGAAGAAGAAAGCAGGCAGTACAGAAAAACAAATGGGAGTTAAAGAAAGCAAGAGAGGGCAGGCTGAGATGAGAACCACAGTGCACAGTAAGAGCTGATGGCTGGTGCAGGGAGATGTGTGTGAGTACAATGAATTTATGCTGAAAAATGGGGTGAATTTCTCTCAGAAGTAAAAAGCATTTTGATAATCCCAGGTCATTTTAGGGACAAAAGTGGAAAACAATCAACTCTAACAGAGAATATAAGCCTTAAAATGCCTGATATTAAAATTACTAAAAAAAGTTTTGTTTTTGTTTGTTTAAAGGAAATTAAATTTAGAAAACAAAAATGTAGGCATACCCCCCTATACAGCCCTAAAGAATTTATGTCAACAGCCCTGCTGTAGCAGGGAGGTAGGCCAGATAACCTTACAAAATTGATCTTTGTATTTCATCATTAGCAATTACTACCTGTAAATACAGGAAAGGAGAACACTTGACAGATTCTTCACCTCACGAAATAACATTTCAGGAGGTACAGCATCCCTCTCTTCTATTCATAAGATTATAGTGCCACCAAAGACAATTTTGATGGCAAGTCACTAGTGAGAGGAGATGGAACTTTAGTTTAATGACAGCAGTTTCCTACCTATAGACTAAGCAGCACTGCTCAGGTGCCTGACATCAGTGCAGATACTTGTTAATGCCTGGAATAAGTTTATATTTTGATTTTACAATGAATATGAAATGGGTTCCCCTTCTGAAACACTCTCAGAAGAAACAGGGTTTGTGTGTCTTACTGTGTTCGAGAATTCCCAACATTGAGATTGAAATTCAGATATTAATTGTTTTCTGTGTTATCCATAAACTCAAACAACAGACACACTGTGATTTCCCTTAAGTCTTGCCAGATACTACTCCCGAGGGCATTCTGTGCCAAAAAATTAAAAATTCTGCACACAATATTTTAAAATTCTGCAAAATTCTGCAAATTTTATTTGTCAAATAAATGTGGAGACTCCAGCATGGCATTGGGGAGCACAGGCCACTGGCTGAACAGAGGTGGGAGATCCCTCTGCAGCTCTCCCCGGGACACAGACTCAGTGGTGAGGCTGCACCCCACCCTGACATAGTGCAAGGACTGGGCTTGCCCCAGAAACACCCCAGGACCCTGCCCCACTGTGCCAGGTGCACCAGATGTGGGCAGTGAGGCTCAGCCCAGCAGGATCCAAGTGTGGAGGGGCTTAATGTGTGGGGGGATCCAGGTGTCAGTTGAGAGGATTCTGTGTGGGGCAATCTGGGTGCGGGTGGCTCAGTGGGGGATCCGGGTGCAGGAGGGATTGGATGCACAGAGGCTTGTTGGGGGGTTCTGGGTGCAATGGTAATGGGACTCTGCAGGGGGATCCAGGTGATGGTGGTTGGAGCTCAAAAGAAAGAAAAATAATTAAAGTTGCACTGAAAAAATATTGCTTGAAGAGCCATAGATGGAAATTTTTGTGATTACTGATATATTGGAGCCTCCCTGATGGTCTTGTGAAAGGTCCATCATCTTTGCCTGTGTCCTTTCTCAGTTGAGTCTTTTCAGGTTAGATCTGTATTTTTCTAGGATCAACACAGCTAAAAGCATTCTCATGAATTTTGTATTTTCAATTTGGTTGATGAGGTTATGCAAATAAAGTGTTTTTATAGCTTTTTGTGCCCCTAAAAAAAATTCAGTGACTTTAAGATCCACTACATGCTGTTTCTAGCCCCATCCAAAGAATGTAGGCCATACTTACAGGATAAGAACAGCCACACTGGGTCAGATCAAAGGTCCACCTAGCCCAGTATCCTGTCTTCTGACAGTGGCCAATGCCAGGTGCTTCAGAGGGAATGAACAGAACAGGTAATCATCAAGTGATCCATCCCCTGTCGCCCATTCACAGCTTCAGGATGGGCTACTCTGTCTTGGGAAGCAGTGACTCAGGTCAGGCTTGACAAAGCCCTGGCTGGGATGATATAGTTGGGGATTGGTCCTGCTTTGAGCAGGGAGTTGGACTAGATGACCTCCTGAGGTCCCTCCCAACCCTGATAGTCTATGATTCTATGACTCTGAAAAAGATTTGGGCATGGTAGTGGATAATGAACTGAACTTGAGCTCCCACAATGATGCTGTGGCCAAAAGGGCTAATATGATCCTGGGATGCATAAACAGGCGAATCTCAAGTAGGAGTAGAGAGGTTATTTTACCTCTGTACTTGGCACTGGTGTGAACCCTAATGGAATACTGCGTCTAGTTCTGGTGTCCACAATTCAAGAAGGATGTTGATAAATTGGAGAGGGGTCAGAGAAGACCCACAAGAACGATTAAAGGATTAGAAAATAATGACTTATCATGATAGGCTCAAAGAGCTCAATCTATTTAGCTTAATAAAGAGAAGGCAAGGTGACTTGATTAGAGACCGTAAGTATTTGCATGGGGAACAAATATTTAATACTGTGCTCTTCAATCTAGCAGTGAAAGGTATAACATGATCCAGTGGCTGGAATACGAAGTTAGACAAATTCAGGCTAGAAATAAGTGTAAAATTTTGAAAGTGAAACTAATTAACCACTGGAACAATCTAACAAGGGTTGTGGATTATCCACCATGGGCAATTTTTAGATCAAGATTGGATGTTTTTCTAAAACATTTGCTCTAGGAATTCTTTTGGGGAAGTTCTATTCCCTGTGTTATACTGGAGGTCAGACTAGATGATTACAATGGTCCCTTCTAGTCTTGGAATCTATTAACCAGGCATCTGGAGCGTTAGAGTGCCTGATTCTCCTCCCACACTGCTGTAAATCTTGGATAACTTATGACAATTATTATCAGAGTCTGATCCAGAGTGTTTGTTAAAAATATGGAATTTAGAAAGATGTGATATTGCAGTAAAAATGCACCAGACTTTATGCCAGAGAGTATGACAACAATATAATTAATGAAATTAGAGTACATTAAGTGTGAATTGTTACTGGTGGCTAAGATCTTATCATAGATACATATTACTTTAAAAAATAGTAATATCAATGAAGGGAGGTATGATATCATGTATTATATCATCTAAATTAGGCTTAGATTGCTTTATGCAGTCTAGTTGTAGCCAGGGATGGCTCCAGTGTTTTTGCCGCCCGAAGCGAGGGAGGGGAAAAAAAAAAAAAAAAAAAAAAGCCGCGATCGGCGGCACTTCGGGCCGCCGCTGCTTCATTCTTCAGCGGCAATTCGGCGGCAGGTCCTTCCCTCCGAGAGGGACTGAGGGACCCGCCGCCGAATTGCCGCCAAAGACTCACACGTGCCGCCCCTCTCCGTTGGCCGCCCCAAGCACCTGCTTGCTGCGCTGGTGCCTGGAGCCGGCCCTGGTTGTAGCCATGTCAATCCCAGGATATTAGAGAGATAAGGTAATATCTTTTATTGGACCAACTTTTGTTGGTGAGAGAGACAAGCTTCTGAGACACACTTCAGGTCCTGAAGAGAGCATAGCTTGTCTCTCTCAACAACAGAAGTTGGTCCAATAAAAGATATTATTTCACCCACCTCCTCTTGCTTAGATTGCTGTCATTTTTCCTATCAACATCTCCCCTGCTTTCAAGGAACTTAATATTCTGATAATTAAATTTTGCCTTTAAACCTTAATAGGAAAATATAATGTTCAATCCTTACCTTCAGAAAAGGCACTGAAAAGTCTAAGGAGAAATCTGGGAAGTAAGAGTATTTGCCCCTGGTTGACTTCTAAATGTTTTGGTCCAAATAAGCTAACTGAATAAGATGAAGAAACCATCTTATCTGACCGTCTGTGACAAAGGCCTAGAATAACTCCCGCTAATGCAACACAAGCAGGAGAATGCATTCAGTAGGAAAAGATATAAACCACTGAAATGGGGACAGGAAAAGTCAGGAAAACTTATTCACTCAGAAAAGAGCAAACAGACAAAGTGGAACTGGAAGAGGCAGTGAGAAGTGTCAATAATGCCCTGAGATTGGTACCAATTAAGAGAGAGGAGAAAATATGTTACAACAGACAGCTGGAAATAGTAACAATTAGGCATTCACTTAGGAAGTCTTACTGAAAAGTTAAGATACTGTGAGCTCAGAAACATACTACATCTGTGATTAATAGAGAACATTGTAAATCTTGTTAAGCAGGGAGCCTTAAGAGGCTTTTCTATAGCTTTATACCTAAGAGAGACTAGAAATCATTGTGTTATTATAATAGCCTACAGAAAGGTATTCAGTATCCTAATCTCACCCGTGAATACATTATCAGAGACAAAGAAGATTTATAAATGCTCCCAGATGAAGGCCCAAATTCTGGAAGAAAGGTGGCTAGGGTGCCAGCCTGTGACTTGGGAGATCTGGGTTCAATTCCCTGCTCTGCCACAGCCTTTCTGTGTGTCCTGGGGTAAGTGACTTGTCTCTCGGTGCCTCAGTTCCTCATCTATAAAATGGGGATAACAGTACTGTGACACCTCACTCAGGTACTGTGAGCTCCTGCATTACCCGCCACAGCAAGTGAGAGCTTTGCTGGTGCTGTGCTATGTGTCAGCTCCCCGACACACCAACTTGTCTGCCTTGCCATCATTCAGGACTCTGTCAGTCCAGACCTTGCCTTACAGGTAACAATCAATGAACCCCAAATCCTGAGTTCCTGAGACACATCTCTCTGCAGTGTCCAGTCCCTCTCACTGGACACACACAAGTTATTAAGTTCGCTGCCTCCAAAGAGGTAGAACACACGCCAGCCTGGCTAGCTGAGGGCTCACCTTCCAGTTTAATACACAGCACTGAGATGGTTTTGTAATAAAACAAGAGTAAGTTTATCAACAAAAGGAAAGATATAAGTGATTCTAAGCAAGAATAAAAGAAACAGGTATGATTACAAACAAAGCAAAACAAAACAAAACCATGCTTTCTAGTGACTAACATGTAATTTCAACAAGTAACAATCTTTGTCTAAACAAGTTTCATATTTACATTAAGTCTCCAGCAACTCTTGGTTTTCAGGCCAAGAGGATTCATCTTTCATAAGCTCAAAGGATGCTGTATCCTCTTGTCCCCTAAGTGAAGAACAATTCAAATGTTTCTTTGCTGCTCTTGTATGGCCCAAAGTCTCATTTCCCTGTTTCAAGAACCAGGAAGGTTTCCTGGGATGCAGATTCAGTCCCCTGGTGTGATCGTTAAACTGTCTTCTCCCCCACTTGTTAGCTTGATGGCTTGTTTACCTTATATATAAATGTACTTCCATTGTCCTCTGCCCATGACTAAGTCAGTCAGACAATTAAATACACATTCCTTTGCCAAGGACAGGCTGGGACTTATGTACTGCCTCCTAAACACAGTCTAAGAACATATTTCCAGCACACTCCTATAACACTTAGCGCACAACCCATACATACATCACACAATGATTTCTGGGACCAGAGTGTAACCAGTTTACAAATGATACCTTGCATGACACCTTTGAGATATATATTATGACAACAGAGTGTTAGGGCAATGTGTGTGTCAGACCTGGTGCAGAATGGTGGGGCCCTCTGCCAGTTGGCATCAATGGGCTCCCAGGGTCACAAGTACTTCCCTACCTTACAGCGGTGTTGTGAGACAATTATTTTGAGATGCCCAGATACTATGTTGGTTGGGTTCATATAAGTATGTAAGACAGCTAGCTGCAACAAAACATTCCTATTCAGGACAGCAAAAACACATGCTTAATTTCAAGCACTTAGTTAAGTCCCACTGAAATCCATGGGGCTTAAGCACATACTTAAATTCAGCACATTTTAAGTGCTGGCCTGAACAGAGATAGACTCAAGCATGCGCTCAAAGGCTTTCCTGAATTGGGACCAAAGTTTGTTCATTATGATCCCTGAAGATGTACGATGACTGAAGAAGCAAGTACTTGAGATGTAAGCTGAGACACCAGCTGCACCTGAGAACCGGTCTTAGGAAGCAGAAGCCTAATTTCCACAGTACACCAGTCTGATCTAGACAACACAACAGAAATGCAACCAGACTTGAACACTTGCAATTTCAGCCATATATCTATTATTACAATTCATAGAGTCTTCCACACTGTCATGAACTAACTATGACCAGAGGCCTTTAACTCAACCCAAGATGTGCAACATAGACACCTGACACTTACTGCAAACCATAAGCAAACGTAACCTGACAATAGTTGGTATTACTGTGCCTCAGCTGAGAGAACAAAAGATTAGACACTCAGATTAAGTTTTCTAAAATGCCAAAACATCAAAACCAGTAATTTGCCCGAATCACTTTCTGAAAGATAGCAGCAGCGTCCGTATCAGTCATTAGGGACAGTTGCTTAAATTTGTTTTTGTATACATACATATACTCTGAAATGATATATTCCCTGAAGGAGGTATGAGAAATGCTTGTTTGCCTAATTTTCTAATGGTCTACCTGTCTGAACATTCAGCTAGCCATAGTCAGAGACAAATATCTAATTGATTTAAAGAAGCGTTTATTGCGCTAATCTATACATCTACATATATTAAATTTCAAGGTGTTCATATTTAACTGCCTCTGTAATTTTACAACTGTCATTTTACATTATTTCAGATACTAATTTACTCTTATGATCCAGTTAGCACTGCTACTTTTTAAAACCCTTAGCAGTGGCATATGTAGGCTGTACCTACATTGGAGACCTCTTTCTTGATGCTCTTCCTGACAGACATGTGGACTTAAACAGTACCAATCTTTGTGTGGCAAAGAAATCTAAACTGAGCTCCTAGGCTGCATGCATCTGTGGGAACGGTTCACAGCCATTTTGGTACTTTATAGGTCAAAAAGAATACCATAAACTCCATCTGGAATCCAACAGGCAGCCAGTGCAGATCATAGATAGCTGGTATAATGTGTTCAGTACAAGATATACCACTTTACAAGTGGGCTGCCACAGACTGAAACAGTTTCAGTTTCTGGACGGATCTAGGCTGTAGCCTCATTAGGACTGCATGGCAGTAGCCTAATCTCAAGATGATAAAGGAACAGAACCTGCTAGTGCATCCAAACACAGTCGCTTCAACCTCTATCAGGTGTGGATAAAAATAATCTCTGTCACTGCTGCTGCATGATCATCCAACAGCAGCTGGGAATCTAAGAAACAAACTGCAAAGCAGAGTAACAAATGTTAGCTACACACCATCAATTAAAGGGGAAGATAAAATCCTTGCCACATCTTCCAATTGCTTTCCTTAACCTTCAGCATTGGTTCAAATTTCAGCCAGATTGAGCCTCAGCCAGAAGGTCTTCCCCCAGACCCCAGTCTCGGCCACACACTGGATAAGGATTTTGATGCATTGATTGGAGCACAACGAGATGGGGAGGGAGACAGAAAAGACCCCAAACTTCTACATTGTTGTAAGATAATATGTCCTTGCTGTAGAGGCCATGTGTTGTATTTGTATAGTGCCAAGCACATTACCAGCACTTAATAAATAAACTCCTGTATTGTCATAATACAGTGCCATAATTCTGGTATCTAAAACCAAAACATTTCTTTACTTATATAAAGAAAGGAAGAGAGAATGCGAGGCTGGAGTTCCCTTTTGTTGATCTTCCACAATTACTAGAAAACACACAGCCCAAGTAGAGAGGTACCTACCATGCCCAAGTAAAGGCCACTTTATCCTGTCCAGCAAATTCTGTTAACATTTTTCTTGTTTCCTTGGCTCAGGATCCTCTTATTTTACACCAATCAGCCGTTGGTGATATTGCACTCAGTGTAACTCATACCCTGTTGAACATTTCTTGTCAGCTCTGGTGAGTTACTGGCATGTACGAAAAGTTCACTGCAGCGACTGACATCACCATTATTATTCTGTCTTGTAGGAAAGATAATGGTACGTTCTTGGTGGACTGCTCCATCTGTGAATATTCATTTGTGTGTGTGATATCCGGCCATTTTCTCTGGACACAGCCCAGCCCATGACATTGTGCAACTGAACGTCATGTTGAAAGACCATGAAGTCTGTGTTGCTTGACTTATGAATTTAAAATGATAGAGATTTCTCCTCTTGTACGTTATACTTTTAATTTACTATAATGGGCATGCTTCTTACTAACAAGGGGCTTGCAGCATTTGATTTGAATATTCAGGGTCCTCATGAAAGAGTTTTTGTGATGAACAAGCTTCGGTTCCTAATTTATAGTAGTTACTTGTCGAGGTGTTCCATTTACACTGGAGGTGACAATGCTATTTACAATTTAAGTGCTAATATACTAAACTAGAAACCAGATACAATTTACATGCCCCTACTCTAAGAACATGAAAACAGACACCAAAAATCAATGAAGCAAAACAACCTTCTAGTAAACAATTAAAAGAAAAATCTTTTAATCAAGTAGCAGTTTTCTTACATTTTCTAAAAACTATCACCAAACACTTTGACTAAACCCAAACCCAGCCCATTATGTTAGAAAAGACACCCCCCAAATCTACAAAGCAGCAAAGAAAAGTATTCAGAAGATTAGTCTGAAGAAAATATGTGAAAGGAGGGATCATAAATCGAAACCCTACAATTACAATGCAATTAACAAAATAAAAGCTATGGAACATATCAAAACTTGGGTCAAACAGTTCCAAAAGCAGTTTGACGAGTAAGAATCTCAGTCTAAAAACTACATCTTGCCATATCTGGAAGGAAATCAATTTCTCTTACTTGAGCCAGGCAATTAAGGCTCATGGAGGAGAGAGCTGGAGTATGGATAGGGTAAGAAAGAGAAATATCCACTCTTCTTCCCAGGAGAAAGAGGAGTGAAGATATCCCTTCTCACGCTGCCAGACACAGAGGGGGCAAAATCATTCCATCAAATACTACAGAAATGAGCAGGCTTGCTGCCCAACTTTAAAATCTATAGAAGGGGATGTGGATTTACCAGATGCTCCCCAAGAACAATGGAGGGATGCAAACTCTGCCTTTGCCCCCCCTCCCCGCAATCCTCCACAGAAGAAAAGGGGAGGATAGGAGGAGGCAGTCCTATGTAGAAAAAATAATGGGTCACAGGGCCTGATGAAAAGATGGGGTATTGAGGACAGAAGGTTCAGGGCCTGCCTTTCGGGACCTCTACTGGCTAAAATAGACACCTGGGATGAAATTCTGGCCCCATTGAAGTTGATGGCAAAATTCCCATTGACTTTTGGTGAGGTCAGGATTTCACCTCTGAACTCTGGAAACTTTGGAGGTTTGGTGCACCTGTTTCTGCAGAATTGCTAGTTTTGGGTATGGATTTAAATTTTTGGTAATGTTTCTATTGCATTTTTAATAATATTTATGTCCCTTCAGGCTTATGTACAATGCAATAAATATTTGGGGGGGGGGGGGAGGGAGAAGGAAGATTATATTTTAATTTAAGATCCAAAAAAGAGTGAGGACAATCTTGCAAAAAATATTCCATATCCCCATACGCTATAGGCACAACCAAACCTGCCCGGGCTTGCACATCTGTATTATGGATTATTTCTACCTATCGTGGCATTTCTAAGGTACCGCTCACCATGGTATCTAAATGCCAAGACAAATATCAACAAATCACGTTCTCTGTTTATGAGCAGATGTTCCCCATACACAACAAGAAACCATTTAGATTCACATACAAATACTGACTGATTGCCTAATCTCAAGATTTTGCCTCTGACTTGCAGCATGAAAAGGTCATATAGAAAAATGCTTGCTAATGTAACTTTATGATGGCTGGCAAACAATGCTTCTCTCTTCTAAGGCCTCTAGTTCTGGATTCTGCATTTTGCAATAACATCTAACCTTAAACTGATTAGCAATGTAATGAAACATTTTAGCCTGGAATCCACTTTAAGGATGAAAAATCTTATTTCCAAGTTAAAGAAAAATACCTGTGTACGCTGATAATGAATTCAACTCTAATATCCAGTTCATACAATTAGTATTTATACTAAGCACTGGAGATTAAGTGTCTTTAATACTGTCTGTGCTAAGCTACAGGCACTGTAGTTTTTAACCTACTGTAAATAAGTGTATTCAGAGGTAGAAATTTGGGTCAATAAAGCAAGATTGGCCCTTTTCACTTAATCATATTTTACAATTACAGAGCTTGCAGTTAACTCTTTCAGGGAGCGTCCTGTAGCCCAGTTAAAGTGATTATCAAGCCCTCATTTTCTTTTCCATGAAAATCAAGTTATTTACACGCAGCAGACAAAATGGCTAAGCACTTCATTGCTTTGCACTGAAAACAAATTCCTCCAGCCATTAAAGTCAGCAGGGATTTTTGCACAGATGATGACTGCAGGACTGGGTCCATATTATAATGGTTTTTCTAATTTTTCTTCTTTTTTTTCTTTTTGTTTTTCAAGTGGAGGCAGAAGGGTGGTGAGTTGTTCTAGCGTAATTAGCATTGGAAGTGACAAAAAATTAGTGCCCTAGAAAGTGCTTTCACAGCCACGAATAAATGGGCCAACTTTCCCCACTGCATGAAAAACAAAATTCTTCTGCTTGCAACATTCAAGTCTCAAGAAATCCTTGTACCTTAGTAGTCAGTGAATATACAGCACTATGTCCTTTCCAGAAGGGGATGAGGTACTGGCAGATAGGGCCTAACAACTCTACCTTGCTCCACAAGTCCTGGGCTGAATTCTGTTGACCAGTCCTACATTTCTATGATTCTATTATTCATATTCAATTTGTGATCCACTTTAATCTCCAGATCCTTTTCAGCAGTACCACCACTAGCCAGTTATTCCCAACTTATACATTTGATTTTTTTCTAAGTGAAGTGCTTTCTTCTTGTCTTTATTGAATTTCATCTTGTTCATTTCAGACCAATTCTCTAATTTATCAAGGTCCTTTTAAATTCTATTCCTGTTGTCCAAAGTGCTTGCAACCCCTCTCAGCTTGGTGTCATCTGCAAATTTTGTAAGCATTCTCTCCATTCCATTATTCACATTTGGGGTCGGGAAGGAATTTTCCTCCAGGGTAGATTGGCAGAGGCCCTGGAGGTTTTTCGCCTTCCTCCGCAGCATGGGGCAGGGGTCGCTTGCTGGAGGATTCTCTGCGACTTGAAGTCTTTAAAGCATGATTTGGGGACTTCAACAGCTGAGTAAAGGGAGAAAATTATTCCAGGAGTACCCACTTTTTGTGGTCAGCTTTTGTGGCCTGCATCATGCGGGAGGTCAGACTAGATGATCATAATGGTCCCTTCTGACCTTAAAGTCTATGAGTCTAAGTCATTAAGGAAAATACTGAGTAGTACTGGACCCAGGACTGACCTCTGCAGAACCCCACTAGATAGGCCCTCGTAGTTTGACAGCGAACCACCAACAACTACTCTTGTGGTATGGTCTTTAACCATTAGTAAACCCACCTTATAGTAATTTCATCTATACCACATTTCCCTAGTTTGATTATGAAAATATCATGTAGGGTTGTATCAAAAACCTTACCTAAATGAACATATATCATGTCTACTCCTTCCTCTCTATCCCCTAGGCCAGTAACATAGTCCATTATAACTCAATACTGTCATGACATGTATAGCTCATCATAATGTTCATTACAGTTACAGCATATATAGGATGTGGGTTTTTGTTGACCTTCCTGAGAGAGGACTACATCGATCAATGACTGTAAAGGATTTTGAAGATTTAAAGTGTTAAGAATTATTGCCAGGTATGGACCCAAAATGGGACACAGGGTCCAACTCCAAGTTTTCACAGGTGTTGGATGTGAGCTTTTAGTTCAGCCCATTACATAGAAGGGGGACACCTAAAATGTTTGGATCTAAATCTAGACTTCCAGGGGGATGAACTAAGGTTGGACAAGCAACCTTAATTCTGGCATTTCCTACCTTTTGAGTGCTTGATTTTGCAACCTTAACTTTTTTATCATATGATTTTGGATGTAATATGGATATATGGTGACTATAGCATTCTACTGCTTTTTGGATCCCTCATCCTAACAGTTTTACAGCAATAAGGGTATTTCCAAGCTAAACTTTTCCATACATATTTGGACATCTAAGTAAATAGAAACTGACCAAGACACCTTATCTCTCAAATCAATGGCTATACAAATCTAAGACACCAGAGGGCATTTTGATTTCCCTTTGACATCATCTAAAATTGATGTGTTTCATCATGCTTGAGGACCCAGGGGATAAAGAATGGCTGTTTCAGTTTAAATAAAATACAACATTACACTGCCTTACTATACTTAATAACCAAGGAACAAGCTCCCAGAGGGCGTCTTCTGGCTAATGATGTGAGTAGTAGAGTGGCTGTATCCAAAAAGCATGGTACATTTCATATCTGAAGAAACTTCACTAACCTCACATAAAATATTTACTTACATATTTGGGGAAGTTATTGAATTATGTTAAAATGAAAAATTGAAAAAAAGATATATATGCGACTGACAGAGCAAGACAGATTATTGTATTTTCTCTTGTTCATTTATTTTAAAATGAATTTATTTCCTTTAAAGATAGAGTTCACAAAAAAATCATTTTCAGCAAATTACAAGTTTAATCCTGCACTAATGAAGTCAATGGGAGGTTTGTCATTGACCTCAATGGGAGCAGGTTACTAAGGAGCTAATGCTGGAGTCACAAGGATCCCCCTTTATGTCAGTCTCTCTAAACGTTCACCATGTGGTCTCATGCATTTTTACTTATAGCTCGGAAAACCTTAATAAAGGACTATTTCGTGTACTTCTGCTATTTAAATGGCTCTCTATCAAAGCTCTGACAGTTTTTAGATAGGAACCCAAACTTTTTAATGCCTTAGGTTCTTCTTACACTTGCACTGATTTAAATTTTTTGTTAAATACCTTTTAATTAAGCCAGGATATTATTCATAGGAGAACTAAAATGCATCATTAATCATGATAAACCAAAAGAACTGAGAAATAAACATGTGCTCCAATTCGAAACAGTCAGTGAAATCAACTCATCTCCAAGATCATGGACCAAATCCTGAAATGCTGAGCTTTCACATGCTCCTTATTCAGGCAAATTCCTATTGATATGAATGAGTAAAGTAAAACCTGTGTGCGCGCTTTAGGACTGAACCCCATGTGCCCTGGGGATGATGAAATTTCTGTCCTTTGGGAAATGGTGACTGTGAAGGTTATTCTGTTTTGGAAAAGCAAAAGAACTTAAGAGGCACCGTGTTAATTTTTTCAGACATGTTCACAATACAAGTTGATGGGAAATAATTCACTACACAGGAACTAGCACAGTTTGTTGCGGTGTTTTAAAGTTGTCATTTCACAACAATAGCAAAATCAGGTTGTTTTTAAAGAAAGGGTACATCACAGGAAAAGGATTTGATAATATGAAGTAGCAATTTCCTCCCCAACACGGAATCTATCATTGTCTACGTTTTTAAGAATGCAGACCTCTCCATGTCTTCGGGTTCTCTGTGTTGTTGAAATAGCAGTCTAGACAAATAGTTACTGTTTTAATGTTTTGGTTTGTTTTCAATTCCTGGAAACTCCACAAGGTGCTATTATAATTGCAGTTCTCATTGACTTCTGATGTGATAGGCTGGGAGCAGAACATCTGCAAAGGCCCATGTAACAATTTCCCATAAAAAAAACCAGAAGGATCTGCTCAGTATAATTGAGCATTTTTAATCAGCTCAGCTTGGCTTTGGTTACACAAAAGCAAAAATGTCACAAGACGCTGCTGCCAGCCCAATAGGATACATAGTATGGATCGACCATTTGCAAGATTAAATTGCAATATTTAAAAAGGCTTTGCTTTTTGCTCTACTAATTGGAATAAGGATCTGTGACGCTCTGTACCTCAGGGGAACACTCTACACCCCCATGTTCATCTTTATAATATGATTGTGTGGTATCCAATGCAAAGTTTGTCATGTTGGGTGTCTTCAGAAGGCTCATAATGCAATGAGCATGGTTGTTATAGGGATGTTATAGTAATTGTTACAGTAATGTTATAGGTTATAATTTCATGTATATAGTTATGAGGCTGAAAATGTATCCTCATGGCTTAAAGCAAGCCCATGCAAAAACTCTCCAAGAACAGAGAGGCAGTTCACACCGCGTCAGGGAATGGATGCGACAAACCCAGCCCAGCCTCACAGGAACAATGGACACTGGCTTAGGCAGCAACAAAAGAATCTGTTAGACCCTCGAGGGAGTCACCCCCTTCCTTTGATTAGTTTGGGACTGTGATGAAGTAATGCTCACCTGACTGAAGGGGAAGAGGAGGGGCAAAGCCAAGAGGAAAGAAAGGATATGATAAAAGGGAGAGACATTTTGCCATGCTCTCTCTCTCCCTCCCACATACACCATCAACAGACACCACCACCACCACCAAGCGACTGAACCGCTGATCAAAGGGGAGAGCCTGGCTGAAGAGCCAGCCTGTGGTGAGAAGCATCTAAGTTTGTAAGGACATTGAAAGTGTTAAGATCAGCTTAGAATGCCTTTTGCTTTTATTTCATTTGACCAAATCTGACTTGTGATGCTTTGACTTATAATCACTTAAATCTACCTTTATAGTTAATAAATCTGTTTGTTTATTCTACCTGAAGCAGTGCATTTGGTTTGCAGTGTGTCAGAAACTCCCGTTGGGAAACAAGCCTGGTACATATCAATTTCTTTGTTAAATTGACGAACTTATATAAGCTTGCAGTGTCCAGTGGGCATAACTGGACAATGCAAGACGGAGGTTGCTAGGGTTGTTTCTGGGACCGGAGATATTGGCTAGTGTCATTTGCTTGCAGGTAGCTGGAAGCAGCTTATATGCCAGAGGCTGTGCGTGAACAGCCCGGGAGTGGGGGTTCTCACAGCAGAGCAGGGTAAGGCTGGCTCCCAGAGTCAAGGATTGGAGTGACCTAGCAGATCAGTAGTCCAGACAACACCAGAGGGGAACGTCACAGGGTCCTCTAGTCTCAACCGCAAATTACTACTACTAATGTTATTATTATACCCTGCTACTACTGAAAAGATTTCAAAAGTACTTTACACAGGTGAGTTTTTTCCATTTTGCTGATGAGGGTAACAGAGAGAGAAAAGTGAAGTGAGTTGCCCACAGTCACACAGTAAGATAGTGGCATTAGGGAACAGAACCCATGAGTATTGATTCCCAGCACTCTACTCTAACCACTAAACAAAATGCGATATGAGAAGTATCTTAAGCTGTGCTAACATGGTTTTACATTCCCAATCAAAACTCATAAACCTACAGGCCAAATGTAGCAGGAAAATATGGCTCATAGCTCCAGCTCTTCAGTTTGAAGAAGTTTTCCCCTGTTTCAGAAGTAATATTCTTCACTGAAATAATTCTCTAAAAATCAAGCGAGTGTCCAAAAATGCCATTCCAGCTATGCCATCACATTTCTGTGGCATCACTCCAGAGGAAACAGTCAGAATCTGCACCACCTGTTTGCAGCATTATGAGCACCTTCACTAGAGCAATTCATTGATAAAATGTGGCACAGCATAACCTTTTCAGTGCCACAAATGAAATTCCTGCAGTTGGCAGCAGTTATTGAGACAACACCTGATGCTCCCAAAGGCAAACCCTTGCCACCCTGATTGCTAAATTCTGCAAACACCACTGAACAAATCCAGGACAATGTAGGCAACTTCTGTAGAAGATTTCTGTTTGTTTTATAACAGGTTTAGGATCAACATTGAGATTTGCACTTAAATGCTTCCTTTTATCCACTGATCTCAGTGCTTTGCAAAGATGGGTAAATCTAGCCACATTTTGTACTGATGAGAAATTCAGATACTGAGTGATTAAGTGACTTGCCCAAGGTGAAAAAACAATTTAATGGCAAAATCTGAATAGACTCTCAGCCTTGTTTTCCCATTTGTGAGATCACAGCTGCAACAGGGAGTTTTTCCCCTTCTCACCCAAATTCCCAAGCAAGGAGGAATGGCTAATATCTTTGATTTTCTGTAACTACTGTCCAGTTCATTTTGTTTCTAATCACTGCCCATTCTGTATTTTCATTCTTTTTATTTAAGTGCTGACAATGAGGTAACATGACAATACACTAAAGGATGAAATCCTGGCTCTAGTTAAGTCGATGGAAGTTTTGCTACTGACTTCAATGAGATCAGGATATTACCAGAGTCAGTACTTCCAAAACGTGATGATAAATATATTATATTACAGGGGTGGCCAAACCGTGGCTCTTTTACAGTTAAAGTGCCCCTCATGCCCCCCTGCCCCCGTTCTCAATGTACCAGATTGGAGGGGGAGCTCGGAGCTTCTTCCCTGTGGCGGGGTGGTGGGGTAGGGGCTTCTACCCAGCAGGGAAGGGGGTCTCAGGGCTTCAGCCTTGCGGGAGGTGCCTGCCAAGGCTTGGGGCTTCAGCAGGAGCAGAACTGAAGCCCCGAGCCCTGGCAGGTGCCTCCCACAGGGCTGAAGTCCCGAACCCCAGCAGGTGCGCCCTGCTCTCGAACTTCTGAAGATTATCATATGTGGCTCGGAGGATCAGTAAGTTTGGCCACCCCGTTATGTTATATAAAACATTAGTCCTCCATTTCATTACATCCCACCACACTTTCACCTCCTAAGACTAGATGATGCAATGCAACATGTCAAATGTAATGCAAACAAATGAAAAAACCCCACTTGTTTTTGAGATCAAATTTTCACAAATGTAAGCAACTCGAGAAGGGGTGTTTGTCTTCAAAAAGGGGAAGAATAATAGATTATCCAGCTACAAAAATAGCTGAAATTACCAACCATTTTCAGTGGTTCAGTTTCTAACTGTGCATGCCTGACATCCTTTTCCTTTACCCAATGTTTTCAGAATGCATTAGCTCAGCGGTATCTGTGTGCTACAGTAATAATTAGCATCTTGGGGAGTCAGCCATGGATAACAAAAAACATAACTGAAGTAGAGCTAATCAAGAGTAAATTTAAAAATAAGGAGGAGCTTGTATAATCACAGTAGATTTTTTTTTTAAAATGACAGCAGAGTTAAGTCAAGCAATTGCCTTTGGCATAGCTTATTCTGTGGAAGTTCTAGATTTCTTCTAACAAGGGATCAGGAGGTTAAACATGCCTCTATTTCCTTAATGGCATAAGAAATTAATGGAAGCTAATAAAGTAAAATGAAATAAAATAATAATGACAGTGTAGCCTGGCTAATAATGCTTAAGGACAAGTGCAGAGTCCTGCATTTAGGAAGGAAGAATCCCATGCACCTCTACAGGCTGGGGACCGACTGGCTAAGCAGCAGTTCTGCAGAAAAGGACCTGTGGATTACAGTGGACGAGAAGCTGGATATGAATCAGCAGTGTGCCCTTGTTGCCAAGAAGGTCAACGGAATATTGGGCTGTATTAGTAGGAGCATTGCCAGCAGATCGAGGGAAGTGATCATTCCCCTCTATTCGGCACTGGTGAGGCCACACCTGGAGTACTGCGTCCAGTTTTGGTCCCCCCACTACAGAAGGACATGGTCAAATTGGAGAGAGTCCAGCGGAAGGCAACGAAAATCATTAGGGGGCTGGGACACATGACTTACGAGGATAGGCTGAGGGAACTGGGGTTATTTAGTCTGCAGAAGAGAAGCGCGAGGGGGATTTGATAGTAGCCTTCAACTACCTGAAGGGGGGTTCCAAAGAGGATGGAGCTAGGCTGTTCTCAGTGGTGGCAGATGACAGAACAAGAAGCAATGGTCTCAAATAGCAGTGGGGGAGATCTAAATTGGATATTAGGAAACACTATTTCACCAGGAGGGTGGTGAAGCACTGGAATGGGTTACCTAGGGAGGTGGTGGAATCTCCATCCTTAGAGGTTTTTAAGGCCCGGCTTGACAAAGCCCTGGCTAGGATGATTTAGTTGGGGTTGGACTAGATGACCACCTGAGGTCTCTTCCAACCCTAATATTCTAAGATTCTATGCTTCTGACATGATAATCATCTCACTACTTAGACTCCAGGTAATTATCTGAAAAGCTTTCATTTTAACACCCTGAAGAAGCCCATTTTAACTCATCATCACAAATGGTAAGCTAGGGCAGAATGAACAACAGCTTAAGCAATATGCTTTCTTGGAATGGGATCCAAAAACATGGCTCTTCCTGTTCCTTGGATGTAGGAATATATGAAGGAGGTCCTACCAATAACACATCACAGAATTAGATTATCTAATCTACAGTAAGATCAAAACCAGCCTGTCTATTATTTACCATCCGCAATATGGAAACAGACTATATCTAACAGCACAACACAATACTACAGGTCTCCTCATCTGCTTACCAAGGCTTGCACATAATAAAATGGAACAGTAGGATATCTTGATTCATCATAATGCTTTTTGTCTATTGCCTCAGCATCCACACCAGAGCAACACCTCATCTGAACATTCTGAAAAAAGAAAGCAGGCTACATCTGTCAAATCAAGGCCTGTTTGTTTTATTGTACTTTTTTAGGAGAGGTCACTTACTTTTCTTACAGTTCAAATCATTATAAAAGGTACTACGACAGGATTTAGCAGATGAATAGATCAGTCATACACCTAGGCTGCCTGTGCTACATTACAAGAGTCATGATGTACATGAATGGCAACTGCATGCTGATGCTCAGATACCACAGTGACAAGCACAAGGGAAGAGATTTTCAAAAGCACAAATGGCAGGTAGGTGCTTAACTCCCATCTCAATATAAATATGTAGACAAACAACAGGATGTGTGGTAATGGTGTCATATTGTAGACACACAATGAGTATTATGGGAAGCACAAGGTCAGAAGCACTTGTTTTTATATGGCATTATATTTTCAACTCAGTCTACACATTATTTATGCTACATTTAAACCGATTATCCTATTTTAACCATTCACATTAGTACAGATATAATCACATTCTACGGTTCACAATCTCTGACAATTAATAAGACTGCCATGGTCTTTAGGGACAATGCAGTTCACAAAGCCCAGAACGAAGCACATCAGAGCAGGACATAATATGTTTTTGGTCAAGGAGGTTCTGCTGTGGAATGAACTCTCCGAGGAGACCAGATTAATCCAGAGTCTGACCATCTTAAGGGCATAGTGTAACATTTTTATTTTTTATTTTTATATAAAAACAAAGAATAAAAAATGCAACAAGATAAATGATTTATAGCTCGTATATGTTTCTGAATATTGTATACTTCATAGGATCTCCAACAGTCATGCAATTATGCAATTTTACAACACAAAGCTGCAAAACCAGATGGTACAAAACCAAACAAAACAACATAGAATCAAAGAAGATTAGGGTTGGAAGAGACCTCAGGAGGTCATCTAGTCCAACCCCCTGCTCAAAGCAGGACATAGACATAACACAATGGGATGGGGAGGGAGGGGTGTTACAGCAGTAAAATAGGAGAAGACATACATAAAGGGAAAAGATGGGAAGGAGGGATCTAGGGAGGAGAAGGAAAAGGAGGAGAGGTTAGAAAGCTTTCCCTTATCTAGAATGTTATTTAAAATATACTTTTATGTGATTATATATATTTAACCCAAGTACCTATATAAGGAGCAGGAAGTGCAGAAGACTCCACTAACTGCATTAGGGGCCTTACTGTTTAAATCTAATTTACCTGTGAAGCACAGAGATATTTTGGTGATTACCACTACAGAAACCCCTATAAACGACGGATTAGATTGAATCATCCAAGTCTCCCCAAAGGACACATAATATATTCTAGGGCAGGGGTCAGCAACCTTTCAGAAGTGTTGTGCTGAGTCTTCATTTATTCACTCTAATTTAAGGTTTCGCGTGCCAGTAATACATTTTAACGTTTTTAGAAGGTCTCTTTCTATAAGTCTGTAATATATAACTAAACTGTTGTTGTATGTAAAGTAAATAAGGTTTTAAAAATGTTTAAGAAGCTTCATTTAAAATTAAATTAAAATGCAGAGCCCCCCGGACCGGTGGCCAGGACCTGGGCAGTGCGAGTGCCACTGAAAATCAGCTCGTGTGCCGCCTTTGGCACGCGTGCCATAGGTTGCCTACCCCTGTTCTAGGGCCCTGACCTGACAAACACAGATCTTCTACACAAGTAATCCCACGGACTTTAACAGGAATATTCACAAGCATTAAATTACTCACATCCTTAAGTGTTTGCAAGCTCAGGCTAATACTGATGAGATAAAAGTTGCTTTACATCTATCTTTAAAAATTGTTTCCTGTTTTCTTAAGATCCCCTGCTAAAAGATATCATACCATACAAGTACAAATCATTATTACTATTACATTTGCGACATAAGCCTTTGCACTTCAGGCTGTTCTAGAATCACAGGATTTAGAGATGGCAAAGTCCTATTAAATTATCTACTTCAGCCCCTGAAAGCACACAGAACAATTCCATAATAACAACAGTAGTAATAGAAACAGTTTAAAAAAAGGCAGCACTTCTATAGCATTTTATATGTTCAAGTACTCACAATACTCCTGGAGGGTAGGTTATAATTATCATCCCCATGTGACAGATGGCCAAATGAGATTTGTTTCCTTAATAAAGATTAAAGGAGTTGCCCAAGGCCACATAGCAATTCAGTCTCATAGACAAAAGAACTTCATTCGCCTTAATCTTTTAGGTCACAGCAGGCATTATCAGATATTAAACTGAAACTAATATATTTGATCTAACCAAAGAGGTTAATTTATATTTGTCTGTACTGATGCAGCCTGATACACTGGAAACTTTTCCTCTTTGTAAAATACCAAAATGACGTTAAAAACAAACACAATTATCTATAAACTGAGTCCTGAGCACCACATTATAGAAGCCACCAGTTTACCTCTAAATTGTGTGTTACTGTTCAGTCACACATGTTGCTTCCTTAGTTTTAAGGCTAGGGCCACTTATTCAATCACTAGCTAGCTGAGAAACAGGTCCTTGTGCAAAATGAAGAGACCTCATGCCTTCATGTATGTGAACAATACTGAATCACCTTAGAGTACAATCAATGATAAGAATCAACAGCTAAGCCTTGCAAACTGAGGAAATGGTTTAAGTACTTTCATAGCTTCTCATAAGGAGGTCTTTCTGCCACTTAGCAAGCAAACATATAGCAACGGATCAATATACAGTAATAAGAGTTTCTGTAGTTGACAAAGGAGATTTAAAAAAAACTATTCAGTGTGTTTCTTTGTTTCAATTTAGCCAATTTAAAATTATCTAAATTTTTCCAGTCTGCTGCATCTAGTCCGTCATCTCCATACAATAATTCAGTTAATATGCTCTAGTTTATCCAAATATTTGCCATGTTTTATTGATCGCCTACCTTGTGCCCGATCTGTTTCTTAACAAGAGTGTTTAAAGGATAGTTGTAAGCAAAACCAAATTTAAGTAGAGCAATAAATCCAGGCCATTCATGAATCAGTGCTTCAATTTCTCAGGGATTTAGAGTGACTAGGTCTTGAAAATGCAATCCTGGCAGCAGCTTGCCACAGAAAATCTCAGCCTGGGTGCAAACTGACTGGTTTTAGGGAATACAAATTAACAACAACAAAATAATTTGTCAGGGACTTGGCCTTTATCCGATTCTTTCCCCCACTTCTCAGAGGCATTTGTCCTATCTGTCCCTTTGCAAAGCCCTGCAGTGCTGGGATAAGGCTCTCCACCTCTGCTCTCTGGAACTACCGTCCTGAATCTTTTCACACCATTCAGCCCCCAGTTAATATTTAAAATTTCTGACAAAAATCTCAAAAATATTTATATTGTATATCAGGTTGAAAATCTACTTGATAAAGATCTAGAAGACTGTGGAATATTCTGCCAAGGAAAATGATAGAAGCCCCATCTTTTGGGGTATTTCAACACTTTCAAATATATTGTATGGAACAACCTTGTGTGCTATGGTCCTTTTACTACTGGTCATAGTGTGCTGTGTGTCCCTTTACTATGCTTGATGCACAGAGGATGAGAGTCTGTTATAGCCCCCAGCTCCATAACTCAAGCTACAGAGACTCATGCTCTCAATTCTGGAGTCTGGTTCAAATCTGGATGTCTTGGCTGAGATGGTGGCCATCACAACTGCACTGACAGGGAGATGGATTATGAGACCTCACGGGTTTTTTCTATCACTAAGATATGAAAACATGTCTTCTCCCTTGTCTCTACCTCTTAATTTCTCTGCCCTCTCCTGTTATATTTATTTTAACCCTAATAAGATTATTTAATTCCAGAAATTGTTTTGGAGAAACAGTTTGTCTGAATTGTGTCAAGTATCAGGGGGTAGCTGTGTTAGTCTGTATCCACAAAAACAACAAGGAGTCTGGTGGCCACTGAAGAACTGGGTTTTTTACCCACGAAAGCTTATGCCCAAATAAATCTGTTAGTCTTTAACGTGCCACCGGACTCCTTGTTGAGTTTGTATGAATGAGGTCCATTAATGTTAATGTAACTACCTTCAAGAGTAATGCAGGAAACTGTCAGCACACAAATGTTTACGGAACCTAGTAATTTAATTAATGAAATACAAAAGATCATCAATAATAGGTTTTAGCTTGCATTTTATTAGTGATTTCTTTTGGACGACCAGTAACGCCTAGAGAAGGAATTGATGCATGTCCACTTGTTTGATGGTTTCTCTAGCTAGCAAAAACACAGCACAGAGCGGTTCACAACGCCTGGATCCCCAGAGACACTAGAAACAACTTCTCAGTGCATCATTCATGCTATATGTAAAACAGCAGCCCAATATACACTGTCACAAGCACACTGGATTCATGCCAAACTAAACACAGACAGAAAAGGGGCTTCTAAAGCACTTATTTGAAAGAAGAACTTTATAACAGCACTACCCAACATTCTGCACCACTAAGGAATATTCTGCATAATACAAGAGAGATGAACACAGTTTTTAGTTAATAGGATAAGAAGCTATTCTAACCCCCATCTTTGATTACGTAGGGATGAGTATGTAATCTTTGGGTCTGAATCTTGAGAGGTGCTGGTCACTCAACTCCCACTGAATTTCATCCCCAGCAAGAATAGAAGTCACCCCCCATAAACAGGACTTCTCCCCCAGATAGCTGAATGTCATCATGAATCCTCAGAATCCTTGGATTGCTAGTCAACTCTCCTGGTGTTTCTGTGGGAGCATGCCCTGCATGAGAACACCTTGTGACATTTTCATCCCTACCAGGGATTTTTCCCCTGGGAAGAGGCAATCTGGGCTACCATTATTTTATTTCCATTGGGATGAGGAGGGGAGAGAGGGAACAGAGAGAGGCAGAACTCCTGCTACATGCTTATTTCAAATTCATTATCTACTACAAGGTCCTCTCCCTGTCAGACATAATGCCAACTCCAGTATGTGACATTTTTCACCTGAGAGAGAAAGAGACATGGCAACCTGAGATTGGATTTGTCTTTCCACATGGTATAGATTGAGCATATGCATCTGATTAGATAGAACATAAGGAGGACAAGCACAGATTAAATGTGTCATTATTTCACCCATCTCTGTTCCCTACACATGCCTTCCATTCCCTCTCCACACCTTGGGGGAGATTTTGTATTGTGCCTCTAAGGCCTGGTCCACACTAACCCCCCACTTCGAACTAAGGTACACAAATTCAGCTACGTTAATAACGTAGCTGAATTCGAAGTATCTTAGTTCGAACTTACCGCGGGTCCAGACGCGGCAGGCAGGCTCCCCCGTCGATGCCGCGTACTCCTCTCGCCGAGCTGGAGTACCGGCGTCGACGGCGAGCACTTCCGGGATCGATCTGGGATCGATTTATCGCGTCTAGACAAGACGTGATAAATCGATCCCAGAAGATCGATTGCTTACGGCCGGACCAGGAAGTAAGTGTAGACCTGCCCAAAGAGTCCTCCCGAGTCTGGACTGCTCTGCAGCTGCTGGAGTTACATAGACAGCTCTGGGGACCTGTATAAACACCAGCGGAGGAAGCACGTGCCTGGGGCGGCACATGCTAAGGGGCGGCATTCCATCCATTCTTGGGGTGGCACAGTCCGGGCGGCTTTTTGTTGTTGTTGTTGCTTCGGCACTCTGGGCGGCTTTTTTTTTTTTTTTTTGCGCTTGGGGCAGCAAAAATGGTAGAGCCGGCCCTGTGTATAAGATACAGCAATCTATCCCCATCTGTCCATGGGACACAGTGCTGCCCACCCGATCAGCAGTGCTTAGTGTCACACAGCCCTGTCCCTGACACGCCCCTCTTACCACTCCCAGCACCACCCCACTAAAGGATTTGCAAGGGGGTGACTAGAGGACAGCTT
Source organism: Emys orbicularis (assembly GCF_028017835.1). NCBI lineage: Eukaryota > Metazoa > Chordata > Testudines > Emydidae > Emys > Emys orbicularis. The sequence goes on along the minus strand of NC_088684.1, from coordinate 11,211,461 downwards.
TATGGCTGTCTTACTCAGTTCCTGCACTACGGAACTTTCTCTGGACAGACCTGAGGCTTTCAGAGATGCTGCTCCGCCACTTTTACATGGTGTGAAGTGGCTGGATTGGGGTACTCTCTTTTTATGAACACCTGCTTCCAATTTAAGCCACCTATTTGCAATGGTTTTTGTTCTATCTAATTGGACTACAGGGAAATTTTTCTTTTTACAAATCTTAACCAGACCCCTTGGCCTCCCATTTAAAATATATGTATGAATGAACCACTTATTTTTGATAGTTCGGCTGGACATTTAGAGTGGGACAGGTGGCATTTTTTGTTTTTATGTACTTATTGGAGTATAAATATACTGAATTTTGCAGCAATGGAATTATGTGTCTGCTATTTCTATTTATTTTAGTAGCTGTTTAATTAATTTAGTACAAGAATCTGAAGGCACTGATTTGCCCCTAATTGTTACACTTCATTCAGGAGCTCCAAATATCCTTTGTATACATGATGCAAACCATGTAGTACAAAGATTGCAATAAATATACTCTTCATGGCACTGTCCTATTAGTGGTAGAGAGGATTTTTGCATACATGCTGAGGGTAGAGTAGATGCTGCTTTTGAGAATCACAGATTTCTCTTTGGTCCACTTGGTAGGTTTAATTAACATATGGGCCCTCAGGCTGTGTGTTTGTGTCTTTTTAGACCAGTAGTTTTTATTTGTTAGACTATACTGGAGTCTGATCTAAATAAAGTCGAAAACTCTCACTTACGGCCATTCTTGTAACACTGCCAATTCTTTTTTTAAGCTGAGCAGTTTTTCTCTGCTTCTGAGTGTAATGCAAACCTGTATTTACCATTATTGCACCAATGAATTTGAACAAGGTTGCATTTCTTTTATGAGATCTAAATGCAAAGGATCCAAAAAGTTGAGATGCAATAAATTCAGGTAATGTGTATTTGGCAAACAATTTCCTTCCCTACCATACCAAACAAACAAAATACGCCCCTCCTTGACAACTTCATGTGTTAGAGATGATGTAGAACGAATAAAACAGTAAGTCATTTACTTATATTTTTGCAAGGTTCAGTATGTTGTCATATCAGGAATTTCTTTGCAATGGCAACAGCATGGGATACCAGCCAGGCAAATAGGCTTTTACCTTTTTTTGTGAAGAAATATCTACCCGGTAAAACAACTCAATTCAAATCAAGAAGAATGTTGTTACTTCTAAGCATTTTGTCAATTTCAGTGATCCCTGTCAATGATGGAAACCGAATAAGCTCTCTACCGGTTAACCGGTAGAATTCCAAGCTGCTGTACTAACTTGAGCTGAGTGTCTTTTCCATTTCTGCTTCCCCTCATATCATTGCTTCAATTGTTATGACATTCAATTAAATATAGTCTTGAACCAAGTCACTATTTCTTTTCTGTGGTCCCCTGGAGGTTGTACTCTACACAGGTGACATAGGCTGAATAGTCTTAACTCAGTAGTTCACATCACAAAGCCTATTACGTAAAATTATGCAGAGAATTCAACATGATTAGAAAGGCCTTGATCAAACAAGGCATAGGGTTGAACAAGAAAGCAGCATAAATTGCAAGTCTTGGCCACGTGGAAAAAGTTCTCTCCTGACAGTGTCCTTTCATGCATTGGAAAGAGATTGTGTGGAAATGTCATTGTACAGATTAATTCCCCAAGCTATGCGAGTATTCATGCCAGAGTAACATGATTTTTTAATACTGTAAGATCCACTGTATTTTATGGCCCTGAAACTCTGGCTCGTAAGCACTTCAGGGCCAGTTACCACAACAAGTCCGAGAGCACAGAGACATGCCAGAAGAGTCTGAGGTATTTCTTTCTGTGACACGGATAACAAGTAGCTGTCTACATATTATACTCTCACAGAATCTGCTGTGGGCTACCAAATTCACGGTGCCATCATTTGATATTCAATCGTCACAAAGCAATGTATTTACTGCTTTTAAGTGCACTTGACTATACAGCATACATAGGTCATTGGCAATGGACATTATGACACAATACACACTTCCAGAGAAGGGGAAAAACAAATCCGAGTTTTCTCTACCTGTCTGAATGGCAAGACCAATATTAGATACTTAGGTCTAGTCCGGAGGGGAAAGTAAGCCGGTACGGGCCGGTACAGAGTACCGGTAAAAAAAGGTGCAGCAGCGTACCGGCAAGTAAGTGGAGAATTCAGTACTGGCTTACTTTCACCTCTTTTGGCTGCATAAAAAACAGTTTAAACTCAAAGCTAATAAAAGCTTGGAAAGGGAAAACTCACTGTCACATCTGTTTCTCTCCTCCCTCCTCCTCCAGCCAGGCTGCCAATGCGTTCCCCCGACCCCTTGCACTCAGCAGGGGCTGCACCGGCTCCCCTCTAGCTTGGAGCAGGGGGACTGGCTGAGGGAGAAACCTCCCCAGGATGCCTGCTGCCTGCAAAAGAACAGTTTAAATTTAGCTGTTCACTCTGCAGTTCAGACCGCGGATTAAGGGCCATTTCTGGCATCCTTGTTAATTTCACTCACAGTTGTTTGGGGGGGAGGGGGAGGGTTGAGACCAAGGCAGGGGCAGAATACAATAGGCATTTGGCTGCACAGCTTAAATCCAGAGCTAATAAAAGCCAGTGGAAAGGGAAAAGTCACTGTCACATCGGTTTCTCTTCCTCCTCCAGCCCCAACAACTGTGAGTGAAATTAACAAGAATGACAGAAATGGCCCCTAATCCCCCGGTTGAACCAGGGAGTGAATAGCTGAGTTTAAACTGTTCCTATGCAGGCAGCAGGCATCCTGGGGAGGCTTCTCCTTTAGCCAGTCCCCCTGCTCCCTGCTGAAAGCTAGAGGGGAGCCGCTGCAGCCCCTGCTGAGTGCGAGGGGTCAGGGGAACGCAGAGCCTAGCTGCGTCAGCAGCCTGGCTGGAGGAGGAGGAGGGAGGACAAGGAGAAAAATGTGACAGTGAGTTTTATTTATTCCAATATTAAAATTTTATTACAGACAGTACGGTAGTAGTAGTAGTAGCTTTATTTTCTATATCAAAGTCATGCAATGGGAGGTATGAAGTATGTAGGAGAGGTGGGTTGCTTGCGTTTGGACTGTACCAGTAAGAAATGTAAGTTACGTTCACCCTGGCCCCGCCCCTTCCACCAGAGGCCCCGCCCCTTCCAGGGAGGAGGAGGGGGGGCAGAGTGGACCCCATACTGGTAAGAGCTGTATTTTACTTTCACCCCTCGTCTAGTCTATACTAAAAAGGTCCACCAGTGTAGCTATACCAGCAAACCCCTCCCCACTGTAGACACAATGTGTTTTGTTTTTTTTTTTTGGCAAAAACAAAAGCTTTTTGTCAGTATAATTGAGTCTACACTAAAAGTTTTGCTGGTATAAAAGTGTCATAAAAAGCAACACCCTAACAAATATTATTATAGTGGGAAAAGTTTCTAGTGTAGACCTGGCCTGAGTTAGATGAACACCGAAGAGGAATTTAAGATCAAACTATCAGCTGGATCTGTTTAGTGAGGTGTTAGGGGTGGTTTTTATGGATCATGTTAAACTGTACAGTAGATTAGAAACAAGTAAAAAGGGTTTCCCTGGAAGTAACTAGGCATAAATATTTGAATATGGTATAATTACATTTTTATACTATTTACCTTGCTCCCTGCATATTCTCTCTCGCTCTCACACTCACACACACTCTCTCATGAGGGTATAAATATGGAAAGTTTTCCATCATTCTTCTGTTGCTTATATGCAGTAGAAAAATTACGCTGTGCACACCGTAGCATCCCAAACACTGTTTATTCCCAGAGCTCACACATCAAGGGCCAAATTCAACTTTGGTGTAATTCCACTGACTTCAGAGGAGTTGTACCTGTTTATACCAAATCTGAATTTGGCCCAGTCATTCAGTCTAAAAAAGATGTAAGCTGGATAGCTTATACCCATTTCCTGAATGGTAACAAATCTGCACAAAGCCATGTTTGCTGGACTAAAGAAAGTACTTTTCCTAAATATCTGAGCATGGTACCATTACGACAAATGTTCTATTTGATATTTGAGAGCATTGCATAACTACCACTGTAGCAAATGGATCTAATTCTCAAAAGGTCTCTGGACATCCTTAATTTTGAACATAAAGAACCCTCAACAACCCGGACTCAGGCTCTCTACACAAGAGAGGTTTATTTAATAAAAAAAATCTTGGTAATTATTTATAATTTTCACCACAAATGCAGTTGCTCATGGATCTCATAACCAAGCAAAAACTACATGACTGTGGGATTTATTAGGCAACTAGCTTCTTCTGAAGTGTAAAACAGAGTCTTACCCTGCATTTACTTTTGCAAACATCCTGCTTAACTGAAGTATTGAAAATGATTCACTCTCTTTTATATCCACCAGGCAGATTTCCAAATGAACTTTTGTTGTCTTCCTGGCACTCATCACCCACATTAATGTGCATAATCTTTTCTTATAGTTCCCCACTCCATGTACTCATCAATGCCCTGCAAAGCAATACATTGAGCAGAATACTCTGGTAACATCTTAAGCTCTTCTGACAAAAGACATCATTGGCAAACTAGAAAACATAATCATAAAGAGGCTCAGCCTCAACTCAATTTTGTGGAAACTTCCTTTACAAAAAAGAGCCAGATTTCTCAGCTTCCATTCATAGGACATCAGTTGGCTGCAAACCCATGAATGCCCCGCTTGTGCAGGGAAAGCCCCTGGCAAGCCGGGCCGGTTTGTTTACCTGCTGCGTCCGCAGGTTCGGCCAATCGTGGTTCCCACTGGCCGCGGTTCGCTGCTCCAGGCCAATGGGAGCTGTGGGAAGCAGCGCGGGCCGAGGGACGTACTGGCCGCCACTTCCAGCAGCTCCCATTGGCCTGGAGCAGCAAACCGCGGCCAGTGGGAGCCGCGATCGGCCGAACATGCGGACACGGCAGGTAAACAAACCGGCCCGGCCCGCCAGGGGCTTTCCCTGCACAAGCGGCGGAACAAGTTTGGGAAGCAGTGATTTATTGAATTCTTATGCCTTGTTTGCATCATTATTATCAATATTGATTGCTATATATTTCCCCTTTTTCCTATTTGTTATATACAGCTTCTTTATTTCTAATTGCTGCCTTCTCTTCCCCACTGAACCTAGATGTGCTTTTAACGAAAGTTGTCCTCTTTCCTGATTGTGGAATCATGGCTTTTCGGACATCTAACAAACTCGTCTTAAAGAACTTCCAATTTTTATTCACATTTTCTGTTTATATTTTTCCCCGCAGTCAATGTTGCTTATAATTTTCCTACCATTGAGTCATTAACCCTTTTGAGGCACCAGGGGTGTGTGTGTGTGTGTGTGTGTGTGTGTGTGTGTGTTTGTTTGTTTTACTGGTTGGGACGGCTCTCTGTTTCCCCATATTGAATGTAATCATGTCCTAGGCAACCACCAACTTCCTGTCCAGTGATTAATTCATTTTTATCTATTACAGAGTCATCGAGTTTAAGGCCAGAAGGGACCACCAAAATCATAATGAGGTCCAAAACAGAGCCTTCTAAATTGAACTTTTCCATAACACCACAATTTTTCTTTATACATTACAGACAGGTTCTCAAAGAGTAACCCATCCTTTTCTTTAGTTTGGGTAAGTCTATACTTACCTCCGGGTCCGGCGGTAAGCAATCGATCTTCTGGGATTGATCCTGGAAGTGCTCGCCGTCGATGCCGGTACTCCAGCTCGGCAAGAGGAGTACGCGGCATCGACGGGGGAGCCTGCCTGCCGCGTCTGGACCCGCGGTAAGTTCGAACTAAGGTACTTCGACTTCAGCTACGTTATTAACGTAGCTGAAGTTGCGTACCTTAGTTCGAAGTGGGGGGTTAGTGTGGACCAGGCCTTTGATTCAATGTTCTGTAACAGATCCCCACTAGTACCCCTTACTGTTAGTTTACACATTGATACATATGGTCTGTTCACACTGTAGCCATATGAACCCCATGAATAAAAACCAACAACCAGCAGACTGAACACACAGCTCACCACGTCCCTTTATCTCTAAGCACAGTTACATCCTCCAAAACTCCCATTTGCTGCTACTGTTCAGATAACTGTATTCTGCCTCCATAAATTTGCCATGCAGTTTCAACTGGATATTCTACTCATTTTCATGCTCTATTCAAGACTGTTCTGTGTCATTTCTTTTTAACATCTTACATGCTTCACACCAAAAGTGGTGGGTGAAAAGATTTCTACTATATATAAGTAGTTTAAACAAATAATTTGTAAAGCACTTTGAATTCCATCTTGATGAAAGCTGCTATATATAAACCTAAGATATTGTCATTGAAGATCATAAATTCCATTAGAAAGCTATCTTCAGAATGTGTTCAGTTTTCATGTTAAGCATTCAAAAGTCAGGAATTGACAATGTTGTTTGCAGTCACAATCTTCACTCTGCCCCCTTGTGCATATGGATTACAATTTCTCAGATACAATACATCACACATTTTTCTGCTGGTTTAGGTATATGTATGCAGGATCTAGTTATGGTTTCCATTCTTGTATACTTTCACTGATTCCATTATCATAATGACCCTGTCTGTCTTAAATGACTGAGGATAAAGTTTTCAAAAGTGCCTACATGACTAAGGAGCCTATGATACATTTTCAAAAGTTACTTAGGGTCTGATTTTCAAAGGTATTTAGATGCCTAGTTGGTTTATCAAAAGTGCCTAAGCAAGTTAGGCACCTAACTTCAAACAATTGGATTTAGGTACCTAATCTGCTTAGACACTTTTGAAAATTCAATGAAGCACCTACTTTGCATCTTTAGATAGCTAAAAACCTTTGAAAATCATGCCCTTACATAAGAACGGCCCTACTGGGTCAGACCAAAGGTCCATCTAATTCAGTATCCTGTCTTCCAACAGTGGCCAGTGCCAGGTGCCCCAGAGGGAATGAACAGAACAAGTAATCATCAAGTGATCCATCCCCTGTCACTCATTCCCAGCGTCTGGCAAACAGAGGCTAGGGACACCATTCCTGCCCATCCTGGCTAATAAACATTGATGGACCTATCCTCCATGAATTTATCTAGTTCTTTTTTGAACCTTGTTATGGTCTTGGCCTTCACAACATCATCTGGCAAGGAGTTCCAGAGGTTGGCTGTGCGAAGAAATACTTCCTTTTATTTGTTTTAAACCTGCTTCCTATTAATTTCATTTGGTGACCACTAGTTCTTGTGTTATGAGAAGTAGTAAACAACACTTCCTTATCTACTTTCTCTACACCGGTCATGATTTTATAGACCTCAATCATATTTCCCCTTAGCCAGCTCTTTTCAAAGCTGAAAAGTCCCAGTCTTATTAATCTCTCCTCATACGGAAGCCGTTCCATACCCCTAATCATTTTTGTTGCCCTTTTCTGAACCTTTTCCAATATATCTTTTTTGAGATGGGGTGACCACATCTACACAAAGTATTCAAGATGTGGGCATACCATGGATTTATATAGAGGCAACATGATATTTTCTGTCCTATTATCTATCCCTTTCTTAATTATTCCCAGCATTTTGTTCACTTTTTTGACTGCCACTGCACATTGAGTGGATGTTTTCAGAGATCTATTCACGACTCCAAGATCTCTTACTTGAGTGGTAACAGCTAATTTAGACCCCAGTCACCCAGTTTTGAGAGATCCTTTTGTAGCTCATCGCAGTCTGCCTGGGTCTTAACTATCTTTAGTAATTTTGGATCATCTGCAAATTTGGCCACCTCACTGTTTACCCCCTTTTCCAGATAATTTATGAATATGTTAAATAGGACTGGTCCCAGAACAGACCCCTGGGGGACACCAGTATTTACCTCTCTCCGTTCTGAAAACTGACCATTTATACCTACCCTTTGTTTCCTATCTTTTAACCAGTTACCAATCCATGAGAGCACCTTCCCTCTTATCCCGTGGAAGCTTACTTTGCATAAGAGCCTTTGGTGAGGGACCTTGTCAAAGGCTTTCTGAAAATCTAAGTACGCTATATCCACTGGATCCCTTTGGTCCACATACTTGTTGACCCCCTCAAAGCATTCTAGTAGATTGATGAGGCACGATTTCCCTTTATTAAAACCATGTTGACTCTTCCTCAACAAATTATGTTCATCTATGTCTGACAATATTGTTCTTTATTATAGTTTCAACCAGTTTGCCCGGTACTGAAGTCAGGCTTCCCAGCCTGTAATTGCCTGGATCACCTCTGGAGCCCTTTTTAAAAATTGGCATCACATTTGCTATCCTCCAGTCATCTGGTATAGAAGCTGATTTAAATGATAGGTTACTGACTACAGTTAGTAGTTCTGCAATTTCACATTTGAGTTCCCTCAGAACTCTTGGGTGAATACCATCTGGTCCTGGTGACTTATTGCTGTTTAATTTATCAATTTGTTCCAAATGATACCTCAATCTGGGACAGTTCCTCAGATCTGTCACCTAAAAATGGCTCAGGTTTGGGAATCTCCCTCACATCCTCAGCCATGAAGACCGATGCAAAGAATTAATTTAGTTTCTCTGCAATGGCCTTGCAGAGAAAGGCCCTTAAGAGCCTACCTCTCTTTGAAAATTACTGGGGCATAGGATCCTAAGGATATGTCTACACATAAACCACTAGAGCAGCACAGATGCACTGCTGTAGCAAAGATTACACTATCCTTCCATTTGGATAGGTACCCACCTCCCTGAGAGGCAGTAGCCAGGTTGACAGGAGAATTCTCCTATTGACCTAGCGCTGTCTACACTGGGAGTCGCTCAGGGGGGTTGTTTTTTCACACCCCTGAGCGATGTAGTTATATTGACCTGATTTCTTAGTGCAGACCCCAGGCTTAACACAGGTTTGAAAATGAGACTTAGGCTTCTAAATTACTTAAATACTTTTGTAAAACTTACCATAAGGCTGCTATCCTGCAGATGGAACCCCACTGCAGGCAATGGAAGTATGTCCATATGAGTGCAGTTTAGGACCAGGTCTTTACATTTTTTGTTTGATGGGCCAAATACTTTGCTGGTGTAAAGTGGCGGAGATCCATTGATTTCTATTGATTTTGGCCCAATAACTTTACTTATCTTTGTCATAATTTAATAATTTTGCCAGCACATGAGAACTGTACTTTTTTTTCAGCCATAGCTCGCTTTAGGCGCACTCCAGGGGATGAAGCATGAAAATACAAAGCTAACACAGCACCATACATATATTGACTATAGCCTTCTTTAGGTGTAAGTCAAGGGACGAGGCAGATCACTACAGAACTAATTCATCTGAAATTTAGGAGGGATGCCTATCTCAACAAATGTTCACCAACACTGTGTTGCAACAACTGTTTTTTATAACGAGGAAAACATCTTTCCCCCCAACTCTTCTCATATTCCAAAAGCAGCTGAACAATTTTTAGTCAAACTTTTCAAAAAATTTAATCTTCAGGCAGAAAACAGGACTGAAAAATTTCAAACTCACAGGAAAGTCTCAGAAAGTGATAAAGTTTTCAGTCAAGCACTTAGAATAGAAATATTTATGCATCCTTAACTATAGAGATTGTTCCCACTCCTGTTATAAACGCACATGTCATGAAACACCAACTCCGCTGGGCTGGCCACCGTATACGTATGCCTGACAGTCGCCTCCCAAAGCAAGTACTCTTCTCTCAGTTAAGTCAGGGAAGAAGGGCTCACGGAGGACAGTGAAAGTGTTTCAAAGACGTACTGAAAGTACACCTTAAAACGGGAGGCATCAACCCAATAAACTGGGAGGATTTAGCGCGTAACAGAACACAGTGGCGCCACACCATACACCTCGCTTGGAGGAGAACAGACGTGCTCATGAGACAGAGAAGTGAAAAGGAGGAAAGAAGGGGCACAACACTCCAGCCAGCAACTATGTCTCCTCCAAGATTACACCTGTCACTTCTGTGGGAAAAACGGAAGGACAGAAATTGGGCTCCTCAGACACCTAAAAACCCACCAATGAACCCCCTTGGCCGACATCGTCCTTGCATCAAGGGATAGCCAAAGATAAATTTTAACATAGTTCTGTAATTTACCATAAAGGCCTTATTTTCATGAGAGCATTGGGGGGGGGGGGGGGGCTCATATACACTGAAGATAAATGAAGGGCTCAGGGGCTGACCAACAGCCACTGTTAATGAAAAATCTTCCAAGCGTATGCAGCACATGCACACCTCGAGTAGAATATAGATAGGAACCATCACTCGAAGAAGAAAAAAAGGGAATACATCAGACACTGAAGGCAACATAATTGGATACAAGTAATAAGAGAAAGTGAAAATTCAGTTAATTCAAATGACTCTTGCCCAGCCTACAAACCAGGGTCATGTCTTAAGCTACCCAGAATCTCTTCTGTTAGGGCCCTGTCCATACTAGAATTCAAATGGTAAGGTGATAGTTTTTTAAAACATGATTCTTGGCTACAAAATGCTAATGCTGTGTCTCTAGCCAGCACAGACACAGATGAATTGTGGTATAAAGTACTCAGTAAAACAGTGCTCTGTGGTCCTATGTTAGCTTCTTGGTTTCATGCTTCATCCCCGAGAGTGCATCTAAGGAGAGCTATGCTGATGGCTGAAAAAAATGGTATATAGCATGTCTTTGTAACATAGTTTATAGCACAATTCATCTCTAGACAGAGAACCGGCAAAACACTTTAGTACTTGGCTTGGAAGAACCACGAATACACAATTCTTTGTCTAATGTAGTTTTAATTCTCTCATGAAAGGACCAAAAGAAACCTTCCCTGTAACAATATGGAACATATCAAGTCAAATTTAGCCCAAAGGTTAGCTTTTTTACAAATAAGTTTATACTAAACTTAAGAGCCATGTAAATGTGTCCATTAAAAAAAAAATGGGAACAGTTATTAAGCAAAGATCCTCCTACGGAAAATGTGCAGATTTGAGAGGAACATTTTCTATTTTCAAAGTAAAATATTTATCATTTTCCACTTCAGCCTTCCAAAACTATTTTCTAGTCAAACATGTCTCAAACTACTTAAAAGGTGGGTATGTATTTTCCTCCTTCACAATGCCTATTTTTATCCTTTAAATGTTGCCAAGGTTGTGGGAATTATTAGGACATATAACTTGGAGAAAAAGAGATGTAAAAAAGGGAAAGTTTAGAATGCTGTTTCTGGTCCCAGGAAATGTTTCCCATCGATGATATATTTTAGCTTGTGGAATCAACTTATGGAAGTGATAAAATTTTGATTGCTAAGGACTTCCAAGTATACTGGAAATAAACACTAGAAAAAGTAGTATTGAGTATGTGTACACACTGCATTGCAAACCCAGATCTCTAGGACCTGAACTTGTGGATTTAATGTTTCCAAGCCCGTGCTTGAGCATCCACACTGTATTGTAAACTTGGGTTTACAATTTCAGGACCCAGGTCTCTCAGTTGTGCTAATGCATACAACCTGCACTATGCGATCTGACCTTTTAATAGCCTCGAGGTGGGCGGCAGGTAGGGACAGGGAGAAGTCATCCCTACCCCAGAAAGACGCCCAGCAGACAGGTGCTGGGAATCAGCTGACACAGCTCATCAGCAGCTCATGACTGGCCCACACACTCAGCTCAAATATAAAGGAGAGTGTAGCCATAAAGAAGGGGGAAGCCAAGAGAGAGGATACTCTGTTAAACAGAGCAGGAGGCTGCAGGCAGGCAAGCAGAGCTTGTTAGAGAACCTTAGGGTCAGAAAGGGCCCTACCCGGTAGCTACTGGAGGCCAGAGGCCCCAGTCCAAAACCCTAACCAGACTGTTATTGGTGTTGCTTTTTATATACTTTTCTTGCTTTGTTTGGGAAGACAAACTAATCCCTGAAGAAAGGGACAGAAATCTATTCTGTGCATGGCTGTCCGTCTATCCCCAGGTAGTGACTAGGGCAACCAGCCTACACAGACCTTCTGAATTGGGTCTGTGACTTGAGCTGCATCCACACTGCAAAATGACAGGGTTTGGACCTGAGTCATAATCGGACTCAGACTTGGACCCCCATCTCCCATAGGTAGGTCCTAGAACCCAGGTCCTGAGTGCTTGCTGATCCATGTCAGAAAGATGTGTGTGCGCATGGTAGGTGGGTTTGACCTCAAACCTGAGTCTGAGCATGGGTTTACAATGCAGTGTAGATATAGCCACAGAGAACAATCCTGCACTGAGAAGGAGATATACTGGATGACTGAGTAGCTATTTCTATTTCTATCTTATAAAGATTCTATGCAGCAGCCCAAACAAAAGAACCTAAAATGCAATTGCCTAAAAATTGAATAAAAACAGGCAAATAAATTGAATAAAAACAGTGTTTTTCTGTTGTCCAAAACTGAGAAAAATGCAAAAATTAAACAGAATATAAATAGTGAAAATCATCTTATGTTAAAAAAATCATTTAATGTTTTCAACTTCAATGTTTAGACTGCATTCTCCTCTGGGTAAGGACTTTATTGTACAGTCTCAATCATGTATAATTATTAACAACGAATGGTAATTTTAATAATCTAACATGTTAACGGTTTTGTTTAAATTTGTGCTTCTATTTTAAATGTATAGTGTCTCTAAGAAATGGGATGGCACGAGGGCTAGCAACTTATTTCATATTTTAGCATGTTAGCCTCATGACAACAAGAGATGTGTTCATGGATACCCCAGTCCGACTACTACCTAATGCACCTCCCCAAAGAGTATGAAACAAACTTGCGTGATTCTGTGCGTGCATGCAATGTCCACAATATTCTCAGGGAAGGTGCACATATTTCCATTCACATCCTTAACTGCTGCTGACAGAGGACAGAGATTTCTTCATTAACAAGCTTAATGACTGAAACATTAACACATAGACCACACAGCATATGCTGCAGTATTTCTCCAGTACATTTAGAAAGATAACTAAAATAGGAGGCTTGGACTGAAGTTATAGTTACTGCCAAACAAACACTGCATTCATAGTATATATTTCTGCCTGCTAAATGAATAAAGTTGCAAAAAGAAATGTTTTATCTTTTAACTTTTGCCCTTGCCAGTGACAAGGTTGTATAACCACGATGGTCTAAAAGGCAAGGCACAATATTCAAATAAAAAAGCCCTTCACACCTTTCCTCCTCAAGGGTTCCAAGCTAGGCATATAGGAATTGCTTGACGCATCAGTGAAATGTGGCTGCCTCTGTTATGTTGGCACTGTGGTCTCTAGCTGTCCCCAAAGGTTTAAGCAGCAGAAAACTAAGCAAATCTCAAAAGCCTGTAAATGGCACTGATCCTACAGTGTAAAGTGGAGGGTTCGTGACTCAGAAAAGGAATCACAAGAAGAGAGGGGGAAGCACAGCAGTAGTCCTTGTACCCCACTTCCTTCTTTTTCCTTTGTTCTCTTCTCCACTGGCTTTTGCCTTCCCTTTCCCTCTTTAAGTTCACTTGGGACCTTGAAGGTCTAAGACATTTGAAAGTTACACCAGTCTGTTAATTCATGGGAGACATTAAAACTTTACTACCCCTGATAAAATTGTACAGCTGTCCCTACCAATCATCCTGTCCCTCCTTCTAGCTGTTTTTCTCCTACTCACAGGTTTTTCCTTTGTCTACTTCCTAAGGAGTGCGGGCTGTAGGGCTAAAAATTGTAGTGTAGACATTCAGGCTCATGCAGGAACTCTCCAGCCTCAGCCTGACTGTCTACACTGCGCTTTTATAGTCCCACAGCCCGAGCCAGCTGACTTGGGCCAGCTGCACTCATGCCGTGGGTCTTTTATCACAGTCTAGACGTATCGTAAGTTGTCTTGGGGCACAGAGCAGATGAAGCTCATTGAACCAGCGTGGTTTCTAGGTACCAGTAGTTTTCAAGATGTCTGTGTTTTCTAATGTACAGTAGAACCCATAGTTAGAACACAAGAGTTACGAACTGATCAGTCAACTACATACCTCATTTGGAACTGGAAGAATGCAGTCAGGCAGCAGCAGAGACAAAAAAAACCCCAAACAACGTAAAAACTGGGTCAGACCAAAGGTCCATCTAGCCCAGTATGCTGTCTTCCGACAGTGGCCAATGCCAGGTGCTTCAGAGGGAACGAACAGAAGGGGTAATCATCAAGTGATCCTTCTGGCAAACAGAGGCTAGGGATGTCATCCCTGCTCATCCTGGCTAATAGCCATTGATGGACCTATCCCTCCATGAATTATCTAGGTTTTTTTTTTTTTAACCCTGTTATATTCTTGGCCTTTCTAATATTCTCTGGCAAAGAGTTCCAGAGGTTGACTGTGCATTGTGTGAAGAAATGCATCTTTTTGTTTGTTTTAAACCTGCTGCCTATTAATTAAATACAGCACAGTACTGTGTTAAACATAAACTACTAAAAAAATAAAGGGAAAGCAGCATTTTTCTTCTGCATCATTTAGTTTCAAAGCTGTATTAAGTCAGTGTTCAGTTGTAAACTTTTGAAAGAACAACCATAATGTTTTGTTCAAAGTTACAAACTTTTCAGAGTTACAAACAAACTCCATTCCCAAGGTGTTTTGTAACTCTGAGGTTCTACTGCTCTGTAATATACAAATTCCAAACAAAATCTTTAAACACATAAGGCATGTAAGGATTTGAAATTGATTTGACTGTCTGCCATCTAATATTTTAGATACAATGAAACTGAAAGGCAGCAAATTTAAATTGATCAAAGGGAACACTTTGTTTCTTTTTTAACATAATGCCCAAGTAGTCAGTGGAACAAACTGCCACAGGGAAATATTAAGGTCAAGAGTTAAGTAAAATTCAGAGAAGGACTGAACATTTCTAATAAAAATGAGACTATCTAGAGTTATATTAGGAAGGATAAAACAGGTTTGGAAGGGACATATCTTTTTGTTCTTCAGGGCATAAATCAGCCTCTGAAGGGGTCAGAAAGAAACTGCAGATATTTCTGCACCTATTACAGGGGTATTTGCATCTTACTCTAAAACATGTGGTACTGACCACTGCTGGAGGCAGGACTAAATGGATCATAGCGCTGACCCAATATAGCAATGCTTATGTTCCCATTTTAATAGCCCCACCAAAACAAATGTCACCAGCCACATAAAACCAAGGGAGAGTCCACCATCAAAGAGCAAGACAGGCCTGTTTGAGTTAGAAGAGAAAGTAGAGCTGCAGTTTATGCAAGTTTATTGCTTAAATATTACTTCTGAGTTTTGGGCTAACAGACAATATAATCATGGAATGTTTTTATTTATGGAGGGGATACTGTACTTTGCATAACACTACAATAAACTAATAGACTCAAAAAACCAGGAAACAAAAATTAAAAGTAAGCCCCTCAATCTTAAAAATGGGATGGCTACATAAACAATTTTATGGATACTTTCTATTGTTGTTCATGGATAATAGAGGTATCTATTTTCTCTAGCTGTGAAGTGCCTTCTGTATTGCAGAATGCAAATACAACAGCCATCATAAGGAACTTCTGAAAGTTAGTGGCTTTTAAAATTAGCAGTCAACTTACAAATTAACATTTCATACAAGTGTATGTGAATGTGTGAGCAATTTCAGTCATACTTTGCTTCTAAAATATTAGTTTTCTGTCCCAGACATTTCATTTTACACAGAAATTTTTTTGCTCAAGTTACAAAAATTAGGGCATATAGAAGATCTAATAGACTGCACTTGAACTTTAGGAAAGCACTTACTACAGTGTCTCATTGGATTTGAAATGAAAAAAATAATTGAAACTGGTTTTAATGTAAACTCTGATACAGATTGAAAATCGGTGGAAGGACCACAAACCAATGGAAGGTATAGGTGACAATGAGTTGTGCAGTGGTAGCTAGTGGTGTCACAGGTATTGGTATTAGAACTTGACTCAACATTAATTGCATTCACAGATGGTGCTCAACTGGGTAGTTTTGTGATCAACAGTGCAAACAGAGAGGTGTTAAAAATATGGGTAGGAATAAATGGGGATTCAATCTGGAATAGCAGAAGCTAACAACATCTGGGGGAGAGAAATAATACACTACACAGTTATGCAGTGGGAAGGAAAAACCCTGAAAGTATCAATATTGAGAGTCCCCAGGGTAATAATGGACAGCAAATTAGATAGGAACTTGCAGTGGGGTACAGTAGCTAACATGTCAAATCTGTTTTAGGCTGTATACACAGAGGCATCACAACACAGTCCAGGGACGTGTCAGTTCCCTCCTATGTGGCAAAAAGGAGCCCACACATCAAATACTGTGTTCAGTTGTACACATCTTAGTACTAGAAAGATCTGAAGGGATTTCAGAGCACAGCAACATAAATTATTGAAAAGCTGGAGGGTCTAATTTATAATTAAAGATATTGGAATAAGTGTAACTTGGCCAAATAATGACTAAGTGGGAATATGGCATTTGAAAAAAGAAAGCACCAAGGAGGGAAGTCTTTGTTCAGGATGTTTGGAAAACTATAGAATAGCCTCCCAAAAGATAATGGTGGAAGCCCCATCACTTCATCATTTAAAAATGGACCAAACTACTGAACCATGTACTACAGTGAACAATTGTGTATTGGAACAGGAGATGAACTAGAAGACCATTTTCCATCTCTAGGCCCCAATCCTGGAAACATTTATGCATATGAATAAATCTATGCTTGTGAGCAGTCCTAATTAACTTAATGAGACTACTCTTTCGCATAAATGCTTGCAGGATCGGGGCACTGGTTTCTATGATTCTACTGAAAATCATCAACATTGTTCATAAGATAGAAATAATGAAATCTATTTACAGTAAATGGACATTTGATACCATATTTCCCTAACAAGAGCAATTGAAATGATGGCTCATGTTCTAAATTAATTTATATTGTTTGTTACTTTTGATTTGTGTCAAATATTCAAAACCCTGTGAAGTTTCTCAGTTCCTTCCTACTTCAAACGGACAGCAGATACTCCAGATATAGCTCTTGCACTAAGTTATAATGGTTAAAACCTCCAATAAAAACGAAGTAGATATTTTCTTCATAACATTTTTCTGTCTATAAATTGCCTGTGATGTTCCTGGTGCTACATTATATAATTAACTGATGAATTTATTTAACAGGCTTGAACTCTGCTTTTTAACACACTATCACTATAATGAGCTTTTATTATTTATCTTTGATTTGTGGTACTGTTCCACAATTTTTTGATTTTATGTTTATATAAAAACATCTGTTTGAGGAAGGATATATCCTCACTCTTTATATTATATAAAAATGATTTTTAACTGACAAATCTATTAAATTTCCATACCATATTCTTTATCTGCCAATAAAATACTCTATATAAACAACTAAAAAATCATCTTGTTGCCTTCAAGAATGCAGATTCCTCCTTCCTTCAGCACATATAAATTGAATCCATACCGTGAAAATCAAAGAGGGTATTGATACCCTGAGCAAGCATGCAGAATTCAATAATTTTGCCATCTGAAAATTTTAGCTTTTAATTTTTTAATCAACTGCCATACAAACCCTCCTATTAATCCTGCCTGCAAACAACAAGACATTTCTAAGGCAGGCACAGTTTTTGTGAAGTTCTCAGAAGGCAGAGATTAATTGAAAAGACTACAGGAGTATTTTGGCTGGCGTCCTGGAACGAGTGATTAAATTAACAAAGCACACAGTTTAGTTTAAACTACTGCTCATTTTGCTTCACTACTAACTCTGTCTTTTAGAGCAAACCCTACATGTTCCTCCTGTCTTCCCTCTTGCCTCACATCGAGTGACTTTATTTTGTAAGGTCCCAGTTATGCAACCACTTAAGCACTTGTATAACTTTACTCACGTGCTTACAAATTACACCCATTGGCAAGAGCTGCCTGGTTCCCTCATAGACTTGTATGATGTCCTTCTCTGAGCAATTGAATGGTTAAGACACTTAGTCTAACATGTTTATCGTGATCATTATATAACTAACACACACACACACACACACACTTAAATTAATAGCCCTTTGAATTCAATGGGACTTGTCAAGGAGTAGAATTACACATGTTGCACAACCTGGCCTTCAACTGAGTGTCTGAAATACTGTATCCTTACTTATGTGGTTGTACTTAATCAGATAATCAGCTGTCAAACTAAGTGCTGCTGATTATTTCAAGGCAGTATCCTGCTCAAATAAAGCAGAAGTATGAATGCTGGGAAGCAGATGATAACATTCACTACTTTAAAACCAAGTTCATCATTCCAGAATGACAGTAATCAATTGTCATTCGACATTTTAAGAAGCTGCACAGGAGTTTTCCCTGCACTTTACATTGAATAAAAACAAAGAGGAGTCCGGTGGCACTTTAAAGACAAACAGATTTATTTGGGCATAAGCTTTCGTGGGTAAAACACCACCACGGTGGTTTTTTACCCACAAAAGCTTATGCCCAAATAAATCTGTTCGTCTTTAAGGTGCCACTGGACTCCTTGTTGTTATTGTGGATACAGACTAACATGGCTACCCCCTGATACTTTACATTGAATAGTATAATGCACTTGATTGGCATCTTGATAAATGGCTCACTCTCTTAACTGAAATTCCCAGGAACAAATTCAATACAGTGCATTTCTATGATCCTAAACAGTGGTGCATTAAATTCATTAAAATGACATGCCTGCAGTTCCTGCAAGCTTATTTACAGCAACTTACTGGTATGATTTTGATGTTCCTTGGTAAAGCCCATCCTAGGAAAACTATGTACTATGTACTCACACATGAGGTACTCTTGATCATGGCACTGCTTTGGGGCCAGAGTGCTGAATTATATTTTTCTTTTTCATAAACGAAGAAGATGAAAGGGTTGAAACCAGTTAAGAACCTCATAGTGGTGATGGAAACTAAAGAAACCAGCATCTTCCTGGGCAACTCTTGCTGCATCTCTAAAAACACGTAACATTGGCAGTGTTTGCTGACATAAATTCCCCACTATGTGGGGCTTTGTCCACCTCAGATTGTTTCCTTACTCTATCCATGGCTGCTAAGTGAATCTCTCTTTAATATAGGTTTATGAAATGTGCAAGGTGTGTTGTAAAATGCTTCTTTTTAAAGCTATTCTAGTGAATAAGTCTTCAATCACAATACAGATTCTCCCCGTCCTTTGCATAAATCGGTGATGTATACCCGACGATTACACGCACACACACACACACAAAAAAAGCATACGGAACTTTTTCCGTAAGTGCGGGTTTGCGTAACCCGGGGAGCGTCTATATACTTCTAAAATCATGAAAATTGGCCAGGTTACTAAATTGACATACATCTGCTCTCAACGAGTTTTGTGCTAAGAGGCCACTAAAATTCCAGTGCAATTTTCTGAAACCATGGTTCAGGAAAATAGCATCCCTGAGGTATGCCTATGAGGATCAACCAGTTAGTATCTTGTTACCGGATTAAAGAGAAATGGATGTACCCCTTCATTCAACATGATCCCCTTTGACCGGGAGCAAAAAACCCAGATGGCAAGATTAAACTGTAACGATGACTGACTAGTCATAGAACAAAGAGTTATTTAAATTAGCTTTTGATCTTATTAAGAATACATTAGCAAGATTGCTAATAAAAGAATGACAAAATTTAAATTCCTATTGGCTCTCTGAAATCATGCAGTATGTAAATAGCTCATTTCTCCTAAATCCTAAACCAAGACATTAACAGTCATAAAACCCCAGGATCCTGCAAGTTCAAAGCAGTTCTCTTCAGGCAATGGACTTTATCATCCTGATCATTTAATTCATCTGACAAAGTTAGAAGCAAAACAAGTTCTGCTCTATTAAGATTTGTTTAATTTTGTTTGCTCTTTACTACTAATATGGGCATTTCTATTCAGGTCCACCGTCTTTCCTGGAGAGAAACCAGTAAAAATGGGAACATCTTTCCCAGAGAGAAGAAGTTAGGCAGAAACATTAGACCTGCAGGGCCTTTGTAACAAAGCAGCAATATAGATCCGCATTAACAACCAATCAATACTTTATTTAACAAGGTTAGTCCACAGAGAATAGCAGCTCTTTTACAAGGGAGACCTGGTTATCGTGTTCTACAGTCTACTTTAAATCTTTGGCCTAATTCTATCAAAGTTTATCTTTTAATTCAAAACTACATTTTCAGTGTGAAGTGACAAACAAAAGTAGATCTGGACAACTGAAAAAAATGGATGATTATGGTTATTATATGTCTGCTCTGAAGATTCCTACATTATAACCAGTTACCATGGAGCTCAACTGTTTAATCTTTTTCTGTCACATGTGTGGCAGTAGATAGCCTTTGTCATGTTCAACCAGTGATACTCAGATTGAGGCTCCAGAGCTACAAATGGCTCTTTAATGTATCTCCTCTGGCTCTTTGCAGCACATAATATTAAAACACAGTAATTTAATTATTAACCAACTAAGTTATTAACCAACCAGGATGCTTTTACTATGTTATGAACCAATTGTAGTTGATAAAATAATAATACTTGGTCAGTCATTTTCCTGTGAGAATAATATATACATACACACACACACACACACACACACAAACAAACATACACACACATAAATAAACTAAATATTTCCCAGTCATCCTGATTTAATATGAATATACAGTACTATAGTAAATGAAACAATGAATTCACATGACTGTGGCTCTTTTGAGTAATGCTGATTGCTAATTTGGCTCCTAAACCACTGAGGTCTGAGTATCATTGGGCTAAACATTAGCTTAGATACTGAACAAGTATCCTTCCTAGTTATCTCCAAGATGAGATAACTTTAATGCCAAGATTTTTTTGAAAACTAGCTGCTCTATTTCACAGGACAATTTATAAATACTTTAAAGAATAAATTATTCAATGCCATGCACAAGAAATAAAGAGCATGGCCCTCATTTCTGCTGCTTGTGACTATTTCCCTATGGACGGAGTTGAAATGTCTGCTAAATTAGAGAGGATTTTCCTGTGATTAAAAATTATACATAACTTTAAGTAGACTAATATTTATGTTAAACTAAGGTACTCTCTGTAAGTATAGTGAGAAATGTAATTCTATCCTTTGGAGAAAACTGCAATTAGAAAATGAATTAAAACCAAATTAATGGTTTCCCTATCTCACTTAAATAATAATTATGAAATCCATAAGTGAGAAGTTTAAATAAAAAATAAGTTACAAATGCAGGCTAAGAAAGAAGATGAAAATTATGAAAGCTGGGGTAATGTATATCTTGTTTAACACCAAAAATTCTTTACTTGAGGTCAATGCCTATTATTTGGGCCTCATCTACTCTACAAATATTTTGCTGGTACAGCTATACCAGCAAAGACCTCTAGCGTAGATGAAGTGTATAGAGACAGAAGGAGTTTTTTTCTGTCAATACAGCAACACCACCTCCCCAACAACATTAGCTATGTCATCAGAACCACTTTTCCGTTGGCATAGTTATGCCTGCACTGGGGGTTTTGACGATATAGCTATGTCAGCTAGGGGATGTGGGTTTTTTTACATCCCTGACTGACATTGCTATGCCAACAAAACTTTGTAGCATAGATCTGGCCTTGCACTGCAGTAATTTGGACTTACCCATCTAGCACAGAGCTGAAAAGCATTCTTATAAGCTTGGAAATGTTTGTATTAGGTACCCTGCCATTTCAAAAAAGGCATTTCTATAATTGAACTTAGATATTCAAAACTCTCAGATCTTTTAAAGTATTGAACAATAACTGCATTGCAAATTTTTGCATTATTTTGCAACTAAAAGAAGAAAGGGCCTTGGAAAAGTCTCTGGTGATGATGCTATTTTTCCTCTTTTGCCAAAGCAGCAATGAAAAAACCCAATCGTCTACAATTTGTTATTTTTGTTTTCCTCTGTGTCTTGTATTCAGTGGCAAAGGTAGCAGGATATTGCTATATATTCTTAGTAAGCTTCCATCCCCCAATTCTTTGAACATCTCTAATAGACTGCAGCAGACACCCACTTAGAAGATAAAAGTTGTATAGTCAGTGAAAATATTTGGTCATCTGTAATATTTGAAAGGACGAGATAAAAGAAACTTGGATTATCACTAATCATAGCAATATGCTAACCCTAGACAGGACACGGTTTCTTTGGTGTTTTCTTTTCTTTTTTGCTTTAAGAGCGAGGTTTAGTAGGTTCTTTGTGGAACTTTGCCCAATGCAGCTGGTCTAGTGCAGTAAATATGGGGTTGGGAGTTAGGTAGTTCTGAGTCCAAGCTCTGCCATTGACTCACCATGTGATTTTAGGCAAGACAGTTAGGCTAACTTTTCAATCGATAGAATGGAGACAGCAGTAATCAATTTGCACTCAAAAGGGTGTTCTGAGGGTTAGTTTATGTCAGGAAGTGCACTGAACAGGTAAAGTGCTATATAAGTGGCAACAACTATTATTTATTAGTATTAAAGTCTAAAATGAATACAAGGAGTTCCCCATTATCTACACATTTGTTTCATCCACCTGCTATGTCTTGTCAGTAATGCAGATTGTATGTTCTGTAGTCTTTAGGGCGGGCTAGCTTGCTTGCTTCCCTGCCTATATATCTTTTCATATGGATTTCTTATGAGTTTGATTATTTGTTTTATTATAATAGATTTATAGGTTTATATTATTTTGGCAGTAATGCAAGGGGTCTACAGGCCACATCTTGTATGTTGAGCTAAGGCAAAGTTAGCATACATATGTCTGGTACCTTTCACCCAGAGAGCAAAATTAGCATACATATGTTCAGGACCTTTCATCTAGATAGGTAGTGATTAGCTAAAGCATAAGGGCCATGTATGGCTGCAACCTTTAACATAGATAGATAAAGGATGCGTTGAAGCAGGTTGGTGATAGAGGGCTTCCTAAGTTCACACCACTCTTTAAACTTAACAGGTAAACCACAAGGAAAGAACCAAAATAACGGGGTAGGACAGAAATAACAAATGTTAGAATGAGCTAATGTCATTAATTTGTATGTATATGTCATCAATACTTACAAACACACCAGCCTATGGAGTAAGTGTACCCTGACATTTTGTGGTTGAGTAAACAAAGTTTGGGCATAGAAGGAGGGCTCACGGACTCAAGCTCTATAAGAGGGGTGACCCACCATGCCAAGGAAGCTTCTACGTTTCTAAGCTTCAGGGTTTCTAAGCTTTGAGCTTAAAGTTTCAAGGCTTCTTTGCTTATTAGTCTATTAGTTTTTAATGGTAACTTTTAAGTCAGTTAGTTAAGCAAAACTCTAAGTTAGTGTCAATAACTCTTTAGCTTCTCCTAAGCTCTGCACCTCCCACTCAAGAATTGAAGAACCTGGACCTGAACTCTCTTGGCATGCCAGAGGCGAGATTGGTCCTTTGTCTTTTACCATCAGGTTATCACGAAAGGGTGTGAGTATATTAATCAAAAGCTTTATAGTATATACTATCATATGTATCTTCAGAATAATAGTATTGCATTTGTAACTCTGATTATTTTACCATTTGATTACTATTTGAGTACTATTCCATTTATTTCAATAAAAGTCTTTAAGGCTATATTTGTCTCAGTGTGAGCGTGTTGTCATACCCCAGAGGGTCCTTGCAAACTCTGTGTAGCCTGATTCTGGGACAAGAACCTTATTGTCTTATCAGATTAACTGGCAAGCCTATAACCTGTACTATCAAAATTAAAAATATTAACCTTCTAAAATCAGGCAACAGTTCTTTGGAGCAGGGGCTATCTTTTGATTACTTGTTTGTATAGTGGCAGGAGGCCAAAGGCTCTAAATAATTTGCATGGAATTGTCCATACTGAATGGAATCGTCCATACTGCACCTGCTCTCATCTTAACTATGGAGGTCCACTCTAAGGAGACTTGATCCAAGTGGCTGCCACATGCTCCTTTTATAAAATGTTGATCTATGCCACATAATTATGCACATTGGCAGCTGCCTCTCAAGTGATATGGTGGCAGAGAGGGTGAAATAGTAAGAGTTTTCTAGTCAATAGTAATAAAGGAGAAGGTACCATAGGCACATCTCTGCTGAGTCCTTGTAGACAAAGAAAACTGGCTACATTTAATTATTTCTCTGAAAAGGAACAATTGATGCAGTAGTTACGGCCAGCTCAGAGAATGATCACCACATTTGAGCTTTTGTATTATGCCTGAGGCAGCCAACATGAGTCCATGACATAAAAACTTTGAGAACATGGATAAGCCAGCAGGCCGAGTGAACAAAAATCTGATTACATTAGATTGTATTCTCCTTCATTGTCAAGTACCCTAATTTAACAGTTTAAAGTCCAGAAATAGAAAACAATGATTTCCAAGAGATCATGTAGTTTTAACAAGTGGATTAATAGACACTACCTCATTTTCTGCTTACGTATAAGATGGGGAGGTAACTGGGTACAATCTATTTCAAGTGGTTCTTGTGATTCAAATTATCATTTTAAGTAGCTATGCTATCTAAATTGCTCCTTCTCTCTAAGGTATTCCTATACAATCCTCCTTTCTTTTTTGTAGCTGCAATATTTAAAATGATCCTAGAGCTGCTGTATTGTGTACAGTATGAGAAAGTAGCCAGTTCTTTCATATATATTCAAGTATCAGAGGGGTTGCCGTGTTAGACTGGATCTGTAAAAAGCAACAAAGAGTCCTGTGGCACCTTAAAGACTAACAGATGTATTGAAGCATAAGCTTTCGGGGATGAATACCCACTTCGTCAGACGCATTTCCATTACATGCATCTGACGAAGTGGGTATTCATCCCCGAAAGCTTATGCTTCAATACATCTGTTAGTCTTTAAGGTGCCACAGGACTCTTTGTTGCTTTTTTCATATATATTAATATCCAGTCATTTTCTACTACTTCCCAGTACCATATAAAGAGCTCATGGAGTTAGGAGTGGGGTGGGCAGACACATAGAACTTTTAACCAATCAAACATTCTCCATTCAGTAGGACCCAGAGCTTAGCAATATATTCACCAGAAACTTCAAAAGGTTTAGACGGCTTTGAAACATGTTCACCACTTCTTTTTTGCTTGGGAGGCATTGGTCATTTCAAGGATTATCAGCAGAAAGTCAAAACACAAATCTCTGGAGGCAGAATGGACACAGAACTATTCAACCTAACTGCAAAACTTCATTATGAATTGATCATTTCACTTAGATGCTTCTAGTGACCTCTTTCATCCTATTAATAGGCATACGAACATACTGTTTGGCAAATATTAGTAGGCTTGATTTTTAGGTCTTTGTTTGTGGAACTGGCAGTCCTTTATTTCTTTTTGGAAGTCTCTTGCAATACTGTATATTTCTTCAGATGCAGATCATAATTTCTAAGTAGAGAATATATTACTCTGCAGACTGCTTAGATATTTCCTATTCTATGACATGGTTAGAGATAATATGCAAGTTTATGCATTTAAAAAAAGCTACAAACTCCCTTACAAAATTTTAAAATAATTCATTGCAGCTATACTATTCAGAAACTTACTGAGTGCATTTTGTGATCACTACCCACAATACTAATGATTTATGCATTCTTATACTAAATATACCTTTTCCAAAATATAACACTGCGGAATAGCTAATTTTTTCCTCTTATATCCTCCTTGAAAATCCTTGTTAAAACCCTTCTTTGCCTTGAAGCTTACAAAAAACTTGACAATGGTCTTGCTGTTGTTGTGCTAAGACCACAGCCTGTCATGTTTCCTTGTACTCCCCCATCTGTCTGTATCCATCTGTTGTCTCTTGTCTTTTACTTAAATTATAAGCTCTTTGGGGCAGTCTGTCTTTTTGCTCTGAACTTGTGCAGAGCCTATCATAGTGGAGCCCCGGACCATGAGTAGGGCTCTGAGGCACTACAATAATACAAATAATAAATAATAATAGGGAACTAAAGAAACCTATTCACCTATTAGTTCTCCCCTTAAAAACATTGACACCAGAGTCAAATAAATACATTTGTAATAGAGTTTTGTTTAGAATTTTTTTTTTAAAAAACCCTCAATCTTTTGCAAAGATGTATGATGTTAATTTACAATAGATGTTGGAAAGGAATAAATGAACACTGTGTTATTTATTACCACATACCTTCAGTATCAAGTTTAGATTAATAATCAGTTGGGGGAGGAGGTAAATAAATGAAAATCCATACACTTTTGGGAAGTTCATGCTTGAACAAGATATAAAACATTGTAAAGCTGCTAAATGTATTCATCAACTAACTTCAAAAGTTGTGCAAAAGGGACCACAAATAAAATCAGAGCTATACATATAATTGACTTTATTTTGTCATTTGCTTTGTAAACTTTTTTGGGCAACAATTAAGATGTGTTTTGTACACAGGGCCGGCTCCAGGCACCAGCCGACCAAGCACGTGCTTGGGGCGACACCTTGTAAGGGGCGGCTATTCTTTGGGTGGCGGGGGGCGCTCGGGGTGTTTTTTTGTTGTTTTTGTTTCGGCCAGGCACTCGGGGGGGGGGGGGGGGGGTGTTTTTGTTTCGGCGGCATGGCGCGGCGCTCGGGGGGGGGGGCGTTTCGGCGTGGCGTGGTGGTGCTCGGGAGCGGTGTTTTGGCGGCGCGGTGCTTGGGGGGGGTGTTTCGGCATGGCGTGGCAGCGCTCGGGGGGGGTGTTTTGTCGGTGTGGCACGGTGCTCGGGGGGGTGTTACGGCGGGGCGGCGCTTTTTTTTTTTGCTTGGGGCGGCAAAAAAGTTAGAGACGGCCCTGTTTGTACAGTAACTCTTCACTTAAAGTCGTCTCGGTTAACATTGTTTCGTTGCTGATCAATTAGGGAACATGCTTGTTTAAAGTTGGGCAATGCTCCCTTATAACGTCGTTTGGCAACCGCCTGCTTTGTCCACTGCTTGCAGGAAGAGCAGCCCGTTGCAGCTAGCTGGTGGGGGCTTGGAACCAGGGTGGACCGGCAGCCCCCCTATCAGCTCCCCCCTCCCCTAAGTTCCCTGTGCGGCAGTTCAGCTGTCCCTCCCCCCACTGACATGTGCTGCTCCTGCCCTCTGCCTTGGAGCTGCTCCCAGGAGCCTCCTGCTTGCTGTGCAGGGGAGGTGAGGAGGCGGGGCTAATGTCAGGGTGTCCCCCTCCCCCCTGCACCCCACTTACCCCATCTTCATGGGGTGGGTGGCAACATGACAGGGCTCAGGACAGAGGGAGCTTGCTGGCAGCAGCTGCTGTCTCAACTTGCTGATCTACTTAACAAGGCAATGTACTTAGAGTGCGGTCAGAGTACTTAAAGGTATATATATATATATATATATAAAATAGAGTTTTTTGTCTGGTGAAAAAAATTTCCCTGGAACCTAACCCCCTCTATTTACATTAATTCTTATGGGGAAATTGGATTTGCTTAACATTGTTTCGCTTAAAGTAGCATTCTTTAGGAACATAACTACAATGTTAAACAAGGAGTTACTGTATAGTGCTAAGCACATTATGGGTTCATAACAATGATGCATCTCTGAGCAGAATTTGGCCCCACAGTTGTATCAGTGCTGTTGGATTTTTTTTATCACTTAAGAGATGAAAAATGCTAAATATAATTGTTTTAATGTTCCACTAATATCAGATGCAAGTAAGCTGGATAACTAGGTACAGGTATTGGCAAACATATCTGAAAGCTGATTCAACACTTACATAGCTTTGGTAGATCACAACACACTTTCTAAAGTGGGCAAGTATTATTCCTGTTTTGCAGCTGAGGAAACGAAGGAACAGGATTGCAGTATTTTCTAAAGACCACAAAGGAAGTAAGTGACAGACTCACAATCTCATGCTCTACCTACTGACTAACTTCGATCCTCTGTAGAGAATCTGAAAAACAAAGGTTTTGTTTTACAAGAAACTTGTTATTTTTCCATAACTTAAAATATCATAAATTAAGATCTTTTCCTTTTATATGTCCCAATCCAACACTTGATCTTTCTTCCCTCAGAGAGAAATCCTAATTATTGTATCTATATTTCCAGACACTAAGCATGGGATCACATTTTCTTGCTGTATTTCATTATTAGCTTCCTTGAAGCTGAGCTTTGGATGTACAGCTTGGTAGTAAAAAAACGAAAACAAAAAACCATAACTAGGATAATTCTTTCCTGGACAAATGAGTTAAAAATGTTAAAGAGGAACCATGCAGACACCTTATTGATTTTCATGACAATTATATCATCCCAGAGCTGTTTATCTGAGGAAAGTTTCCCCTACAACAAGTAATGGTTTGAAAATCTATAGCATCTTTAATCAGAGATTCTCAATGCATTTTAAACTCATTAATTAAATAGGCTGCAAGAAGCACTGTGTACTTGAGGCAATTACTATATACCCCTATTTTGCAAATGGGAAAACTGGAGAGAAACAGACACTTTAATGGACAAGGGGAAGATTTCCAAAGGGTTTTAAATGGGGCTTTCATGTGTGTATCTAACTTGTGCATGCAAATATTTGCATGCACATTATCTGCATACATTGGGTCTATTACTCATGAGCAGGTGACAGAATATGCAGACACAAATGGGGTTTACATGCACAGGTGAGACATTCTTATCAATTATACATGCAGGAGAGAGGGTTTGAAAAATGTGTGCACGAGGGCTGACATATACAAAATGAGATCTTTTATTGATAAATAGGCCCATGTGAATTGCCCAAGGCTACTCAGAGCCAATGGCAAGTTAGGGAATTGAATCTAAGGAGTTCTGATTCCCAGTTTCCTAGCAGTTTACCGGCAAAGCCTATTGCCTCACAAAAGCTCTGTTTTCCAAACGTCCATGTTCCATGAAAGCTGCAGTAATGGCTGAAACTTGAAATTAGCATTACTTACATAACAGGTTGCATTTTGAAATTAAGGGAAGTGCTTTTGGCTAGAGTGATTCATGCTCTTCTTAGGTAATGTTTCATGATCATCACTGTTTCAAACACTGGATATATGTAATTCTATCAATATACCTCTTATTAGACAGTGATCATCATACCTACCTATCATTGACAGGTTATAGGGTTAGAATGAGGCAGACAGCACCAGCATTTTCAAAAGGCCTACTTTCTTTCAAACATTTCAAGGAAATATTCTCTCTCAGTCTGTGAATTACTGAACTTTGTAAAGTATCTTATATACAGTTGCATGAAGGGACTCCACACAAACTAAGTATGGTAAAAAAAATTAAAGCTAAAATATGTCCTCTTCATGCAGTTTAAAAATAACTGTA